>NC_137259.1:4586112-5186112 GCF_965637545.1 Phallusia mammillata | reverse complement strand
AGCGTGAAAACTGCGTTGAATGCCGTCGGAACATCGTAAACCCCATAGAAATCTGCGTTCCCATTATTTGTCGGTTATAAAAACGTCACACGATGCGTTGTGACGTAATAAAACTATATCAAGGCGTGGAAAGTTGCTACGTCATTTGGGAGTTATCGAAATTTGGTAAAAGGTAAAGAAACTGATTACTTAACGGTTAAATTTTCAGCCGTTTTCGTTTCTCCCTAACTTTTAATTTCGTTTTTTGGCAGAATGTTTTTTAAACGCCTGCGAAGCGTTGCAAAAAGTTGAACAAAACATACTTCAAAATTTTTGGCATTATTTTTTTTCTACTGATTAGTTTAAGTATTTTTTTGGTAGGAAAGTTAGAAAGTGAGCATTAATTTTTACTTCAAAAAACAATACAATTAAAACTGCTTTTTGTTTGCAAAATTTACATGTTTTGTGTTCGCACAATAACATCACGTAATGAGACGAGGTCGTCGTTTGCGGCGCCTAATTATAAATTAGAACTTCAATTACTGTTCTTGGTGCCTAAAGACCACTTAATTATCGACGTCTGTGGTACACCTAATATTGAATGTCTTGGCCTACAATTTAGCTGCGAAAATATCTAACTGGTTTATTTCAAAACAGACCAAACCACTTCTACAAAGACATTGGTCCAATGTGCTTTAAGGTAAAATCAAACATTTTTAAACGATTTAGGATGTATAAGTAGGCTAATCAAAAATTAATAAAAGTAATGCTTTCAATACAAAAAAATAATCTTGCATAATTTTAAAAACGCTAAATAAACGGTTCGGCCGAAAAAAAAATTGTTCGCATTCTCTGCACACAGAAATGCAATTACAAATCCACCTACAAAAAAAAAAAACTAAAAAAAATCTTCTAATAACCATCGCACAAGTAGTGGTTATCTTCACAAAGTTAAACGCCAAACTCAACAATCAAATAAACGCGCCTACCGTACGGCAAGAACCTTACAAATGCAAGAAGAGTCAGTTTGCTGCACGAACACAAGTTTGACGCACCTTTTTTCACCACATTCCGTTGCACAAGCAAAACGCCTATAGCGCATGTAATATCACTCCGAATGGGATTTTGACGTAATTCTCGACATTATACGATCTCTGTGCACAGCCTAAAGCAGTTATTCAGTATCAGTGGTTTTTCTATACAATATAATATGCAACCTTATATGTGTAGGTAGTTGATGATTTATCAATATAGTATGCGTTTGACGTGATGCATTTGACTTTTAAAAAACAATTCGAAAAAACGTAACAGCAAATAACTATTTGTCATGCATCTTACGTTTTTCGGCGAAATAATTTTGGGTTACTAAACTGTTGCAATAATTGGAACGTAAAATTCCTCGTACATTTGCCAAAAATAAATAAATAAATGTTGGATATAAGCCTCTTTTCATGTAATTAAATTTTAGGCAACAACAAAGGCATGGAAATTATTCGCATTAGTTAAAATGAAAATCGCAAAAACTGTTCAAAAAATTTAATGACTGGAATATTGTGCAAAAAAGCCGACACGTATGAAAATCATTGTACACAACTTTCAAAAATGACAAGCATAGAAGTTCTTCAGTGTCATATAATTTGATAAACGCGGTGGGAAAATAAATGCCAACTCAAGATTGCATTTCATTTTCGGCGAAGAAAAATACGGAAAAGATTTATTTGAGAGATAAGCATATAACATCGGAAGGCTCTTGGGCCCAAGACGATTTAAATTATCGTGAAGTTACATCAACCGGTTTGATCGATGAAACAGAATATGTCAGAAGAAGTTGACAGGTTTAAAAGCCCGAGGCGTTTTACTTAACCTCATGTAACACGAAATGGCGACACTTTGTGGATAAACTCCATGTTAAAGTAATTTTGTACATGCATTGTGTGCAGTGTTTTTTAAGGTGTTTGGGGGACAGAAACGGTCCCCCAAATTTCTCCAGCGGTTTCCCAAAATTTGGACTTGCAACTACAACTACAGTTTTTGGTATTTAAATGAAACACTTGCGGTCTCTTAAAACTACTTAGCGGTCACCCAAACCAAACCTTAAAAAAACTGATTGTGTGAGGTGTAATAACATTAATCTAGGTGTTAATTTTATCTTATTGCACCCAACAAATGCGCAACAGTAAGATTAGTTCCTTCAAACTGCATAAATTACTTGAAGCACAAATGTTTAAAAATGATGCATAAAAAAGTTGCTGTAAAATTAAAACATTTATCCATAGGGCACTGAGGGCCGTACTACATACGTTTTAATGACACCGAGATTTTTACATAATGAAAATACAAAAGGAGTAAAACAGACCTAAAACAGGTTTTCAAAGGTCAAAACCATCATTCAAGCACCAAGCAGTCTCGAAAACCAGTCGGCCATTTTAAAGCAGTTTAAATTTCAAACGCTTACCTTGTAGCATGTTGTCTTACTACAAAAATGTGGTTGTACCCAAAACATCAAAATGTAGGTTTCTTTTCTTAACAACATATATTTGGGTACCTGGACATCAAAAATTCCATCAGAAATCAATGCTGTTTGTCACAATATAAGTTTCCTTCTGAAAAATAACAATACTAGATAAATGTAAAATCGAACTGTTATAAAATAATTTGTCCTTGAATATAAAACAAAAGTAAAGATTTAAATTATTGTATGGTGAAATACATTTGAAATATACATTTTAAATTTGAAGTTTGCAACTGTAAAAAAAAGTTATCCAATCTTTATAAGTAACAGACAGTGGAAAAAACAAATTGTGCTTGAATCCGCCAGGGGTCAGCAAAGAATAATAACAGTCACCACAGGGCGAAACTGGCAGCAGTTGTTTGCTTGACAAAGGCAAGTCTCGGCTTACAGTTGGCAGTTTGTTGTTTGTCCAATTTCGCATGTCGTGAAACTCGATTTCACAGCCCTGTGGTTAATGCGAACAAAAGTGGTAATACAATCTTGCCACAAACACAATTAGCGCAAAGGTTAATCGTTCGGCCAATTTATCTGACATGAGCAATTTAAATTGTGTGTAATGAGCATGTGGTACAAAATACAACGTTATAGAGTATATAACAGACCATAGCAAAATCATGTACAAATCACATTGAACATGGCATTTTTGATTTGATTTTTTGGCCCATTTTGATCCAGACGTTTGCGTCTGCAGATTCGGTGGGAAACACGCAAACTATTGGGGATGTATTTCATTTATCGCGGCAATTAACTTCAATTTGTTTCCGATGGCCTGCTCCAAGTCATTGCCAAATACCGGCCCTGACAGGTAGTCTTGAGGTGTATTTGCACAACCGATATTGGCGGGAAACTGCTGTTTAATTTTATTCTATTGGCGGGTCTACATGGGTACAGATCTTAATTGAGCAAAATTATATGTTTCATAGGCATATTCAGTCCTTGAAAGGTTGTTATAATCCATGTGTAACAATTAACAGTCAAAATAAAGGGAAAAAACTAGACAAACATACTTAACTAAACTACCGGAAAATAACAGGATGCCCTAAAGATAAGATAAGTCACGAACTAACAACAGTTTCATTTCAAAATGGCTCACGTCACAGCAGTTCAAACCGACATAAAGTCCAACTGAACAAGGTGGTTTTCAAGCGTGGGTGGATAGCTAAAAAGTTGCATACAGTTGAGTGTGGTTACAAAACGTACATACCTCCAGGCTGGCAATGCATTCAAATCAAGGCGGATAGTTTAGCTCGCGGCGACCAGTCTTAACGCTTGGCCGCCTTTTTTGCTCTCTCCTGTACCGCCAGGCGCAATATGGAGATACCAAGCGATAAACAAGGTGCTTCGCGACGGTCAAAAAGCTTCAGTCAAGTAAATGTTTGAAAGTTGTACTCAAGAGAAGCAACCATTGCGCTCTTCGCGGGGAAACTAGCAAACTGAATAGGACGATGAGAAAAAGGTGCGCAGGAATGTTTTGCCTGACATCACAAACGTTACGCTTTAGCAGCTCTCGCTTGTTACAACTAACTCTCCTTTTAGTTTCTTTATTATGAGGAGCGCACTGCTCTCCCTTGAGCCAAAAACCGTTTTTCTCATTTGCGATCTCCGCTAGGCAATGGTGCCTCGCGAGGGGCGCCATGTTGGGCACCAAGATAAACACAAAGTGCTTGTGCTCATGCTTACGGTGCGGTGGTGTTTGCTTCGGTTGTTCTGCCAACCCTGTACGGAACTGTCGCGGAAATATTTAGTACGGACTACAGAAAAAATACGTTTGTCGTAGCAGTGTAGCGTTAGCCGATGTAGAAAAGATTTTCTAATTTCCTAGTGAAGTTACCAAGATAGTAATTACACAGTATTCGCTGTAGTTGTTCTAGCAATGTTGCAACAGTTTGGTTGATATATGGTTTGTGATTGTAATGCAGCGTGTTTAAGCACAATAACGTTTTGTGTACTAGTTTGAAAACGTTTACTAGTGTTTTGTGAAAGCAAGTATTGTTTGCGTTATTAGAACAATGTAGGAATAGGAACGAACTTGACATGCGTTTGACAAAATAAAAAATTGCCAGAAGAGCCTTATAAAGTTGATATATTGCCTGGCAGCAACTGCTTATATATTGACATGCGTTTTTGTTTAATTCTTATGTATGTTAAATCCCAATTTAATATCGACTACGATTTGCCATAATGATTGCCAAGCGCTTCCACACGTAAAATAAGTCAGGTTATTTTCGCCAAAACTGTTTACCCGGTACAAAAATCGTCATAAACATGCTGTCGCAAAGTCGTGCCAAACGTATTGTTGCAAAAATCACGCACTGTTTTCTGTTGTGTTTGTGTCGCCGTATTGCCCCCTGCCTGTGCAGTCGCAGTTTTATAGTTATATTGCATGGAGCCAGTGGAATTGCATTATGCACGATGCAGACAAAATGCGGCATGCACGAAATGCCAAAGTACGTGTTGTGTTGATGCCTAAAATAATTGTACGTTCCTTTTCTGGGGGCAAAATAGCCGTATCCTTTGAAAACTAAATTTGGCTTGTGGACAACAGAGGTGCAAAAGGCAGTTGCCATATTAAATGATTTGTTTGCCAACTAAACTCTGTCTGACAGTGACTTGGTTGCTATAATGTTGTTTACTATTGGCAGATAGCCAAACAACATTTGATGTTCTTAATTCAAAGGTATGCTGTGAACAAGCAGGTTAACATGGATATGTAACGTGTACTACATCTGGCAGTGTACTTTTTGCTGGATAAAGCTCCGCTGGTTAGCCATCTAACTTCACACTTGCTGCAACGGTGACTTTGTTTGATTAAACTACCCATTCAGTGGGTTTTGGCAAGGAATTATTCTGAAACGGACCATTTGGCAAATGTTTACACAAATTGGACGTAATATTTCGCCATATTTGTTCAACGAGGTTCCAAGAATCGGTGGGTTATCTGTATCTGTAAGAAAAAGTTCCCGGCGTTCAATGGATCCTGTTCATACATCCATCATCACGCAAGTTAGCAGAGACAATGAGCAACTTAATGGTTACGCTTCGCCTATAAGAGGTACATATGTTAAAAAGATGCCCATATCTGTTAATTACAGTGTACACCTGTGGTTTGCATTGATTATAGGTGTTTTTACGATTACTAAAAAATGGTGACAACTTTGCAATAAAGGAAATTGTGCTACAATTGTCTTGTATTATCAAAACAAAAAGTGACATGCTCATACCATGGTCATGAACTAAACAAGGGCTAAACAATAATGCATAATGATGAGTTAATCCTTTTTAATGCCACCAAGACAGCATTTCATAACCTAGGTTTAACCAGGCTGTATCATTGGCTTAACTTAAGCTTCGGAAGTCTTAAAAAATGACAACAACGACAAGTAGACAACACAACAGAACAAATCCAGTATAAGTTTACTAATGAAGTATAAACCATAACTTTTTTATCATTGTTATTTTAGAAGAGAAACCTCTGAAAAAGTCATACCGGTCAAAAACCAAAACAGACACCCAACGAGCACAATTTCGCTCTCTGCTGTGCTGTTTTGGGCGTCCAAAGAAGAAAAGTGTCTTGGATCAAAAGCCAGTCAATGAGACTTGGCCACCGACAACAAATGGAAAAACTGAACATACACCCCCTCCATCACCTAGTGTGGACTCAAAAACAGAAGCGGTTAGTTATGCACACAAGTTTTTAGATCTGAGACTTTGTTATTGTGTATGTTGGCATTGTTTGTTGTGCTTGTGCCTCGCGAGGGGCACCATCTTTCCTCTACTTATAACCTTTAAACCCTTACAGTGCATGAGTTGCAGTATTAAACTTGGGCAGACTATATTGCTGACTGTGTATTTCTAAACAGGATTGTTTTTGTCTATATTTTTTTTTCTTTTTTTCTTTCTAACGCGCATTTGTTCCCACATTTTGGTCAAGAAAGAATGGTTCAAACTTTTTCAAATTTACACACATTACAGATATTGGTCTAAAGATGGTCCATGTGGTCCATGAAAATGACCGTATTTGCCTGTCGTTCAGTGCACAGCTGACGCAATGGGAGTGATTGACCATAGTGGCGCATAGAAAAAATGCCTCTGCTTCACGCATGAACGCAGTCGTTACATGACCATTTTCTCAGTCAGATAGAAGTCTCAACTCTCAAGGGAGTAATTCACTTGTTTACGATTAAGGCGGGTGAATGCAGCGGGAGTGCTCAGCTTGACGTCGGGACCGACGTTTTATGAGGCAGTCGTGTCAATGATTAGAAATCAGCTGTTTTTGCGCAGCTACGCTATGTCGTTTTATTAAGTTATCAAGCACATTTTAACTTTTTGGGTTAAGGCTAAAGTTGGTTAAGCTTGTCCTTACGAATCTAAAAATAACCAGGGTGTTTGTTTACCATAAATCCACACAAACGCGCGTGTGGGGACCCATTCGTTTTTGCTTGCGAAAACAATCATATGTGTAGATCAAATGATTGTGCCCTATTTTTACTGTTACCAAATCGCATATGCATATGTGTGGGGACCTATTAGATTATGCTTGCAGAAACAATTAGGTTATAAAGTGCCAGGAAAAAGATAGGGACCCAATGAAATGTAGGTGCCAAATATATATCTGTTATAAATATAGTAAATGGAATATGTGATACATCATTAAGTATGATGTAGTATATATAACCCGGCAATATATAGGAAAACCACTATTCTAGTTGTAACTAGAGTTGAAAATTCCTTGTTGTTACTTTTGCCAACAAAAAAATTAATGTTTTTAAAACTCTTAAAGTAGATATGTTTAAGTTGTATGAACTTTTATTAGTTAATTATTTTTTGCAGACATTAGCAAATGGAGACCAAAAATATTTGTTACCAGCAAAATGTCCCTCCCTTGGTGAAAAGAAATGTGCTGTTATCGATCTAGATGAAACATTAGTCCACAGTTCATTTAAAGTAAGTTAAAAAAATTATTTGCTGTTGTGTTGTTTTCTTTCAACATAATTATGCATGAATTGTATTTCAATAAATGTGATGACAAAGTTGTTTTCCATTTTTCAGTGTATGTCTAAATATACTTTTCAATCCATTTATATACATAAGTTACAAATACTTTTATTGCTGGGTTAAAAACAATTGGCTATCTGAAGTAGTTTATTGTTATGGTGCCTAAATCAAGGTTGCTAACCAAAATAAACTGTTTATATATACACATATATATTGTGCTGTTTATTTTTTAAATTTGTAAAATGCTAATCACTAGTACTAAAATATGTGTTAAACTTTTTTTAGCCAATCAACAATGCCGATTTTATCGTTCCTGTCGAAATAGATGGCACAATTCACCAGGTATGTTAAGATGTGCATATTCCACTATAGGCAATATTACTATGGGTCGGATACAGTCATTTACGACAGACCTACTATGGTGACATGGTTTACAGTGTGTTGTTTGTTTTGCTGTTATTCAATATGTGAACAATTTCTATGCTGGCCCATATCCAACATGTCTCCACCTTTTCCTATGTGTCTCCTGTGTCAGTGGAATTGTATATGTGTGATAAAATGGTACAATATGTCTGTTAGGTGATGCTGAAATTGTGATGTGAACCACAGGAAAAAAATGGAAAATTTTGTTACATATATGTTTGGGCAAAAATAGTGTATAGGAAACAAACTGTCAAATTGTATTTCTTAAAATAAAAGAGCCAGGTGATAAGAGCAAAAGTCACATTTCACTGAGAATTGTTTTAAATCGTTGTCTCAAAATGGTTTAAAAATTGCCTGCACTTATAAATGGCCTGGGGCAACAAGGCAACTCGGTAATGCATAATGAAGGCATTTTAACTTCAACCAGTTCAACAGGCATCCTACTTTCAAATTTAGGTACTTGTTCCACTTTACCTTCTGATTCATGTATTACTTTTCGACGTTTAGAGAACAAAGTGATTAAAATTGCATGATGTTTTACATTTGCATTTTAAACATTGCTCCTTAACTTTGTAAAGGGTTGTGGCACTCTTAAGGCTTTTTAGCTTTTTTTGTGAAAGCCCAGATAAATATTAATTTTAGCAACATGCTTTAATAGTACAAATAGAAAGACAAGTCTGAATTTTTACTACAACACCCTCTGCAATAAAATATTTACAAATTAATTATTCCTGTTTAAATTTGTTTTAACAAACCGAGTGAGATCCCTGTAAGTGTTACAACCCTGATTCAATCATGTTGATTTTGTCAGAATATTCTTAATTATGACACTTTTTGACAATTTGTAACACTAGCATTTTTAACTTTTACACCACCAGTTGTGTGTATCCAAACACTTTTCAATGCTAAAACGTGATTAAATATCTACAAAAACCATTGTATAATTTAATAATTAATTGTGTCATACATATACATTATAAAAATGTTTGTTACAATGTGTTGTTAAAATACATGGTAAAATGGTAATAGAAAGGTTACAGCAAAACGTGTAAACTTTTTTCCACCACAGGCCTTGCTGGCTTATGTAGAGCTTATATAGGTGTTGCCTTGGCTAGCCATGTAAAGAAAACAAAGTTATGGCTTTATCATAACAAAACATGTTACTCACTCAAGAATGTTATGGGGGTGCTTACCCTAGTGCTTTGCTTCCTTGCTTTGCAAACCAGACACCGGATCAGTTTTTGTGTAGGCCCATATAGGATTAATCTGCATGTATATAACATTTATTCATTTACATCTACATTTTTCAACAAGTGGATTGAACAAAAAAATCATTTCCGTCCAGTTAAGTTTATTATGTATTGTCCTATACACATAAATACTGTAAACTGGTTAAATCAGATTTTATTAATCCGGGTCTTCGCCTATTTCAGACAAAACTTGAGGTACAAATACTTTGTAATGTTTGAACTAATCGGCATCTGTTAATCTGGATTATTGCCTAATCTGGACAATTTTTTGGTCCAAATGGATTCAGATAAACAAAAGTTTGCTGTATTTTTGTTCATAGTAATGCTAAAAAGCATAGTATACCACCAGGACAAAACGTTTTGTTTTTCAAGTGAGCTGTTATTATGCCAGGACTGCCATAGTGGTATTGCTGCTTTGCTTTACTAGGGCAGCAATAACTTGGATGTTATTGGCTTGTGTCAGCCTTACACCTGGCAGCTCTCACCATCCATTGGTTAATGTTTAAACTTCTTGCTGTTTAGTTTGGAAGTTTCAACACAATAATCTAGTCCGTGCATCTAACAAACATTCATATGATAAAAAAAAGATATGCAGTAATGTTTTATATTCTAAAGATAAAAAAGCATATTTTATGAAATTTTTTTTAGGATATTGGTATACCAATTAGCAAATATATGATTGTTGTTTTCCATTTGTTGTACAGGTTTACGTATTAAAGCGACCCCATGTGGACGAATACTTGAAGAAAATGGGTGAACTCTATGAGTGTGTTTTGTTTACAGCCAGTCTAGCAAAGGTATTTCTTTTTTTCTATTGTTTCGCTTGAAAAAAAGTACTGTACCTAAACTAAGCTTGAAACAAGATGCCCAAACCTTTATTATGTTGAATAATATGTCTTTGCTATGGCTGACTTAGACATAGTTAGAAATTCTTTGATTTGAACAGGTATGTTGTGTTCTCTGTGTATCCAACAGGATGTATTATTATCATATGCAGTGAATTTTCTTAGTCATTAAGGTTTAAATGACTCAACAATTTGTGTGTGGTCATTGGCATTCCCCATAAAACTTACAAAATGTTTTCGCTTGCATTAAAAATGCATTGAAACTTTTTAAAATGTCTCCATACTATTTGCGCATTACGATCACACTAGTATGTGGGTGGCTTTCACTGGTAGGTTATGACAGTCTATATCGGCCTAATATGCCCTGCTGAATTTTCGCAACCCACAGAAAGATGTAGTTTTTAAAAACAGTTGCAATAAAACAAAGTTAATGCAATACATGTAAATTCAATCTAGTTCATTTTAACACTGGTAGTATATGGTACAAAGGACCGGAGTTCAATTTGTTAAATATATATGGCAGTTTTTTGCTGTTTAAATTGCATGTTTCACTCTAATCTGTTTTGCAATAAGTTGTGTTAAACTGTACTAAATAAAGTGCTGCTTATTGTGCAGTTAGTTAATTGTGTTTTTCCCCATTGGTAAAGGTTGCCTTATGACATTTAAAAATTAAAAATTAAATTATAAGTAAAAATCAAACACAAAAAGTTCTGAAAAATTACTAAAACTAATATTTAGCCTTCTGTCAAAACTTACATCTCCATGAAATATACAGTTAATGCTGTCTATGTCCAAAGTTAAGTCCTAGTCAGTTTGTTTGCCATCTTTGCTGGTAATTGAAACAGTTGGTCTCGCTATGAGTTGTTTGGCACAGGTAGGCTAATGCTTGAAAACCACAGTTCAGATGAAAAGATTTGTCACGCCCCCCCATGGGGTTTGAGATCACCGACACCGACCTGCTATCAAATTACCATCCTGCTTCAAGCACAGGATGCTCATGACTTCAAAACTCACTGTAGATTGTGGCTGAATGGAAACATTCACTTACAAAATAATTTCCTGGGTGTAAACAGTTCTTGCTTTACAAGCACTATACAGTTTATAGGTGTAAAAAAATCCGATTTTAAGTACCAGTTTTAAATATGCTAGTAAAATGTTTGAACAAGCGTTTTGTCCACCAGGCTGCATATTTAACAAATTTGCCATTCAGCTGGTGTGCTGCTAATCAAAATATTAGTGTTTTTTTAAAACTTGTAATTTTGCTGATGATTTTCGCTTGTGTGCTTACAAGTTACAATATTTCATTCATTGCTCAGAACAGAAGAAACCTGTTGGGCGAATTGTCAGCAAAATTAAAAGTTCCTGAAAATCAACTACCTAGTATTTTATTTAGCATCGCACCAGTTGAATGACAAATTTGTTAAGTAAAATGTGTTTTTTTTTTCAAAGTGGCATGTGTAAGTGCTGCAAAAATATATGCTTATAGCATGTCAAGTTATGAGCTGAATTGTATAAGTTTGGCTATCCTAACATTAAACATATATAAATGTAAATACGTTTTTAAACAAAATTCATTTTTTTGTAGTATGCTGACCCAGTAGCTGATCTTCTTGATAAAACTGGAGTATTTACGTCTCGTTTATTCCGAGAGTCCTGTGTATTTCATCGTGGAAATTATGTCAAAGATTTGAGTTTGATTGGCCGCGAACTGAATAAAGTGATTATTATCGACAATTCGCCTGCTTCGTACATTTTTCATCCTGACAATGCGGTGTGTAAAAAAATTTTTATTTAGTATTATTCCAAATGAGATTTTTGCGTTACAATTTTTAAAGGTATTATGTGTTTCAACATTACTGTAATGCAGTGGTTTTTAATGGGTAATCCATGATGACATTTTAGTGGTCCGCAGGTCATCATTTATATTTAGTGATAAACTGGAAAATTTCCATTTAAATCATTGAATTTTCAGTTTGGAAAATGGGCTATTTATTAATAACTGGCAATTTTTTTTCTCAATTTAAAATTCTGTTTTGAAGGAATATATTTCAAATTAATATGATTGTTATGTATAGATGCTTGCTTTATCTTAACAATGTACTGGTCCGTGATATACTTTTAATTGAATTGGTGATCCATGGCCTGAACTGAGTTCCAATGCTGTAATGTCTACTTTGTCATGTTCAGCAAAAGGATAGAACATGTTGATTACGCCATAATGTCAGTTTTCCTGTTTGCTGTGCAAGACTGACTTTAAAAGCAGAACAGGTCCACTTTAGTGTTTGGTCAAGTTTTTATGAGTCCAATGTAAATAGCAGACTAAGAAATTCCAATTTAACGGTGAGATAGTATTTGATGACTCCTCAAAAAAAGTCATATGCCAAACAAAGATAGTAAACTTTTACCACTAAGGTGACCAAACAAACTCAGTGCTTGGGATATGCCCCAGATTGCTTGTGTGTGCTCAAAACGAATTCTGCACTGTCAGGAAAAATGTTTCGATGGTTTAGGACCATCTTATTATCCACCGGGGCAATTATAATTAAACTCAGCTTCTTACATAAACATTTTTAAGCATTACTAAGTGAAAAGGACGCTATTGTTAATGGCATAAATAAAAGAGTAAATTGAAATCTACAAAACGCTGTTAAAGTTTTGTGCAAAACCTCAAAAACTTCCAATAAATCAAAAGTGTGTTAAAACTGATTTAAAATGAACCAATACTGCACAACATTCAAGAACATACTCAATAGCATTTCAAAAACCTGTTAAAAGCATACTGTAGTATTAGGCCTGTATATACAGAATTGCACTATGCCAAATCCTAATTCATGTTCATATTGTCTAGGTGCCGGTTATATCCTGGTTTGACGACCCCAACGACACAGAACTGCTGGACTTACTGCCTTTTCTGGAGTCAATTGCGCATTCTGATAGTGTCTACTCAGTATTGAGGTCACAAGGTTTTACGAACCATGCCATGCAGACGACAGCGAAAATACAGCAACAGCTTGTAATTCAACAACAGCAGATGCAGCAACAAGTACAGTGCCAAACTGAAGAAGAAGATGATGACAATGAGGACAGGTTAGTACATTGTTTCTTAAACTTTTTACTTCTAGGCGGGGCTATGAAAAATAAGCAACATTTTTGGGATGCACTATTGGTAGTGATATGGAAAGTCAGTCATTAACTTCAAGGATCATATCATATGAATAAACTTTTTCAAACATTTATACTCCGGTGTGCAGCTATAAAAAATGACCAAAGTTTGGTTGGCACCATTGATAGAAACATGGAAAGTCAGTCATTAATTTGAAGGATTATATTGTATAAATAAAACATTTTTGTTATCTGGGTTCACACCTGGCTAATGTCAGGGTGTACTGTTTGACAACTACTGGGTTAGTAACACATTTTTTGAACAAATGTGTCACCCACTGGGTTGTTTTTTGTCCAACTGCTGTAAAGTTATACAAAATACTTGCTGTAAACTTAACAGTCACCATGTATTTCTACCTCTCGAGTGGGCTTAAAATTAAAACTATGCTTGACAGAGTCTGACAATAAACAAACATAACATAAAATATGATGCGAGGAAAACAACCAGATTCACTTGGTCTGCATTTTTTGTCTATTACTCTTTATTCTGTCTAACATTGTGTCTGTTCCATGTTTTGGTCAAGAAAGAGTGGTTCAAACTTTATGCACATGTGATTAACTAAAGTATACACTACAAGTGTAAACCCCAGTTGACCCACTAGCTAACCCACAGGCCCTTTTTAAGTAAAAATAAGTTTCAAGGCTATTTATTTTAAAAATTTTCTTAAAATTTGTGTAAAGTTTCTTTCCATTAATGTTAGACATTTTTTGGAAAATTTTTAAGTAACCCTCAAGCAAATTAGAATGAACAAAAATAAAAATATCCAAAATCAATGAATCACTAGGTACTCTCCCCAAATGAAAGACTTTTGGTTGAGCCACTTTTAGTGATACCATTTAATAGGTTTGGAACTGTGTCAAACCACAACATAAGTATGTTAGCATCACTTTGATAGGCCAAATCAATAAAGCATAGGTGTTTGTGAGCATACTTGAGTTGGAATGGGTGAAGGTTCAAAATGAAAAACAATGATTAATTTGCTGAGTCGTCCTGCAATTAGCGACTGGTCAATGTTTGACCAAAGCCCTCTATTTGGTTTTCGAATCAAAACTTGTTTCTCCTTCATTGGAATACTTTGCTGGTGTTTGCATTTCTAAACAATGCTAAACTAAGCCAAATAGTGTGACTTGTGTTTGAGATAGGGAATTTTGTTACAGGCTGGGCAAATGGCTTGCAGCGAGCATTTCATGTTTATATATATGTAGGAGCCCAGTGGCTTTCATATTGACTAACACACCACTTTTATGCATTAAAATATATTCAAAACTGTTTTTTTCTTGCTTTTGTACTATCTTTCGTACTATGTTTTTTCTTCATAGAATTTTCTGTAATTTTGCAAAAAAAATTACAAAATTACCAATATCTTTGAATATATTCTCAAAAACTTAAAAAAGACAAACTGGTATTTCCTGTTGTATGTTACCTAAATTTTGGGGGCAACATTTTGGTCAATAATGGTATTAGTCCACTTAAAACTGAAATTCAATGCAACATTGCAATTGACTAGTTAATTTTATGCATTTGTAAAAATGTTTTCGGGTATTGGTTGTCATAGAAAAAGTATTCTAAAATGACAAAAAAAACATTATACAAAAATGATGGTGACACATAATACACAAAAATAAATTTTATAAGTTTATTAATTTAAACAAGAGTTTGGGTGAAACTAATAGGTTACTGTGAACTATGGTGATCATGTTATTACTTAAGGTGTGTTAGAACAATGTTTTTGTGTTTGAGCCAAAACGTGACTTGGTTCATAAACAGGAAACAGTATGGTTGGCTTTATAACTTGCAAAGTTACTTTTTAACATAATTTGTTCCACGGTAGTCCTTGTGTAGGACTGCTTTTTGCATATTTGCACGGTAGACCTTGTATAGGACTGCTTGTTGCATATTTTTCTGCAAAAAGTTAAAGAAAACCTGTCTTTAAAACCTGTTGTCACTTGGTTGGTTTTAGTTTTGAAAGCTCAGATTGTGGTTATGACTTTTGTTTATAGTTTAAATCCTCTAATGTTTTTTCTTGACATATACTTTTTTACTTTTACATCCTGTAAAACCCTTGTTTAAAAAAATGCCTTTTTATAAGTTACCTTTAAGCAATGTACGCAATAAATAAGAAGAGATATTAATCAATATTTGAAAACTAACATCCATTGTAAACAAGATGCACAAATATGGTTAATGTTTTCTCTGTTCTAACATTTCGGTTGGGTCATTAGCAGTCTGCACTGAGCTTGTCAAATTCCATCAAGCCCATCAACAACAAGTGCCAAAAAGTTGTGTAAAAGTTCAATCAAATGCCATTTCATGCCTGGTGTCTGCCTCAGACATGTTGTTGCAATGTTGTATGTGTGTGTGCTCCTTCAAATTAGAGAATAAATGCTACATGTGTCTTTGTAAAGATAGATATCCTCAAATCTTTTGGCCACAAAAATTGTTGAATATTTTTTGCTGGTTAAAAATTCTCAAGCCATTGCACATCATAAAAGTTTTTTACTGATCAACTTTTTTGCAACTAAGAAACAAAATACATTTATGCGCTGTTGATTACAGCAGTAAAGTTTAAGTAATAAGAAAGATAAATAATGCAACAATGTGGTTTTCTGTGAATATTTTTTGACTTTACTTGTAAAAACGTGCCAGTATTATTTGTTGCGAAAAACAAACAGCCAGGACAAGGACATTTAATGTAATGAATTCATTTTCTAAGCTGTAAGACTTTTTATGACTGAGATAGGTAATCCAGCACATTTCATTGGGCTTTAAAAAACCACTAAACCAAGTGGGTGTGCAAGTATTTAGCACAGCACAGGAATTAATCATTACCCACACACAATATAACTTTTACAGGTAGCACTTTTGGAGCAGTTGGGTTTAAGCCAAAACCCTGAGAATTTGCAACCAAACCGGCTTCCAATCAAGTTTCAAAATAAAATCTGTTTCACGCATGAACTTTGGTGCAAGTGACCTCCAGTGACGCTTGCTGCCTGACGTCACGCTCCACTTTGGTGACCCGAGGTAACCTTTTAAATCGCCGGTCAGTTGAAATGACCCGGTTGTGATTATGACAGTGCGAACGCCTTACGAAAAAATGTTTTACTGTTTTCAAATCGTTGAACATTGGACATTTTAAGTGCTTTAATAATGTGAAAAATTGTTCTGAGCCTTATCAAAACTTAATGGTGGTGCTTGCTTATCGTTGTTGTGTAAAGTTATTTGACCCAAGAAAGGTTATTGCTGTTTTTATGCAAAACTCCTGAAAACAAATACTAGGCATATCAGCGTTTTGAAAGGTGTACAAGTTTTATCAAGATTATTAAGAATGTATTTTCTTTCTTTAATTTAAATTGGTTCAAGAAAATTTGACCTCAAAAATATCTTACGTTTTAAGTTTTTGTTTTTACTAGCGGAACAATTCAGTAAATTCGATTTTTTATCTGTTTGTCGTTTTGCGGAAAATTCCCGTTGACAACAACATTATTTTGCCTGCCCCGTCCAAATTGTCAGCATCTGCCAAGCTCAGGATTATAATAGTTGTTCGCTCGCAGGCATTTTTAGCCAATCACAAGCCGCCTACGTGACGTATTATACGCTGATTGGTTGTGCCTTATATAACTTTACTATGAATATTAGGACTCAATTGCTAGCATAATGTTCCAAGATTCGTACAATATCTTTAATCACTGGTTAAAAACGGTTTAAATAAACTGGTAAACGCTTGATATTAGTTGGGCAAAAATCACTTTAAATATGATTTTACTTTTTAAAAGTATTTGTTTACGCTTTTGGGTCACGTGCAAGATGTGTTACGCATGGCTGCTCACAGTTTGTAGCTTAAACCTCACGAAAGGCTAAAATCGCATATGAGTTGAAAATCACACATTGCGTAAGTTGTACCCATCAAACTTTCAAGATTTTTCCCACTTTAGTCTAATAAGATCACAGCAGAGTATCATTCCTGCCCATTTGAATGCATTTAGGTTCACTATTTCAAGGAAACGGATAAATCGGCAAATATGCCAAAGAAAACTTGATTATTTTAACTCCCTAAAGCCTTTAGTGACCCTTTCCATTGTGACATCACAGTGGGTCGATTGTTCTCGTTGCGCTCGACTTCCACCCGCTTGCAAAGTTCACGCTTGGACGCGTTTTCTTCGTGTTTTTCTGCGCTCTTCTTAAAATGTGCCTTAGACCGAAATCAGCCTTTTCAACAGCGGTGGTCACGGTTCGCTGAACGCAGCCTTGTTTTTCTGTTTTGCGCCTCAAAGTGGCAAAAACGCTCAGCAATATTTTTTCCG
This sequence comes from Phallusia mammillata, assembly GCF_965637545.1. Taxonomy (NCBI): domain Eukaryota; kingdom Metazoa; phylum Chordata; class Ascidiacea; order Phlebobranchia; family Ascidiidae; genus Phallusia; species Phallusia mammillata. Next base: position 5,168,644 of record NC_137259.1, on the reverse strand, counting down.
GTTTAAAAATCATGGTTTGACCGTTAAGTCAAAGATAAATAAATAAAGTTATCGGTTTCTGTAATTCTAATAAAAAACGGCGTGCGTTTTTTCTTGTCGTTTCATTTTGCGTAAAAACGCGAATATTTTTAGGCACTTAATTGTTTCTTCCCGTAAACCCAAGTGAAACCATGGTTTTTTGTTGTTCCTCTCTCGTTTTATCCCATTTTTCTTGTTGTAATTGTTTCTTTTTTATGTGTTTCCTTTTTTGTGAGTGTAACACCTTTTGAAAGGGCAACAACGTCAGTAATAGTTCGAACTGCCGTTGATTTTTTACAGATTTTAAATCCGTTGTACATGCCACAATTTTTTGGAGTTCTATTTTATCACTTTTTGTCAAAACCAAAACGCAATACTACCACTTAATTATGTCACAACGCAACACAACGGCTTGGCTGTGCCAAAGTATTCAGCCAAAATTGCTTAAAACTAAAAACGCTTGCTCAAAACGGGGCTGACATGGTTTTGAATAAAATCTGTTATAAACACATTAGATCGGGGATCGAATCTTTTCTTAGAATGGCATTTAATAAATAATTTATGATTTTTAGCTTTAGCACTCGCCAACGGCTTGTTTCAGGGGGGAGTAATCCCCGGTGTTGTTAAATTTAATTATAGTTACCAAAGAAAATGACGAAATCACGAGTTTAAAAATTTTGGCATAATCCAAACGACTTTTCTATTGGAACAGTTAGAAAAATTTGGTTTTGGCTTTGGTTTTTAGTTACGGAAATTTACTTGAATTTAAACAATAAAAAATGCGTTATAGTTTTTAAGGTATTACATTTTTGTGGTGATACTTCTATTCTTTAATGTAGGTTATACTTTGTTCTCAAGATAAACAATATACCTTTAGTTGTGAAGTCATTAAAATAAAACTTTAAAATTTTGTGGTCCCCTAAAGCAGTGGTTCAACCTTCATCGGCCTTTTATCGAATTCCTTCCCTAACAATTGAAAACAAATTCATTCCCGCAAGCATACTGCATAGCAGATGCAAAACCATACAAATATAGATTAAAATTGGGTCTTTCATCAACTTCATAGGCCATATTCCCAGAGCTTAAGTGTATAAATACGAACCACATGTCAAAATTAAAACAAACCCCTAAGTTTATATCAGAAATTGTCGTGGGTGGGCTTTCGAGCCCTAAGTTTATAATTAGTCCCCGGTTGGGAACCACTGACCTAAAGCATAAAACGCCTGCACAGTCGCACTGGTAAAGTACAGCATCCAGTTGTGGTCTAAACAAGTTCAGCACCGTGACTGGAAATACCGCTACCTAATTCGTTGCTTCTCAATTCACGCAACAAACAGATTTGCTATCAGTTCGTATGCTTTCTCCTTACATCGGGAAACCAAACTGACAAGTTTAGAAATATTTTGCCAGTTTTAAGTGACAGGTTTTGGTGCGCAATTTTCAATACATATTTTCACTAGTAAACAAAAGTTATATTTTTCGTTTGGTAAAATATCGCAATTAATAGCTTTTTAAGGTCTTTTGAAAATTAAAAAAAAATGCCACAGCAGAATGTATAAATCATAAATTTAGTTGAACTTTGTTTTGTGTAAAAATGTATAAAATTTTAAGCATACGGTCCATATAATTCCAATGTGACAGTGTGGAGAAAAACCTGTCGCCTTGTGTAAGTGGTATATTTTCAAAGTGCCTAAACTAGAAAAATTCGGCACAGAATCCTACCAACTGAAATTGTTCCCTATTTACAACAAATGTGCTAAACTCGCCAACAAATACATTTTTCGAGGAAATTTTCGCCTTAATTTTGTTTCGTGAACTTTTTGTGTGCATTTTTCTCTGCGCTGTAAAACCCCGTTTTTTGCCACTTGCCGTATTTTTCCCGTGGTCAGTTCTCCCACTTTGATTCGTGCGTTGATTTTCGCCTTTTATTTTTGTTATCACGACCGAAGGTTTACGGTATTCGCCTTGTTTTTACCGTGCGCTGATCCGTTATTCTCCGGTCCCGTTGAACAACTTGTTTTGTACAAAATATATAATAGCTACGACCCAAACGTGTATGTGCGTTTTCTTTATGTTAGCTGCAAAGTTATAAAAAATGTTTAGGTACATTCAAACTGGAGTGTCGCTGAATGGCCTTATAAATGCGGCCGATCTCTCGTCACCAACTGCAATGATGAGGCCTTATAATCGAAACAGTATGCACTGTCTACTGCTTATAGGTACAGTTTTACATAGTACACATTTTCTTATTCAAAAACGGGGTGCTTTTCGGTAAGGCATGAGTATAGGCGCTCACCATAGTTGCAGCAATCTATACAGACCAGCAGAAGACGGCGCAGGCTCTGATGGGTACTTTAAGAGGGCACAAATATAAACGGTTGAGAACCACTGACCTAGGTTCTTGAAATACAGGTCTGTCATAACTTGAAGGTCGCAAAGAAGTTTGCCGTTGACAAGATGGCCGAGTGGTTAGCCTTCAAGTCACAAGGTTGAGGGTTCGAAGCGCGTCAATGAGCTAAAAAATTTAGCGCCATTGCCTTAACCCATTGACCTCCAATTGGGTTGAACTGAATTGGCGTAGATATTTTTCCAGTACAAAATGAACATATTTGTAAAAAGGTAGGCGGTTCAACGGTAGACTCATTGTGAGCACAATCACACTAACGCTCATGCGTTGCCCGCCCACCGAGGATAAAAACAAGTGTAGCTGCCCAAAAAATGTTGATCTTTTTACAACCTCATATTTAGTGTCGAACTACACCAACCTCTAGCGATGTTCATAAACGCAATCTCAGCCCACTTGTTGGACGATGTAAGTTTGGAAAGTTGAACTGCATCTCGCCACAAGTGGTTAAACAGCTAATTAAAATTTAAATTTATGTAAAGTATGAAAACAATAGTCAAATACCAGCGACTGCCAAGCACCCAACACATAAACGTAAAAATCGCACACTTTACTGTACTGGTCTCTAAACACAACAGCTTGTGTAAATAACGTTGCGTACAAACATTTGTGGATGCTAGAAACAACAACCGAACAATTCAGTGACAATTAAGTGCTCTACACAGAGAAAAATCAAAAGTTTGTGCTCACCACGCTATCTAGCGGCTATAACTTTTCTTCTAAAACCTTCGGTTAAGTGTCAGCACATATCTTATTTTACCGATAATTATCTCTTTTGTACTTATACGGTATACGGTATATCTTGATTAAGACACGGCTTTGTAAAAAAAATAGTTGCCAATATAACCTACGCCAGAAGCCTGTTTTGTTAAAAAAGTCAAACATCACATAATTGACAAATTTCTGCATTAATCTTTAAATAGTAAATAACTACAACATCTCTAGCCAAGAAAAAGGTATCCGAGACCAGATTATAGTGTTAATTTAATTACAAACCCTCACCCCAACTCAAATAGCTCAAACTTTCACAAGCCCGCAAAATTATTACTTACTAAGTATGTTCCTGTTTATTAAAACTGCTTGCCTTGCAATAAACAGTAACAAGTAGTATTTAGTACCAATGATGTTTTCTTAATAGTTATGCAAGATTTAGCTACAATTCTCGTAATGGACTCTTGCATTCTATCCAACGATACTCAAACGGGTTTAAGAAGTGGGTGTTAGAAGTTGAGTTAAAGCCTTTAGTTGCTAAGGTACCAAGTCAAAGTCTAATCCTTCAAATACAAAGTCCGAGTCAAGTCTGTTCACAATTTGGACTCGCGTAAATTCGAGAACAGAAAAAGCGGGAATTAACTCGAGTAGCTGACGCTAGAGGGTGCTATGGTGCAAAACAGAAAAGCAAAATGGTGGAAACACAAAAAACACTCGTGCATGTGGCCGATTTTATTTCAGCGTCAAAATTGACTTCACACTTTGAAGTAAGCTGAAGCGACGTACTTCAAACCGGACCCTGGTGTGGTGTTGGACCAAGTCCAAGTTTGGATTTGCCTTGATACCGGATTGACGCCGTCCATAAGTGTAACGGTGCACCTGCAGACGAAATATAAATGCAAAGTGTTATTGGAAGCCCAAAAAAAAAAACGTTTGACAGAACAAAAAATATATGAAGGGTGATTTAAGGACAGCAGGTTTGTAGCCACATATACTACACAACCAGTGGTGGGATTCAGCCGGTTCGCACCGGTTCTACTGAACCGTCTCACAACATTTTATGAGATTAGCGAACCGGGTAGCATTACTGGCTACTGTCAATGGACTTTTTGTAACAGAACCGGCTGAAAGTATGACTTTTGTGAGAGAACCGACTGACAAACAAATTGAATCCCACCATTGAACACAACACCAACACAGAGTTAAAGGCGACAAAAAATCAGCAATTACACAAAAGTAATTGAATTTGCAGCAGCAGTTTAATTTTAGGTAACTTATTTCATAATTTGCCAAGCTTAGCTACATTCAACTACATATGGTCAATATCTTGTCACTATGCTGCCCATTAAAGGCCCACGTTATATCGATTTAGCCGGTCTCCCAAGCATTCCCATATGGCAGGGGTCACCAAACTACGGCCCGCGGGCCGGATCCAGCCCTCGAGGTCATTTCATCCGGCCCGCGACCACATTTTTTGTTTTGCCAAATCGTGTTGATAACTTTGTAACATTCAAAAATTAATCTACTCCTTACGAAAGTTTTCCTGTCGCGATATGTAGAATTGATATTACCTAGTTTCAAAGGATTACAACGCTCAAGATTAATCCAAAGCCGGTTTGTTACGTCACAAATTGGACTACAAGTGTTAATTGTGTGCAAACAATTGCCTTATTTTGTTAGTTGTGACGTAATATACAAGCATTGCTCGTATGATGAGACTAGCTGTACAGTTTAACAGTCGCATTACCAGATTTTGAATTAGATTGTGGAAAGGCCATCTCTTGGCGCCCCTATAAAAATCGCTGGGGCATGTAAACTATGCGGCCCGCGCGAATCAATTTTAAACTTATCCGGCCCGCAGTGTAAAAAGTTTGGTGACCCCTGCCATATGGCAAGGCACAGACTAGAACAAGCTAGCCTGCGGTGGGTTTCGAACCCACGACAGGAGTTATTCCGAGACTCGCGCTCTACCAACTGAGCTACACAGACTCAGTGGTTAACCCGCCGAAAGCCTTTAAACTCATCGATGGTCATAAAAAATGTCAGTAAAACCGCAAACATGTTATATTGCACATTTACCATATTTATATATGTGACTTGAAAACATGGTTACACTTTACACTTCATACACTACATAAAGCAGACTTCATAGACTTACAGGCCGTCAGGACGAGCCATATGACACAACGTGAAAAGAGCGAGCTCTACTTCAGGGCTGGCACCAACTGCAGATCCTCCAAGCCCCTTCATGTATCCGTCCCAGTTGAAATGGCTGCCAGACAATCTTGGCTAAAAATTGACAACACGATACGGTTTTGCGTTTTATTTGTATGTAAATTTACGGAAAATGGCGATACAAAACTGTCTTAATAACTTGGAACATATTGTATTGTTAACATGCTTTTAAGTATTGCTGTTTAAATATACTTTGAGAATATAAGGCACGGCTTTTCAATCTCTTTATTTCACGTTGTCCTTTAATATACACTTTAAAATTTAAATGAATGAGGTGCTTTCAAAATTATTTTAATTTATCTTTTTTTTTCATTGACAGGCCATTAAATTTGGAAATAAAGTTGTGGTAATATGAATGTGACACCACATAAGACACTAACCAGTAACAAAATGTGCCAACTGGTCACCGTTTCGGTTTTTGAAATTTTAAATTTTTGACTGATAGTTTTTTCTCCTTTGAGCCTACCAATGTATTTTTGTTTATGCGTTCTAAATAAGCATTTTTTTATTGTGTTAGTATTATCAGTATTATTCTGTATTTAGGAAAGGATTTGTGACTATCTAGTAATAATAGGGATTTGAGTCTTCTGTATTTAAATCAAGTACCTGCTAAGGTTTGAACTAAGCCCAGCAAACAACTGTGAAAGTACATTTACAAAAGAACTCTCGTCAAGCAAAATTTGCCGATAGATAACGCAAAGAGTGCTTGTAAATTTTTGAAAGAAAAATTTTGTAAAGGACTTTTGGGGTTGAGAAAAAGTGTTAAAATAATTCTGACAATAAAAGTAAATAAAAAACTTAGTTTCTTAAATTAAATTTCGTTCGTAACCCTACGATTTAAATAAATGTGCTCGTTACGCCACCTATCTGTAATTTGCAAACTGTGTCTGATCTAAGTTCTTTGATTAGCAGCGCTACCTATTTATAGAATTGTCTAACCGGCCACCTTAATTTTATAATTATCCGATTACTATTAATTTATCATTCCAAAATTATAAAAAAAATTTAACCCTTTAAAATATTTCCCAATATGTTAAAACTTACTTCTTCATATTCGACATATCCGTAGTAGTTTAAGTTCTGGCTTTGTTCCTGGAGATAAAACTGGACCCAGTTGTGAAAACCAGAAACGTAATCAGTCTTAATCTCTCCAACAAAGACGTGCTCGAATCTGAAAAACACAACGTAAGTTACAAAATATTACCAATACCTTTTTAATAAATACTGGTAAATTCATTCTGGAAATTATTTGCTGTTCCATTGCCATTGTTGGAACGATTTCCACCTTTCGTTATTTGTATATCACAAGCAGTGACGGATTAAGGGTCTGCTGGCCTGTAGGCACATTTTATAAGTGGCCCGAAAATCAGGGTTGCCAACTAAAAAATTAGAATTATCAGTGTTGCCAAATCATTGCGTGATTTTAAAGTGGCCTGGATTTTTGACTGGCCTGTAGGCACGTGCCTACTTTGCCTAATGGTTAATCCGGCACTGATCCCAAGTTGGGAAATGTTTATTTCCAGGTTAAAATCAGTCGACAGTGTTATAAAGAACAAATTAGTTTCTTTTTTCACGCAAAATTATGTTGGTCATTTGATTTGATTTAAGGTTGTACTTCGAAAATTAGATATACTTACCCGCTTGTATCCATGGCACCGTTCTTGCGGCTGTACATTTCAAACCACATCTTTTGGAGGTAGCTCTTGAAAGTGGTAATGTCACTACAACCGGCCATGTCTGAAAAGATTAATACGGAGATTTCGTAAATGGTTTGGTTTGCAACCTTGTCATCATTTTATGTTTTTTACCACACACTAATCCAAGGTCACCAAACTATGGCCCACGACGGCTTTTTATCCGGCCCGCGAAGGTATTTCGCTTTAATTTATGTTTTAATAGAGATGGACCATTTCTAATTGTACTTTGTTTTTCACCCGTTTAGTAGCACGATCTGACATCAAACAACATGCTATAGAAAGACTACATGCGAACTTGCGTGCCCATAAACAGTTAGCGGGAACAGAGTTGGAAGTCGGGCCGGGCATTTCGGGCCGGGTTCGGGTTTAGGTTTTTCAAAAAAATGACTTGATTCGGGTCTGACTTTACACTTTGTGTCAGCATTTTTTTAATAAACTGAACTAGCTAAATAGCTAGTTGCTGGACCGGACCAATAATCTCAAACAGCCCTAAAACGCCTTGTTCGAGACCATTTGTCTATTGTGTTTGTTGTCTTGGTATTTTCTGGTACTTCAAGTATAGTCCTGTTCATCAAACTTTCGGGCCTAAACGGGCTTCTCAAAAACGATTCGGATTCGGGCCGGGTTTCGGGCTTGTACTTTCGGGTTCGGGCTCCAATTTCAGGCCCGTTTACAACTCAGAGCGGGACCCTGTAGCTGAACCGTTGTAAAAGTTGGCAACTACTTTAAAAGTGTATTGCTATCTGCGGACATTGTGAAAGCAATTTGGACCAAAGTAGGCGAATCACTATAATTCTTTTGAAAAGTGTGTCTTTATATTTGGTGGTAAAAGCATATAACATTTACCTCAGGAGTAATCACCCCGGTTAAGTTAAACACTAGGGTTAGTTTCACCCAAGCTGAATTTATCCCAGTGTAAATTTTACTTAGCTGAAAGAAAAAGTTACAGACATAAATGCAAAGAATTGCAAAGTTGTTTTCGTAAACGAAGCGAGTTACATGAACAAATTCAGCCAAGTATCGACTTACTTTTGCTTGAAAGGAATGCATAAAGCTCCTGGCCAATAGACGTAGCAAGCACGTTGTCCAAAAAGTCGCTCTGCTCTTGCAATTCCTGTGATGTGATGTCTTCATCAATACCCTGGAACTTTTGGTAGTTGTCCAAAAGTGAAATCAAGGAGCTGAAGGTTGGTCGTTGCAAAACAGCCGGATCCACGTACGTGAAAAAGCTAAAAAGAGAAAATATCAGAACTGAAAATGTTTGGAAGTTTTATGTTTTCAACGTTTTGTGTAAGATACACCGTGCTTAATGAATGCGTAATAGCGATGGGATCCGAAATCACGACAGAAGTCTTCTAGGGACTTGACAAATAGTGACCAGCCCGCCGATAGCCGAACCACAAGCACTGTTTCCATATCTAGCTAAATTTCGATAGGTGGCGCAAAAAGCGGAATTAGTTTTTTAGCAGCCACAAAGAGGGGTAGGGTTAGCAACTAGGATTTTAAATTTTTTACATTAAGCACTTAAAAGTTAGTTTATTGATTTGTTTATAATAATGCTTACCCCAACCCTAATAGCCCTTTTGGAGATATGCCGCTTCAAAGAGGTACTTGTGCTCTTTACGCCACCTATCGAAATTTAGCTAAATGTAGGCCTGTCGTGAGGTACGGGTATAGCTCCCAACACAAGAACTCACATTAGAAACAGTTTATACCGATAGATGGCGTAAAAAGCGCAGTTATTTAAATTAACAGTGAACTGAGGTAAGGGTTAAGGACTAAATATAACATAAAGAACTTGGTTTTTAAATCACAGTACGCTAGGGCCATTAAAGGCGCCATACCGAATCAGCCGGTCACCAAGCATTCACCCCCATATGGCAAGGCGTAGGTTAGAAAAATCTAGCCTGCGGTGGGATTCGAACCAACGAGAGGGGTCTTTTTGGGACTCGCGCTCTACCAACTGAGCTACACAGGCTCAGTGGAGAGTCCGCCGAAAGTTCAATCACAAGCGCCGTTGCCTGCCTCGTATGCTGCACATGTCAGCTTAGGTCTTTAGGTTGATTTTATTATCATTCTTTTTTTTCACGGGGTTCGAACCCAGGACATTCCCGGGGACGAATCCCGATCAGGGTTTTTTCCATTCTGTATGTGGGTCAGGCGCGCCGAACCAGTTGGCTGCATTTAAAATATTTGCGTGCGCCTCCTACCGGAAATTAAAATATTGAATACGCCAGGCGGTATGGTGTTGGTAGACTTTCTGTTTATCTTATCTTACGTAAGGCCTCGTGTAAGAGTTTGAACTTACGGATCAGGTGAGACGTCTACAGTGGAAGAATCAGTGGTTGAGGTTTGTTTATTGAATACTACTTCATCTGATGAGCCACGGTTTGTATCCAATTCCCAAAGCGTTTGCGAAAGTGTTAAAATCTCTTGATTGCTGATTGAAATAGGACCTGAAAATAGGCTTGAGTTTATTTTGAGCAGGAATACTGTAATTACATTACAGGATTTTTACTGATTTAAAAAATAAATCTGATAACCTTATGCCGCATTGTGATACTGATTAATCTGTTTTATAAATATTTTTTCATTTTTATTTCATGAATTTAAATTCTCAATTAAGTAGGGTGGGTTTGGGAAAAAGCTTGGTTAATTTTATTCTTATTTTACTATAAACCTTTAAAACCCTTGTAAATCATCCAAATGCCATAACCGTCAGTGTTTTTACAAACTGTTTCTTTTAAATATTTACCAGTGCTCTTTGCGCCACCTATCAGCATTTACCAAACTTTGTATGACGTCAGTTCTCGCGATAGTAATTTTCAAAAAAAATTATATTAAAATTATTTCATTTTTTTATGTTAATAATTTGTTTTTATTTCATTTTACTTTATTCCAATTTCAATTGTCAAGTTATCATTTTACATTTCAAATAGCGACACCTAGCGAATATATGTTTACACAGTTTAGCTTCGAGAACACTTACTGCATGAACCTCCACCTCCAGGCGAGTTGCAGAGAGTGCTGTAGTCGGGGCAGCAATCTCCATATTCAACACAGAAGCTGTTACATTGACACGGTTTCGAGCTGTCCAGATTGGTATCGCAGCGGCCAGCGCACGTGTTGCTGTGAATTCAATATTTAAATCTGTTAATATTGGTAAATCGTTATTTGCCCCATAAATTTATAATTTCGTTTTTGCACCCACGGTTTTTGGTAGGTTTAAAGAAATAAAATTAGTCCGTTTTTGATCAATTTTTACTAAACTTTTGTCCGCAAAATAAATTTGTAAGAATATTTAAAGCGGATTCGAATTTTTGAAATGTTTTAAATTTTTATTACTTGTCACTGGGTGATGTTGCATTAAGCTTCAAGTTCGACCCAGTAGTATAACGAGGATGCCTATATTATTTGGCCTAGTGTATACTTTTACTATATAATGTAGATTACGGTTACTATATCTGCGTAGGCAAAATTCCGGTTTCAATCAAAGTATATATAAACCAGCCTATGAAATATTTCCGGACACAGATTTTACGTCCTAATTCCGGACAAGCCTATGGAATATTACGGACGTCTGGTAACCCTAGCGTATAACTTTTCTTATTGAAACTTTAAAAATATTAACAATCTTACCCGGAGTCGCAGACGGAGATGTAATCGTCACAGCAGTCGTTGTAGTCGAAGCAGTACGAGTTACACTGACAGTTGTAGTTATGGTTCACATAATCGTCACATCTTCCAGCGCAAGACGATAAATCTACACACATTGAAGCAAGATAATAAGTGAAGCTTAACTTTTAGGATCATGTTCGAGCTTCAGTTTTCATAAAACGGGATTGATTCTGGGCTAAATTCACACTCGACATTATTCTTGTGACACGATTTCACTAACTTTTTGGTTTTAAAATATTTTTTAAAATTTGTTATTAAAAATTTAGACCCAAAAAGGTTCCAATGACCGAGCAATACTTGCTATTGTTTGATAGATTTTTAGATTTTCCTCAGTTTAAATAAAGTAACTGACAAAACGACATAGATTTTGTCATGTAAAAAAGAAGCAAAAAAATACTTTGCGCATATACCTGTAGGCGTGCATATATTAGATCAGTGGTCGGCAACCGCCGGGCCGCGGCCCAGTGCCGGTCCGCGAGGAGTTCGTTACCGGCCCGTATACTTTTTCTGGTTAAATGCTTTGAAATATTTTGCCCGTGCATTTAACTAAAGTATTTACGTTTTATAGCAGAATATTTGTATTTTTTTAAAAGGCGGTCCGTGATGAAATTTCAGGTTCAAAACCGGTCCGCAGTGCAAAAAAGGTTGCCGAGCCCTGTATTAGATAATGTTACTTTGTAAAAACAAAAACTAGACCCACGCCTTAGCCAGCTGACAGTTAAAAAATCGGTTTAAAAAAATAGGCTTTAAGACATTATTACTTATGTTAAAACCGGGTAATGTATGACAAAAATAGAAATAAAAAAGTACGTAAAATAAATAAGCTGTTAAGTACGTAAAATGTTTATGTTTTTACGCCATACCTTGTCCGTTGGTTACTGCGACCAGAAGCGCCACGCAGGCAATCAGTTTCAACATCATTATAATCAGGAAAACCTGCAAAAATACATTTGTAAATGCACACACAAAATGAAAACGGTTTGAGTTGATCTTCTGGTCCGCAAGCCATTACAACTAATACCCAGTAGAAACCCCAATCTCATTTACCTCTAGAAACTTCCAGACAAAATGCTAAGGTAGCAAGAAACTATTGAGCCATAAGTAACCTCACAGAAGACAGGCTGTCAAGTTCCCACCAAGACTAACGTCTGAAACAATATTTGTCAAGTAATAACTGGAAAACAGTTGACGCAATAGCAAATACAGGAGTCTATATTTACATCAGTGGGGTGCTTGTTACTTTTCTTGTTGGAAATAGGGAGGGGCGTGGGTCAACACACTTGAAGCCAAACACGTCATCAGTTGACGTAACGATCGTGCTCAAGGAATGGAAGGAGCACGTTAACACCTGCCATGCTGCGTGTACGTGTTACTTGGACCCGAGTAGATATTCTTCAAGCTTACACTCTTCAAGCATTTTTAAATGAAGTATTGCTTTAAAAAGCTTGATCCCGTTACTACAAAACAATAATGTTAATACATGAGGTTTTCACTGGAAACAACAGTTATCATTTTATAAGTAAATTTTTCGGCACATATTATCTGTGAAAAGGAAATTTACACTAGTTTGCGGCACACGTCGAAGTATGTAAGTGTTCGAAATCATGATTATTAAATATACTGGGTGCTATAGCTTATAGCTTCCCCCAGGGGGTATTTTCAAGTATGAAGGGCAGTTAGAGAATAATTAGGTAGGAGTGATGTTAAAAACGTTGAAATGGTAAAACCAAACAAGTACAACCAACATTTTTTGTTGTTTTGAGGGCTTTAGAGGCTAAACGACGAACGAAGGTAATTTGAAGAAATACTGTATTTCTTTATCATTGGTATTACCGTTAAAAGTTAACACTGGTGCCTTAATCATTACCATAATATTTCCTGATCAATAAATTTGTCATAAAATTTACCCTAATAGAAGATTGGTTTCAATTAACTAGCTGTTTAGACTTTAGGGTTGTGATACCGATAAAACGTTTGTGCTGGTCTATGTACTAGGCACAGCTTAACATTTTCAGACATGGTGGCAGACGGTCGGATAAATGTGTAGATCATTAATAAGGCAACTGAAAACGTACCGATATGCTTTCGAAGCAGAAAAAAACCTCAAACCTCAGAATCGACGGCTATCTCCCAAGCCATTAGCCGGCGGGCGCTCTGATCCTCTTATCATTTCTTTTCTAAAATAAAACAATGTTTGACACACAACATTACGCGAAATTTTCAGTGTGCTTTAGTGAGGTATGCAGCTATAATTGTGTAAATAAACACGGTACACTTATTTCTTTTGCAAAAGTTATCGCACGTCCAACTTTAGCCCTTATCGGCGCTTGTCTCAAAGCTAAAGTCGCGTCGTACCAATATTTTTCTAAAACATCAATGTTCCAAGAAATCTACTTGTTAGCAAGAAATATAGATAAGGGTGCTCTTATGTTCTTGGATCTGAGGATTCTTATTCTAGAGTTAATTTGTTTGTTAGGTTGGTAATTACTGCCGTCTCGGAAGACGGAACCATCAGTGGAATCGCACTATACAAGGGTGCAAGCTCCCTGTGGTGCCGTTGGCGGCGTTCACCAATCAGCTGTAATCAGGTTTTCCGGCCCTGGCTTATATATGTCAGCAAAGTTTAAGGCAATTCAGTTCAAGGCAAAACACACGTTGTAACACTGCTCAAAGATACAACTACACAAGCTGCAAGAACGATATGGAACAAACGTGTTCATACAAAGATGCCCGCACTTATTTGAAAATAATGAAGAGGTGTTATTCGAGCAAAAATGTCGTTCGCTTTATGCAACGTTGCAGGTACGTTTCACTTTTAAGATGTATTATTTTGTGAGCAAAAAGATACAAGCCAGTATTTGTGTGTAAAACATCAAAACGTTTCGACAGTTTCTTTTGTCATTTAGTAAAACGAACAGAAGGGATGTAACTCAAGAGTTGTAAACGGGCCTGAAATTTGAGCCCGAACCCGAATCGTTTTTAGGAAGCCAGTTTAGGCCCGAAAGTTTGAGTGACAGCTGTTAGCCTAGGCTTAGACATTAAAGCCTCAGGAAAGACCTAGACAACAAACACAACAGACAAATGGCCTTCAGCAAGGAGTTTTAGGGCTGTTTGACATTAGGTCAGGTATAGCAACTGGCTACATAGCTAGATAAATTTATTGAAAAAATACTAACACAGATTGTAAAGCCAGGCCCGACTTACAACTCTGATGTAACTTTCAGAACGTTGTGATGTTTTACACTTAAATACTGGCTTGTATATTTTTGGTCAGAATATTTAGAACCGTGCATTGTGTACGTAATGTTTGTTTTCGTTTGAAATGATAACACATTTATTTTGCCTTTCAGACGCAACCGTAAGTTGTTAAAGCAAATGCAGGACAAAATTCACAACACAGAAGATCAAGGGTCGCCTGCTAAATCACCGTCTTTTGGGCAAATTAAAGTTGACAAATTTGTATGGGAGAAATGCCGCGCAACTCAAAAAGGAAGAACATTTACGGACAGTTGCTGGAAAGACTGGATTATTCAACAACTAAAAAATCACAACAACGTTTGTACATTTGCGTTTCGAAGCCATCGCGTTCAGACAGCTCAGTCGAGACGCAAGGATACAGATACTTTCTCATGCTCTGGTTATTGTGTGCTTACCAATTGTCCAGTTAGGTTTTCAGTTAGCATATCTCCGGACAAAAAAGGAAAAGTCATTTTTGATGGCAACATTCGACATAAAGACGAACAAATTGCTGCAAGTCATGTTACTGAGGACTTTCTGAACACTCTCAACAAGTTGACACAAGACGAATGTCTAAGTGGATGTAATGATAAATGTCCCAACTTAGCAGTTTTAAAGAAGATTCGAAAAGAGGCCAACAAAATTGCAACACTCCACGACGTTGTATGATAACAATCTTTTACTTTGAAAGAAGTTAATGGTTGTTGTTTTCTTCGAGATGGCCGTTGATATGGACGGTAGAGCTACTAACACAGGAACTCACTGCACACAGCACACACGGTTGGTAGAGCCATAACTCACTTGACACCCAAAGTCGATTAGGGGGCGTAAAGAGCTGAATTTTCTATTTAGCGGCTATAAATGGGTTGGGAAATAAGTTTTTAATTTTTTTACATTAGTAACTCATTTTTTGGGTTAGTTTTATTGAATTTTAAGTGCTAATACCTTACCCCGACCCTAATAGCCCTAACCGTAAGCATTTTTGGAGATATAACCAAATCGACTTTGGGTGTCAAGTGAGTTATGGTGTTAGTAGCTCTACCCACACGGTTTGTTAAATACCGATAGAGATCGTAAAGAGCGCAGCTATTTAAAAAAAACAGTGAAACTGGGATAGAGTTAGGAACTACATTTAACATTATCAACTAGGTCTTTAGGTTAATGTTATTGTTATTATTATGATCAAACCGTAACAGCCCTAACCGTCAGCATTTTTTTTTACCGTCAGCATTTTTTACACAAACTGCATTTAAAATATTTGAGTGCGCCACCTACCGGAATTTAGCAAACCTGCGTGCCGTGAGTTCATGTGTTGGTAGTTTTACCGACAAGGACAAAGTTTAGGTTTTGACATTGTTTGTCAACTGAATAAGCATGACGTGTATTTTTGCGTAACTGCATGTAGTGGTATTTGGTATGAACAAATATTCGTGAAGATTCATACGGGGCAACGTGTTTAGCATACATTATCGGTAATCATTTTTTTTTTTCATGTCACTGCTAATAAATAATTTACACTTACAAATAAAGTTTTTAGTGTTGTGTTTTAATTGTTTGCAACCTTGCGTCAAATTCAGAGTGGTTCACATTTTGTGCGTTAATTTTGTGCTTTTTTCTACAATATTACACAAAACAAAGAAATAGGACTGTCCATAGTATTATCTACCTGGTACGTTAAGTGATGCATTTAAGAAAACTATCAGATATCAGAAACCGAAAAACAATCGCCTCTAATTAGTGTCATTATATGATAGTTGGCGTTTAGTAATTTTGTTTTTGTGACTTGAAACCAAAAAATTATACGTAAAACGTATTTGGTAGAGCGCGAGTCCCGGAAAGACTCCTGTCGTGGGTTCGAATCCCACCGCAGGCTAGATTTTTCTAGTCTATGCCTTGCCATATGGGAATGCTTGGGAGACCAGCTGATTCGGTATAACGCCTTGAACAGGCCTGGCGTACTATGATAAAACGTATTTAAACGACCTATCAAATTTTATTGTTGTTTTTTGAGTTGATTTGACCAAGAGATGCGTAAGGTATTTTCCGCATTTGTCCTCACTTAATGGAAATAAGAGGCCACGAAATATTAAAAAACAATAAAGGTTTCTCCTGCTTTAAACCTTAATCACATGTTTAAGTTGCTCCATGGCCATAGTAGATCAAGATTTTACAGTTCACAAAATCGCTTAATACGTTTAACAACAAAACCAGAAAATCTCACCTTTAAGTTTAGCTCTGAACACTTCTGCTGATCGTCGGAAAATCCATCGGTTCCGTATTGATACCACAGAGCAAAACACAATCACACAACAAAATACCTGCAGAATCCTAACACTGAGACGAAATGAGCTACTTTTCTGTAAACGATTTAGCACTCCAAAAAAAACCAAATTAGATGTTAAACAAGCAGAACAAAACACAATCACACTAGCTGTTCAACATAATATATACTGAATCTCAAAACTAAACAACATGTACTGTTTTGCTGTAAATGATCAGTCACTTCAAAAAGACCAAGCTAGATATTAAAAAGCAGTACAAAACACAATCGTACACATCAACATAATACCTGATCACGTTGAATCTCAACACTAAACTCATGTTGTTCTGCCTGTAAACGTTCTGGTACTGCAGACGTACCAGCAAAATGACTGCCAGTGCAGCAACCTTTCAAACGCACGTGTTTCGGCTAATTGAACTGTTTTGTGCCTGCAGACGAACTGCAAATTCATGCAATGGGTGTCAATCACAATTATTAGGAATGGAAGGATTGTAAATCAAAATCAAATGGCGCGTTGTTCTTATTGTGTCACAACAAACGAACAAACAGAGATGCATTGTGTTTCAAAGTCCAATGCAAGTTTGGGTTTGTTTTTTAGGTGACTTTCAAATAGTGCCAAAAAAATAAGAATTAACGACTAGCAAGACGGTTAACTCCATGTAAAAAGTGGTTAAAGAAGAGACGCAAAGTGACCATACAGGTTTCCCCTGCTACTTGCTTCCAAAGTTCTTCCTAGTTTAGGCATAAAAGTGAACAATGGCTGTTTGAAATTTAGCTGTGTGACGTTTTTGGCGTGATACCATTGTCTGTAAAGTGTAAACTGACAGACAGATTTGTTAGTATCATAGCAAGGAAGTAGGTTAAAACTCGAAGTACCGTACGTAGCTGATTTTTAACATCTAACCGCCTTCACAGACAACATTAACCTGTTCTTAAAACTTGGTGTTGTATTTAACAAATCGAAATATCTAGTCGTTATGGCGGAAAAATTAACTTATTGTGACTTGTAAAGAATCTGAAAAAGGGAATGAATAATTCTTCTCCGAGGCGACTAAATATGAGCTACAGACATAGTAAAAAGGTTACAGGTTATTAATATAAGTCGAATACTACAGGATACGCAGGTATAACAGAATAAGTTGTTCACGTGAAATAGTTATTTTTATTTTTGGACTGAAACTTACTTAAATTTAACTTAAAGGTGCAAAATAATGTATAGTAGCATTTAATTTTGTTTTCCTACTTTTTTGCTGTGTATTTTCGATAGAAACCTGTTACGGAAATAAGGCTACTTAAAACTGTCTTAAAAGGAAAAGTCAAGGCATTTTCGTTGCTTGGTGTTATGCCATCGTGACGTAACGAAACTTTCTGCGACGTCACAAAAAGTAAAGAACGTAACGAGTGCCTGTTATAAATCCACTTGTATTGATTTAAGTTCACAACACAGTTTAAATATTGATTTTGTGAGTCCACTTGTCCTATTTAACACCAGGCTCTCATTCAAGTTTTGCTGATAGCTGTTTTACAAGCCAGCACTGCTAAAGGATTGTGATCATTTTCAGATGTTATAGAAAGTAAAAAAGATATGTTACGAAAGTTGTGTTACAAAATTGAGTTGAGTTATAGGTCCGAATTTTTGCAGACAATATATGTGCAACAGTTTGCAAAAATGTGCATTAATAAGTAAAGAAAAGGTGGCTTGATGTATTACATGATGATTAAAACTTTGTTGTTTACATTTTTTCTGACCATTGCAACAGTCTACGCCTTCCAAAGTAAGTACTGCAAGTTAGGGGGCAACATAAAGCTCAACTTAAACTTAACTAAACGCTTTGCACTGTAAATAGGTAAAGGACAAGCTGCCAGGAGTAAAGGACAAGCTGCCAGGAATATAGTCAGCAATCGAGAAATTAAAGAACTATCCCTTGAATTGTGGAATCTCGACAACAATCATGCTAATAATGTCACAATCAACGCCCAAGAAAACCTCAACTACGGGGACAATGTTGATCGCTCTTTTCAGCCGTAAGCATTTGTGAAAAGTTAAACCAGTGGTTCCCAACTTTATCGACGAATTCCTTACTTAACAAATTAATACATATTCATTCCTCCCCAAAGACTACAAAGCTGATGCTAAACCACAAAAAAGATCATTTAATACTGGGTCTATAATCAACTTTACAGGTTATATACCAGGGGTGGCCAGACCTGCTTCATGCTCGAGCCGCATATCACAAAACCTAGTTTAAAAAGAGCCGCAAGACAAAAAATCAAAAACGAATTTATTCACTCACAATGAAGTCTACGCTATCAAATAATGATTGTTGTGTGGTGATGCTGTGTGTCTCCACCTGGGCTGCAAGGTGTTTGAAATTAGGCTGATATGATGGGAAAGTTTTTGTGTTAAGCTTCGTAATGACGTTTCAAGTTACTAGTTTTGTAATGATTGAGCGAATCTGGACAAATAAGACACACAGGTTTACCTCCATTATTAATGAATGCAAACTCCTCCTCCCATTCTGTTTAAAAAGTTATATTTTCCTGTTTATCTTTCTTTTTTTGCAGTTATTTCTCAACAACGTTTTTTTTTGGCTAAACTTTGCAGTTATTGAATGTGCAGCATTAAAGAGCCGCAATCAAAGGCTCAAAGAGCCGCATGCGGCTCGAGAGCCGCAGTTTGGCCACCCCTGTTATATACCCAGAGCTAAAGTACAAACCACAATGTGTTAAAATTAAAGTAAATTCCTCAATCGTCTTTAAAATTCCACCCCGGTTGGGAACTACTGAGTTAGACGTCAAGAAACGTCAAAGGTTGATTTGTGCAGATTTTTCACCTACGTTGACCCAGAGATTTTAGAACAGCCGACTTTTCGTTCCCTAATTGCTCTTCTTGACAACTACGAACGACAGCAGGGCAGAAGGGAAGTTGTGACACAACAGGAACGTGATGAAGTCAATCAATTTCTTGACCAAGTTTTAGCAACCAATGTTGGTCGAAGGCTGTATGACTTCATGAACAGCAAAGGTAGCCTATCTTACCGATATTTGTTCTTTATGTTTGTTTATGACACGAGTTGCCAACTATGACGTCATAAATTGTATTGGGTGACGTTATCGGTTCCATCAGGCGTGAAGTATAACCTTTTGTTGAACATTAACAATTGTGACCCAAATTAACCTTTGTGAAGTGTATGAACTCAAGTAACCCCACTTTTTTCGCTCAGGGCTGGCTGGATCAGGAGGTTTATCCGGTTTTAAACATATGCTCCATACGATTTGGTTCCAGACATTCAGCAGGATGAACAGAGTACATGACTCGTGCGGGTAATCAACTTTTCTAAATACGTTTTGTTAAAGCATACAGCGGTAATTTGATCATAAACATAACTGCTAAAGTGCTAAAGAACTTTTTAAATTACTCTTCAAGTCCGTGTTTAGTGTTCCTAAATACAATGTTAAAATTTGAATCATATGCTTGTTATTTTGTTATTTTCTCTAGGTAGCATATACAAACATATAGAAGACATGCACATTGGACAATAATAGACAATGGCCCCAACACATTTTAGGGCTGTTGGGTTATATCCAGCAATTAGCTCCTTAGCTAGGAAATTTATATTCACAAAAACAATTACGGACGCAATACGTGAAGTCAGGCCCGAAACGGTTTTGTTAAAAAAGCTAACCATGAATCCGAACCAAACCCGAAATGTCCGGCCCGACTGTGTGCTGAGTAACATTCGTAAAAATGCTTGTTAGTGGGAAAACTGATTTAAGTTTGGATTAAAGAGTTTATTTTTGTACAGGTTTGAGCACGTTTTTGTTGGCGAAGTGAAATATAACAAAGTATCAGGTTTTCACAATTGGGTTCAACTTTACTTGGAAGAACAAAGTGGAAACCTCAACTATCACGGATACGTGCATAAACGCAAGGTAGTGAAATTGATACCAATTTTAGCAAATAAAAACTTTGGTTAAGGACAAATTTAAAAGTAAACTATTTCTAAAAGTCACATAGAAGGCTAAATTAAGTAGACTAATTAATGTCACAAAACGATAAACCAGGCCTTAAAAATACTATTTGTGTTTTAAACTAATACTTTAATAGTTTAATGTATTGCAGAAAATGCATGTGTTCCAACTCAATTTCACTTTAAAGTTAAAAAAAAACAAACATTATGCATGAGTTTTGTGTTGTCCATCGATAACTTGAACACAAAGCAAAACCGATAGTTTTTTTTACAGCCGAACATTTTTGGAGCAAGGTTCCAATGGGACAATTACATGAAACCGTTGAGTGGGGTGATGATTGGAAAAAGTCCGGAACTAGAATTGGCACTCATCACACTTTGTCATGTGACCAGGCCTAATAGAAAGTAAGTTGTATCAGTAAAGGCATTATCTTTATTGGACCTACCTCAAGATAATATGTCAACACATGTTAAAACTCATAAGAATGTGTTCAAATCGTTGCTGCTGGTTACTGGATAGGGTTAAATTTCACATTAGTTTCCAACCTTTATCGTGGAAATACTCTCTTGACAATTCAAAACATTTTTGTTGCTGCCCAATAGACTACATAGTAGATAATTAACCATACAAATATACTTTAAAATCGGGTCTTTTATCAACTTCACAGGTTATTTTCGCACAGCTTAAGTGTTTATTTATGACTCAAATGTAGGCTTCAAATTGAAGTTCCTCCCATCAAGTTTTAAAATTCGTCCCCGGTTGGGAACCACTGATCTAACATGTTCATGGTATTTTACTCCCGGAATACAAACCAAAATTATAAAAGCTGTAACAATCAACAGCTAACACATTCTTTTTTTTCACACATTCTGGTCCACAGCTGTAGCATAAATTTATCCTACGTCATTACAGGTGCTACGTCAAACTTGACCATCGCGGTCGGCCGGTTACGGTGCCAATCCAGACTTGGGAATGGTCCCATGGCTCTGCACCTCGCAACGGACAAAAGTCTATTTCCTCGGGATATTTTAAGGTCTAAAAATACGGAAGTGATAAACTGCGATAAAATATGTATTTACATAATCGTTTTGCCAAACTTTTGCTCACATGGCTGTCCTAGTACTTTTTCACGCAGTAGCATTTTTAAACTATACTTGAGATATACAGTAAACCTCGATTAAACCGGATCTTCGCCTAATTCGGAAAAAAAACTCGAGGTGCAAATGATTTGCTATGTGGGAAGGCGTGAACTAATCGACATCGGTTAATCGGGATCTTCGCCCAATGCGGACTTTTTATTTTGTTCCAAACGAGTCCGGATTGGCCGTGGTTTACTGTAGTTTGATATTTACTCATGTGAGGTAATAGCAAGAAGTTAATCTTGGCTTTACGTCTCACTTGTTGTGCGCTTATTAATACGGCATAAGGATTGGCATAATATTTAAGTGAGATTTCTTAATGATAATTTATCATGTGTTTCATATTGTTTTTGTAAGCAAGTGATTTTATGCCATTTTCGCGTATTTTCTCAAGGTCAGATGGCGTAAAGCGTGCAGTTTTTTAATTAAGCGATATTCGGGTCATATCCACTTCAAAGTGTTTAAATTGTTCTTTGCCTTACTGTAACAGGAATAATTACAAATCTGTATCGAAATTTTTGCCGACAACATCGGATTCGAACCGACGAACTGTGGATTGTACATTACAAAAGAACAGAGTACAGCAACAGTCCAAGACTTATTTTTTCACGAACGAGTCTTGAATTGTTGAACAACCGTTCAACTCTAAAGACGAATCTCAAAAAAAGAAAACAACGTAATAAGGGGCGAGTGTGACGCAATAAATAAACGACAGCAACACTGACACAAGATTTGTTCAATAGCGCAATAGAAAAGCAAGACACAAGTACATTGTACAAGAGTTTGAGAAAAAATGTGTAATGTAAAATTTGTGCCAAAGTTTTGTTAGGATGAGATCTTTCTAAATGACTTTATTGTGGCGTTATATGCATTACGTCAATATGGGTTTCAGATCTTTCCAAATGACTTTATTGTGGCGTTATATGCATTACGTCAATATGCGTTTTAGGTTCGTCTGAGTAGCTAGGTGTTTTTGTCTACAAAGGAATGAATTACAAAGCACAAGATCAGTAACATTTCAGATTTTGAATAGTAACTATGGAGACCAATCTCTTATTACGTAATATATGTGACGTCATTATAGCCGGAGCTGTGACGTTTAGTGTTTGACAAAATAGAACACTTGTATTTTGACCAATCGGTACTTAAAAATCGCAATGCAAAAACTCACCCATATATTTTTAGGTCTTCGTTCGCAAATCAGATTTTAATTACATGATAATTATTTAAATGGGATATTATTTTTGAGTTTATTGTTTCCAAAGTGTCACCAAAGTTTTTTGAGCGTGTTGACAAGAAGTAATCATCGACCAACAGTATAGTACGTTGTTTGAAATATGAACCATAACATTGCTTAATGTCTAGACAAACTTACACTAGTTTTGTCTTAGAAACGGTTGTCTAGCAAATTTTAGTACGTGCCTTGTGTAGTACGGTTGTGTAAAAGGGAAAAAATACCACATTCGGAACATTAAAATTGCAAAAGAAAACAAAACATTCACGTGTAAGGTACTGTACCAAAATACAACACATTTGTAAGGTACAATCCGCAAAACATATAACCTAGCCGCCAGCAGCAATCAGATAATTATCGTTCAACAAGTTTGTTAGTGTGTTTCCTCTGTGTTGTGGCTTTGTCTTGGCAAGAACATAGCACAGAATCCTTTAGCGATTCAAAAAAATCTGTTGTTCGACTTTCATATTGAATGTGTAGAAAAAGTTCTTTGCAATAAAGCAATTTATTCGGTATTTTGTTGGATTTTATCTCTCTTCTGTTTGAAACCTCTCTCAAAAAACGTTTCGTTCACAAAGACGTTTTTTCCACCGGTGGGATATTTCCAATTCGCTCTCTACGACCTCAAGTGGTGAAACTCAACAACTAGGTGTTGTATATAAACTCCCAGGCATGTGCTACAAGCAGTAATACCTCTTCTCGTGCCTAACGCAATCGTCACATTTCAATTCGCAGCAATAAACAAACTGACAGTTGCACTTCTCCGTAAAGGTGTGGACTTCTTCTCTATAGCCTCGGCCACAGCACAAGTAAGAACAACTGCCTAAACCAGTCAACGTTGGATCACACCTTCGTCCCAAAGTCCCCAAACTGCCTTTAGACTTATTAGGAGCACAAAACCTCGGCGAGGACTGCAGAAAAATCAAGTCATTAGGTCGTATGACACGTGCCGCTCTTCTTTTGCGCTCTACCGTTCTCACGCGGTTACCACGCACGAGTTTATTTGTCGCTCGGTGGCGCGCTTGATTAAAACCGAAGCCTTGTATACGGTTTGTGGCAAGTGAATGACGCGGGAATCGGGGCCTACTGCGCATGCGTGGAACCAGTGACGTGCCATCCGCGCTAGCCTGCACCCGGATTGCGTAGTCGTATTTGTGACGTATACGTTGCCGGACTTCGACGAAACGAGGCATAATTGGCCAGCATGTCCATAATGTACAACTCCCAGATAGTCCATGGCATTGACATTTGTTTCGCATGTTGTCCACGATTGTCTGAAAAACAAAGTTGTAAAATGATTAGGTCGTAGTTGAGACTACACATTTCGCCTAAACGTATAAAGCATAAAACAAATATTAACATTAAAAGTAGTTTAGTCTTACAGTTTTCTTATGTGAAACATACAGGTGTGCATATGAAGGCTTTATCGGTGGACTAACGTACAAAAGTTGTTTTTTATCGTTTAACAACACAATTCCTGTCGCAAGGATGTAAAATGCGTTGATATTAATTTCGTTTTAGCGCAAGTTATACCTACTAAACCAGTGGTTCCCAAGCTTTTAAAGAATTGCTTTCATGGTAGTTCAAAACATTTTCATTCCTCCCTAATATACTACAAAGTAGATGCTAAACCATACATTTGAAATTGGGTTTTCTATGAACTTCACAGGTCATATTCCCAGAACTTAAGTGTCTATTTACAAACCACATGTAAAAAAGTAAAAATTAAAGTAAATTCCTCAACAAAAGTTCCATTTTTTTCCTTCCCGGCTGGGAATCACAGCACTAAACCCTAAACCCCAAAAGGTAACCGTAATTTTTCATGAACCAAGACCTTGTAAAAATTACAAAAGTTCTTCAGACATTATTTGTACCAAACCAGACACCGTTACGTTGCAATGTTGACGCCAAATCGAATTATGACGTTTAAATAAGGCCGCAACTTAGAACTGTCATCAACCGCATTCGGTGTAACAATAAACTCTGGTCCAGTAAATATATTAGTAAGAGTGAATCACACAAAGGTACCAGTTCATGATGGGACAGCGTGAAGAATAATTTCATGTGAAAACATTCACTCTGTATTTCGTCACAATAGGTATTCTGCAGCCATTGTTAAAGCGTTCCAAATTTTATGTGTATAATTAGTGTAAAAAGCCTACTGTCTTTAGTACTGCTTTAAAGACTTGATGTTTCCAGCTAATTTGAGATTATATACCGCTGCAGTACTGTGTTTTCAACGCCGAAATGGACATAAAACTCTACAGTTATGTGTCCAATTAAGAATTTCTCTCAATAAATTTGGTGTGATGTGTAGACCTTTTCTATTTATTTTGCCTTTAAAAAAGTAGATTTTGTACACATTGTACAACTTCAAATATTTTGAAAAATAAAATACAAGCCAACATTTATGTTTTTACATGACGAAGACAACACAAATGTTGTAATGAGTATAATTTTGTTTCCAGTCAAATTTCATGTGATCTTTGTATGGTTTATCATCTACTATGTAGTATATTAGAGAGGAATGTTAATGTTTTAAATTGTTAAGAGAGGAACTTGTCCAAAAAGGTTGGAAACCACTGTCCGATACTATTTAATTGCGGGTAGAGCAAAACGATAGTTTACAAATGCTGTATTGTTTTACATGCATATATTGGCTCATATTTTTTCTTGAACATTAGCTTTTAAAATTGGCGCTTGTGACGTCAAAATAACGTGCATTGTCTAGTCACAATGTTGCACATAATTTTTGCGATGATATATCACAAGCGGGCAAAACCATTTCAGGGAGAATTTCAAGATAAGATTTCGCTTAATACGGTTCGTCGACTACGAAAGCCCGACCACTTCATCAACACACGTGTTTACGACAACGACCTTCACCTGTCGCTCTGTGACCTTGAAACACGTGGACGGGAGATCGTAAGGTTAAAATTAGCGCAGGCGGTCGTGCAAGATAGAAATCAAGAAGTAGTAATTAGGATCTAGCCATAATCACAAACCACCAATGGGAAATACTAGCCAACGTTTCTCAATAATCTAAACTTGCTCTCTATGTTTTCGCCGAGAATAGTGAAGAATGTCTCGGAAATTAGCCACTAAAGATCGTGTTTGGAGGTTTAATATTTGTGAGAATACAGACGCAGATTTTCATAGATAGGCGCATGTAGGATAAACAATAAGCGTTGTTTCTGATGATCAAGGAAACGTCTGGCCCCATTTAATCCCGTTGTTAAGTGGAAATTGGGCAGGGCCCACACATAATGTGCTTTGCAAATTCGTTTTCGTTCATGTTTGGTTGATTGCGGTTTAAAATGTGATCAAACGTGAACGATTGAATTCTAAGCCGGATGGAAATATAGAATCGTGGCTTTGGTGAACGAATATGTATGGTTTGTTAGGTATCAATGAACAATGTTAACATGAAGAAAAAGAGCGTCTATGCAGACCAGAGAGTCCCAGAAAGACTCCTGTTGTGGGTTCCAATCCCACCGCATGCTAGATATTTCTTGCAATATGGGAATGCTTGGTGACCGGCTGATTTGGTATGATGTGATTGTGATGTGCACATAAGTAAAAATGAAAAAGATCAGTGTGGCAAACCATCTCATAATTTGTTTCAAAAATACGAAAATGATTACATCACAGTGACGTCAGTTCGCGTGGCGTGAAATCTATGTAAATCAACATCCGTAATTCATTGGTTTGTGACGTCAGTAGTACAATACGACGTAACTAGCTGCAATGTAACATCTTCAAGTACAATGTGACGTCACCAAGTACAATGTGACGTCACCAAGTACAATACGACGTCACCAAGAACAATGTGAAGTCACGGAATATACGTCATATCTTACCATTTGTCCGGCCTCGAAATTGTGAACGTAGACCGCCTCAGTGATATTTCCCTTGGCAGCTTCGACCTTCCTACGCTGGATATCCATGAATTCCATTGCCTTCAAACTCCCAAACTCGATATTATCGCCGCACGCCCCCCATTCAAATTCTTCTACTAGCTCATCAAGGCTATCTACATCCACCGTTCTACGACGCTTTTCCGCCTCCTGAAAGGCAAAGATAGTTTTTTGAATGAACGGTATAGGGTGGAAAATGTGTGCAAAAAGGTTGCTTATATGTTGAGCTGATAACTATGTTTTACATTAATTGTTTACCAACTATAACTGCAAATTTACATATAAATCACTGTTTTTTATCAATAAGGAGCAGGTTCTGAACGATTTTTTACCAAACTATTTTGCAAAACATTATGTACTATTGATAATTTGACATCAGAGTTTATGTAAGAAAACATTTTTTTAAAGTAAAATCCAAACATCTCATTGTTAAGGTATTCTGGCACGAACCATGAGCAAAATACTTCTTCTTTGTTGTCTTGCAATTTCGGAACATCCACAGTTTAATCTTCCCTTGGTACAAGCCAATGTGATTTGATATGTCACTGCAGCTGCTGTTAAAGCTTGAACGTATGCCGTTTCGCGGAGGTCTGCAAATCAATTCAAACAATGCAACAATGCTAAAGTTTGACCCGGGAATGTGATAAAAGACCCAATTTTAAATGATCTTGTATGGTTTAGCACAGTGGTTCTTAACCTTTTTTCCTTGCTGCACCCCTTTCAAATCACCAACTAATTTTCGCACCCCCTTTCAAATCACTAACCAATTTTCGCTCCCCCTTCTGTAATTGCCTAAATAGAATAGACCTAACCAACCTTAATGATTCAGCATCCCCGCACCCCCTAGGAACAGTTCTCGCACCCCTTGGGGGTGCGTGCACCCCAGGTTAAGAACCCCTGGTTTAGCATCTACTATGTAGTATATTAGGGAGTAACGAAAATGTTTTAAAAAAGGAAGAAATTCATCGAAAAAGGTTGGGAACCAATGCCTCGACGCAATTTATAGCTCAAGTAATACAGCAGAAAATTAGCTAGCACGAACTATTATAAACTTTACAAATGTAACCGATATCAGATAGATTAAACGAAAAATGGTTAAACGACTAACAGGTAAACTGCAGTTACGGACAATCACAGGAGTTTTCAAATGCTCAAGCAGTCTTTAAATTCATACAGCTCTCGTCAGCATATGTTGTTGTTGGCCATTTGCCGGGTTAAAAGGCTAATCGTAAAAGCTGAGATCACAGACGAGTCGCCGAGAATTTAAAAGACATCTTAGCAACACGGATACAGACGGAGATTACTTTCAGTTATAAGACTCTTAAGCGATCATGCTTCAAATGTGACTGTCAGTTGTAAAACACCTCAACAGCACGATTTGATACAACCAGTTTGGACGATTGAATACAGGTGGTGTACTTGTGAATGATGAACGTTTACGAGTATGTATAATGAGTGATGATAACCATCTGTTGTAACGGTTACTTATGCTGTTTCTGTTTTTGAGCGGGAATTCTAAAATCTCTGCACTGAAGGCTTTTTCGACACATTTTTTAGAAATAATGCCTTTTTTAAGATTTGGAAATTGGTTAAGCCATTGAAATGCAAATAAGGAAAATAATACTTTGTTAAAGGGAACAAAGCCGTCAAAAATGCTTTTAATTAGGCTTTATTGATCACTGCCAACTTATGATTTTAATTTTTTAAGGGTAATTTAGCACTTTTTGGTCAACAACGAACACCTTTAAATACACAAACAAAAATGTTTGTGATATACTGCTCTACTTTATATGAAAGAATAACCTGCAAATCGTTTCTAAACGTTCCAAAAACAAACGCATTAAACAAGTGCTAAAATTGTATGTACAAAACAATTGTATACATTTGCATAAGTCGTGTAAAAATTGTTGTTTTACTAACATACGATGGCTTGTGACAAAAGCATTCGAGGATTATGACGTCACAACGCACGTTCGAATGCCGGCAAACTGTGCGAGACGAGGTATTTTAATTCCTCAACAGTGCGAACAAATTGTTGTAAATAAACTAAGGATTTGCTGTAGGACCGGAAGGTGTGAGACAGAAAATTCGGAGATTAAGTAGAGCTCTTCACCTAACCTCACCCACTTTTTCATGTCACCTATTTGTTATGCAGTAATATCAAGTGTAAGTACTTTGTCAATTTTTTAGTTTCTTAGGTCTGCAAAGCACTAGTTTTATAATATTTTTGGGATATTAGTAGTGTTTTGTGCATTGTATGCATACAATTTTGTATGGGTGTAGTTTTCAACTATATATTGCTTTTGAAAATAAACAATAATGCGTCAACTTATTGTCAAAACGTTTTGCATTGAATGAGTGATGTTCATGTAAAAACTAAAACACAATTTACACAAACTTGTTCGGTTAAATTGCGCAACTTTAAGAACAACACAACGGATTTTTTAAATGAAACACACCACGAACGCGGTATTTCCCATGTATGTAATAACAACATGATACATACACATTCTTCACACGCAGTCGTTGTTCTTAGAACATTCGTGTTTATGGAAATGCTGTTTTATTATTAATTTTGACAAATAAATATGCTTTGGGGGTGAATGCAGGAAAGCATAAGTTTGCACTAAAAAAGTAAAAAAAACTATTATTTTTTCTGTACTGTTTTATGCTACGAGTATGCTATGATAACCTTTGAGTTATATTTGTATCTTCCAAAGTGGGGAAGTAGTCAACCAGACAAAAACGGTCAAAACCGTTTGTTTTAAAATATCCAACAACAAACCATAAAGTGCCGAAGATAACACGTAATACCATTGTTCTTTTGTTTAATGTTGAGTAGGCAGAACTGTGCCTAAATGCATTATGCTCATAATGAGCACGCTACCTGTTCTATTGCAATTGGTATTTCAATCTGTTGACAGTTCAATAAATTGCCCATCGTAGGCCGACTCACTTAAAAGCCATCGGTTTTACAGGATAAAAATCTCAGCGGCTCGTTACAACATTCCTCGATTATCAGACCACGCATCTAAGCGACTAAATTAGCAACGCACATAGCGCCATCTAGCGAAAGGATATAAGTGCTTTGATGTGAGGCAGCATGAAAACGGTTTCCTCTGTCGTCGGAGCCGCTGGCATCGCCAACGCCCGTCGCTGTGGCATGGTGGTAATTAACTGCACACTGATACACAGATTGATACACGTGAGTTGTGCCAATGAACAAAACCGTTCAACAAACAGTCGCGCACTAAAACCTTGCTTTATCTTGGAGACAGAACGGCCTGGCACTAGAAATCGGACGTGCCGAAAATTTTATGCATCTGCCCAAAATAACTCGTCAAAATGCCAGGGCTGGATTTTATGCCGAATTTGGTGGGACACGGCCCACACCTATGATCGGGATGGCAGACTATCGCGAGGTGTTTAGGAAACAGGCCTTGCGACCGCGCATGCAAAAATGCCAAACCCTTTAACGGGTGTGCGCCGGAAAATAAACACTTAACTATCAAAGGTGGTAAATGCCGCCAAGCGTTATACGGATACGGGATTAAAGTTTAAAAGCCGCAATACGATTTGACGCGGCTGCAAACCACGAAATGGTTTATTAGCAACAGTTTTTGCGTTAAAATTATGCTCCGATGTACCTTATCAGTTTATCATGTAACTACACACCCTTCTTTAGATGCAAGAATGTAAATAAACGATGTCCTAAGTACATTTTTGCCGAAGAAGTCCTAAAATTGTCATAAAAGCAAGTATAGCTGTTATTTAATACGATTTAGAACGATATTTTATGTGTGATTTCAAAATGTGTAAGACATACGTCTGAAATCTAATGCACTGGCTAACTAAACCTAAAAAACTTTCTATAAGGTCAAAACCTACATGGTCTCGTGTTTTGAACACACTTAACGAAAGCAAAACATTTAAAAATGGACATAATGTCCATCAAGGCATCTACGGATTACAAATGTGAAAAATGAGGCATCAGTAGATTTGGCGCGTTAGCGGGCGTTGGCGATTGGTCAAATCGGCGCTAATCTCACATCAGTCATGTTTCAAGTGATGTATGTTGTCATAGTTGGACAGCTGGTTTGGACTGCCCGGCGCCTGAAGCATGCCCTTGTTATTCGTTGCTAATTACAAAGCCTTGTCACAACCCACAACTAGTAAAAGGTCAATAGGGGTTGTCATGAAACAACG
This sequence comes from Phallusia mammillata, assembly GCF_965637545.1. NCBI lineage: Eukaryota > Metazoa > Chordata > Ascidiacea > Phlebobranchia > Ascidiidae > Phallusia > Phallusia mammillata. The sequence goes on along the minus strand of NC_137259.1, from coordinate 5,137,915 downwards.
ACATGAAAAACGAGTCATTTAAGGTGGAAGAAATAGGTGATTGCATAATGCTGACAGGAAAACATTGAAAATTGACAATTTAAATAGTAAAAATTACATGATTTACAAATACAGTACTGATGTTCCAATGCTTGATTCAAACTAATTATGACGTCACAAATGACTGACCTTTCAAGCATACAACTTTGTTTTTACACAATCACAGTTTTAACCAAAAGGTTTTGTCAGAAAGGTCAGCACGATTTAAATGCTGAAACATTACTGAATTACAAATTAAGAAATTTGTTTTCAAGACCAAACCTATGGTGGACTCTGCACCATTTAAAAAAAACGTAAGTAAAACACACAAAGTTAAGATCACATAACTCAACAGCACATTGAAGTTTACAATTCCAAGAACTAAAAGGAAACCACAAAAACGGAGTTTCTTGCGAATTGCAACCGAAGGAAAAGGCGAGGTTACTGCGGACAAAAAGCGCCCTGATCGACAAGAACTTATCTTGCACACTGGCATACCTGGTTGTACTGATATCGTAACAAAATAAACAGCCCCCGAAAGCGTACACGGTTTCCAAGAAGTCAGCTGAGCAGTTTATGAAACATGCTAGGCTGATCAGATAATAAAGAGCTTGGCAAAGTCATTTAAGACTGTTAATGGCTTTAACTTACCTTTTTAGGTGACATATGTTGTCAGGTGCTGAAAAATTTGGCCGTGAGTGCATTCCGACAAGGCTTATACCCAAACTGGATGCATAAAACGAACTGTTTGACAGCTATAACCGTGCTTTTTAAAGACTTTCAGCACATATTTGGATTTAAGAAGAAACTTTAACCAACGCGACACAAACAGAGACTCGTGTTGAAAATGTCGCGTGTCGCGCAAAAGTTTTTTTTTAAAGGGTAACTTGTTTTCGCTTGTTTGTAGCAACCTTTCAATGGCGTTGTTTAACATTTATTACACCTCGTTAAGAGGCGCCAACACCCTGATTGGAAATCGTGTATAAGATAGAAATCTTTCATTTCGATTGCGTGTATCTACATTGCTTTGAACTGGTTTTATCGTTTTGTGCATGCAGGTGTTACACCTTTACCATAGACGCACTATATACTCATGATGTGTTACCTTTTCTCATAACGTTTCCGAAATAAACTTTTTTAGCCTGTGAGCAGTTCCACCGATCGTGTCGTAAATCTTCGGAACAACTTCTCAATCCACGGTCAATCCCATGACGAATCTGAATATTTCCGATAAAACAGGATAAATACATACAGCAAAAACGTTTTTGCATAACGATACCTCTGACAGATCTTTGTATACAACTTTGTGTACAAAATTGTCATTATTTTTAGGGTGGACTGTATTACCTCGTTTATAGTGTTGGATTCCTTTCTACACATGCGGGCAGCTTCGCCACCGTTTCTTCTTGCCCACTGACAGAGTCTTCTTGTGTCAATGAGTTTTGAATCGCTGCCAGGGGACCTACAACAAAATATTTACCATTAAACCAAACATGTCAACTCAAACAACTAGGAATTTTATGAACACTATCACTGCAAAAATATTGTATACAGAATACCAATCAGAAAGGAAATATTTAGTCAGATAGGAATACGTTATAGGACCAGCTTGTTTTCAATTTTGACCAAAGCGGTTTGGAGATGAGCGTACATTAAACGTTTTACGCTGCAGTAAAGAAACTTGTAGTGTTTCGCAAAATCTCAGTAAAGCATATAGCACTGCTGAGCCATTGTAAAAAAACAGCTAAGCCATTGTAAAAAAAACTAATGACAATCTGCACGAACTTCCAAACAAGGACATTATGTGTATCACAAGTACTTCAAGGAATAAAATTTGATTTGCATGTGCCCGGCTTAAAGATTACGCCTGATCTAAATCCAAAATCGAGATCAAATGCAACTGGAAACCAATAGGCTTAGACGCTGTCTAAGGCTCAGGTGCAAAAAATGCGTCATGCCAAAATATGACGAGCTGTCAACGTTTTCAATTTCACAACACAATACGTCTATTAAGGTCTCGCGGAGCAGATGGCAAAGATGGATGTAAAATACAGCATGGACAACTCAAATACGACGAAATAATCGCTTTAAAATAACTGCATTGACATCTGTTTATTGCACGGCGGCCACCAGATTGATGAACTTAAACCAACTTCAGAGACTGGATTACCAAAGTCGACATTGTGATTTACAGCTCAAAATCTAGTTAGCGTCTGTGACGTGGCTTTGTACTCTAGCGTGATTATTCCATGACGTAATTTACACAGAATGCCGCGTGTCTTTCATGTTTACCATATTACAGCGACATGGTTTGATTTTGTCGTGTTAATTGTGGCACACCTAGCGGTAAAATATGCGTCGCCCCGACCAGTTCAAAGTGCAAAAGGTACAGTTTTTATGTTTTTTTAGCACTTTGGACTTAAGTCAAGATATTTTCTGAATTATAACATGGTGAGTGTAAACAATAGTAGCCATAAGAAAATCCATACAAACATAGGGAAAAAAGTCTATTTAAACCCCGATTTGTGCAATTGAAGTTCTTAAAAATCCGCAATAAATTAACTGGGTTGAAGTCCCGTACACGTACAGCCCCTGAGGTGTTTATTTCTGTAACACGGTTTACGCGGCGCTTTTGCTGTTTAAAGCCGCTCGCGCACTTTAATTATTTATTGCCTCCTCAAACTTCCTGTTGCCTGCTTTCTATGTTAACCAAAGACACCGCAAAATATATGCAGGCCAAGCCACAAAAAAACTTTGAAAGTCCGTTATTTTTGTTTGTGCAAAGTTTTAAAGTCACAAATGTGGTTTATGACATGAAGGTGTCCTAATTTACTACCCTTGTAAAACTTAAAACTGAATGCATAACAATGAATAGGTTTAATCAATAAAATGGGAAATGATAAGCTAACGGGCGTGTCTATAAGGTAATTGATGGCTGAAAGGGCGAAAAACAAAACCAGTAACGCGACATCTTAATTTGCTTACTTCGGGAGTGTTCTCTTGGTATTTTCTTTATCCCTGGCCCTAATGACTCAGTTTAGGTTTTTCCTAGTGACGTAGTTTGCTGCGGAGAAATTTCCAAGGCATTAATATTTGATGTTAGCGCACCGGTCCCTTGACATTATCATCACGTCGATCGTTAATGTCACACGTCGCATCTTCCGGCGGCCCATTCTGCGTGAAGCGACGCGACAGAGCGACACGCGTCAAGCGGCTCAACGATTAATCCATTTTCAAGTATTAATGGGATTTAATGAAATGCAGCAGTCCTGCGCTCGGGCTGTGAGAAAACGCAACAGTTAAGTTTGTTTATGGGATTCTGCCAATGCACGGATAAGTCCCACGTTTGTATTTGGGCGGTAAGCAAATCGCTGTGTGTCGTTGTTTAGCGTTGAAACGCTGCCGCCAACTGCTTGGTGGCCGGAAGCCTTTATAGAGGTGGCATAGCTAATCTTCGAGAATTTCAATGCCTGGATTGGACTGCGCATATTTCTGAATACTATGCAAATGTGTTGTGTTATAAGTGCCAAATACAATGCTTAAATACCACCCTATTTTATTGCAAGTCAGTTTGGCTAAAAGCAATGTATTAATTTATAAATTGACCCATCAACGCCTACATGTTCAAGCTGTGTTGCAAGAGATGTGTGTAACAAATGAAGATGTAGATATTTGCCTTGGTTTAACCCCAAATGCTCAGAAAAGTGGTGTTTTTGCCATGCCACTTAAAACAAACTCTTTCAAAATGGGCCCGAAACGCGGTTTTTGCAAAGCTAGGTTATCTTGTGTCCATGAAATCACATTGACAAAAACTTACATTTCTCGTGAGGTGTATATCGTGCTCTCGGCAAATGTTACACACGCTCGGTATGCTGGATCTTTACACACGCGACTTCCAAACACTTTGTTTACCGGTGATGTTAGCTTTAGACCGGCATGTCAAAACACGCCATAAACAGGTGAAAACGAGTGAGACAGGACACCTAATGTCCAGCAGACAAACAGGTGCATTACATTTTCGAACAGTCAGCCCAGACGTTTTTTCCGGACATTTTGCGCGCTTCCGGTGAGGTCGTATATATAGCGATCGATCATTGGGCACGGGTTGACGCTTTGGCAGTGATTCACAGCCCAACAGGTGGTAGACGTTGGTTTATGCATTTGCCCTATGATGGAGCATTGCTTGAACCTGACAGGCTCCGTCCAGTCAAGATCAATGCCTGGACTCTTCACTGTTTACGCTATCAATTTTCCACGGTGGTCCGACAGAGTTTCGCCCGCGTTTTTGCAAAAATTTTCTCGAAACTGGATGGCCGGGTGCGCAGACATTAGATAAGAAAGGGTAATTTTTGCGCGACAACCTTGGCTAATGTCGATTGATGCGAAAACGCAAGATGTAAATTTTTATCCAAATATGAAGCTTTTACATCTTATATTTCAAATGCACCGTGAAAACTACAAGACGTTGTCAAATCTTTGAATCAATAATTGAAGTTAAACCCGAATTTGAACCATGAAATTACAACCATTCAGTTTGTCACCAGATGAAAGACTTCAAACTTGCGGTTATTTAAAGTAATTGATGTAAAATAATTTACCTCAAATATAAGATAAACTAAGTTATAAGATTTAGAATTTTGTTACACACTATAACAGTTCGAGTTGATACTTTGAGACCTATGTGTGGACTTTCTTCGGTTTAGTGTTTTGTCTGAGTTGGCCGCATTATAGCTTAATCCACCAGGTTTACTGTTTGATTATTGCTGTTCGAGGCTTAACACCTGCAGATGTTATTCCAACGCAGACGTGATGAAGTAAAATGCATGATTTGAGCAAATATAGAAAAGCCAACGGAAATAAGAGCAACAAATTCGTTGGTGTATAAACTCCAAAAATGTCTGGAACGTATCGGAAAAAAAAGATCTCAGAAAATTTGGAAAAAGTTAATTTAGTTAAAAACTCGTTTTTTTGGTTTCCTGATTCAGTACAACATGTTTACGTTGTGCTACAATGCAGTAAAATTAAGTAAAAATCCAATCTCTTTTACAAAAAAACTTTGTTTGCGAAACAGTTTAAACAGTTCTTGAACAAAGGCAAACACCACGTATTTAATATTCTTTCATAAGTTGGGTAATAAAAGGTGGCTTGGAATATGGTAACATACTGGCAGATAAACAACGTGTGAATATTGCGCAAATTTTTCGTTTTAACTTGTGAATTTCGGGTCGCGTTTCAAACTGTGTCAGTTTTTCGGAAATTCACTGGGACAGTTGTTGAAATTTGAAACGAAAAACGTCAGTGTAACTTGCGAATTCGGCGAATCGAAAACCAGACCCTTGCGAAGATTTGTGCGCTGTAGAAATTACTTGCCCTGAAGGCTTCGTACTATTTTCCCAACAAGTAACTAGAATTTAGGTTCACTAAGAAGCCTAAAATACATGAAAAACAAACAATTTCTGGAAAGAAATCATACAGTTTAGATGCATGTGAATTTTGCTAAATTCGGAGTAAATACAATTTTTAGGCGGTAATTCAAGTCTATGAAATTCGCAAAAAGTCTCTAGTTCAATACGAGGAGGTTGAAACAACATTTCGTTAGACTTTCTAGCAACAAATCTTAAAAATAAAATCTGGACTTACCACCACATTGCTGATACTCCATTCAAGCAAAGCAACACCAGCATAACCGCCATCGAAAACCAATGCCATCCGCAATTCCCAGCTCTAATCCGCGTCACTGATGACGTAGGCGATGACGTCATCCCTTGCTTAATGGCGCGGCGGTGAAGACGTTTCGTACTCTCAAGTTGCTGCCTCGAAATCGTCGAAAATTTTGAAAGTTCAAAGCTGCGAGGTATGGAAGGTTCTAGAACCAAATCTGTTGAGGAACTGAATTGGTCGGTCGCTAAGCGTTCGGTGGAGTCCCAAGTCGTGGTAATATTGCTGTATTTGTCACTGTCGGTCGAAATAATCGCGTCAACGCCTCGCCGCGCTGTTCTGTCTTCAATCGCTCTTCGTTTTCGGCAATACGTTGCCGGGAAACTCCCTCTTGACGACTGGGGCGTTACTGATTGACTCCTGAGTTTTGTTGCCGCAGCTACTGTGTCTGATAGTTGCGAGCCCCGCTGGCAGCAAATTTGCTTAGCGCGGCTCATGTCGTCCAAACTCGTCCTCTCTGTAATCCTACTGTAAATGTCAGCGGGAAGGGGTTGCGATTTTGCTCTGCTCATTTCGTCGCTGGCTCCTTCACAAACATTTGCCACCTTCAAATGGCAAACATCGACTGATTTCACTTAGCGCCGAGATTTCATAAACAACCTCTAGGCGTAGTCTGTGTGTCTGAAAGCGTCAAGTCCCTTTCTTTGATCAATTGCTGATCACTTTCGCAATTGCGCAACCCGAACTGTTGAGGTGCAATAAAGAGTGCAGTACTTTTACGTATCCCAAAGCGTCCTCTTTTCTTCCCTAATGCGAGCTTTTTTACGAGGTGAGAAGGTTTTTCCAGAGTTTACTGTTTTTACAAGTTGTTAAAACCCTGTCGTCTCTAAACAGGCGTGCGAGAAAAAAAGGTCACAAGTTTGTCACTTCAAAAGTGCACGGCATACGAGAAACGTTTAAAACATGCCAATTCGTATTGCTCACTGCGCCCACAGGTATAGTGTACGTGCAGCTAACGTGTATAGCATTAGCTCTAATGCCGTTGTACGAACCAAGGCCCTGACATGGCCATTATCTCACGTTTATTAGCCGCACCTATGTAACATGGAAAACACGTTTCTTGTCCTAAGCCCAAAACCGCGGCCATTTTTAACCAAATATGTGTCGAATTCTCCCAATACGTGTCTCAATCCACACCTTGTTCCATTATATCGAAACCGAGATCTTCCATTGGTCAAAAACAGTCATGTGATTGACAGTGTAGCACTCCTATAAGTGGACTCGTTCGAACTTAAACAAAGTAATGAGATAAGGCGATATTTTAGGTTGTTGATGCGAATCTAAGTTTGATTTCGACACACACCCATAATAAGTAAAGATACAAGAAAACCACGTTCAAAGGGCCTAGTACAACAATGTTTAGTCTACGGGATTCGGTAATAACCAAACGTAAACGTAAACGCGAAACGTAATTTAAATGTAATGTATAGTTTTCCCCTCACGTCCGTTTGCGATACTACACAAAAAGTTACGACACTAAAATGTGTATGAGTGTGCCGTGATCGCTGGTCTGCATAGACGCTTCAGGGCTGATCCCAGTTATGAATTTATGTGCATCTTAACTAAAATGTACCGTTATATTTTTAGGAAATTATTAATTGTTTATCAGGCGAAATAAACTTTTTAATTATCAAATCAGTTTTTTTAGTTTTATTCTTGGCAGATTAGTAGGCACATACTTTTACAAAATATACACACAGTGCCAGTTTGTTAAGCAAACAATGCAAAATTACAACCCTTGGCCATCAAAAATTATTCAAAGCTTTCCTAAATTCATCATTTAACTACATTTTAAGTAGAACCTCCTTTTTAAATCGAATATATTTTACCATGATCTTTACACCAAAACATTCTGTTACACTAAACTGCAGCCTTTGCGACAAAACTCTTACCAGCTGTCATTTTATACGCAAGATCTTGTGATGGTACTGTAGATTCAAGCATTACAGAATTTTTTTCCAAGAAATTTTTACAACAACCCCCCACGAGGCATGTAAAATATCCCCTCTTTTTCTAGATTTCAAGGCTTGGGTACAGTTTTGTGTAACCAATATATGTTACAAATAGCCAAGCTCGCTTGATGGTTATCAGAAAATCTATTAATGTGGACGAAAAACCTGACCAAATCTTTACGTGCGTCAGAGTCACATTATAACTTTATCCACTTTGAAGCTTGAAATATTTTTCACATTTAAAACCGAGCGTACTTGTCACGCTATCTAAAAAACTTTCCATTACTTCAGTGCCGTATTAAGGGTCTGCTGGCCTGTAGGCACATTTTACATGTGGCCCGAAAATCAGGGTTGCCAACTAAAAAATTAGAATTATCAGTGTTGCCAAATCATTGTCACAAAGATCGTTGTTGCAACTATAACTCAGGGTACGGTGCAAAAACTTGGTCATATGCCTAACTAAATTACAACTTTGGGCATTTTTGCGATTGAAAACGCGTTAACTAGTTTTTGGAGGTCAATCTTACGGAGTAGATCGCTTTCAATACACAAAATAATTATTTTGAAAACATAACTAAATTTCTACTGATTTTAAAGTGGCCTGGATTTTTGACTGGCCTGTAGGCACGTGCCTACTTTGCCTAATGGTTAATCCAGCACTGCATTACTTCTTGTTTGCTAATATTTAGAAGTTGTCATTGACTGTGCTATTGATTTGTTAATATTTAATGTAAGAATGTCTGAACCCTTCAAACCAAAACAAGCACTTTGCTCTTGACTTTAATTTCAAGGGCAAGGAATTAAAAATTAAAATATAATTTCATTTTTTTACTTTCGTTTACAGCAAGTCTCAAAATCTAGAACAATACGTTTCTTGCTTTTGTCTGTCATGTTACAAAAAAAACAGGACAAAGTACCACACGTTTATAAGCTTACAATAAAAAAGATTTCTTAAGCACTGTTTATTAAGTCTTTTCTCGGTGATTTGTCAACATTATCAAATTAGTTTTAAAAAAGAAATGCACCGTTTTTAAAGCAATAAAATTTTGCGAGTCAATGTATTTTTGCAAAAGACACACTCTCGTGTAAAATCTGCCTTTATAACAATTGATTTCGTGGTAAAACACTATTTATATATATTATCTTATTCCTAATACCATACATTTCTCGAACATTTTTTTTTCACTAAACGTCTTTTCAATCACTGCTCTACTGAAAACAATAACTGTCATTCTTTTCTAAAGTAAAACGCCTTAAACTTTAACCTGTCATTTCCAGAAACAATACACTCCACGTGTAGAATTTCTTTCCATAAAAAAGGGGCCATTTTTTCGCATAAAACATTACAGCACCGGTGGACGGAAGCCCCAATGGAAATCACCTTCCCGGGCCGGCAGTAGGTGGTCTGTAAATGCATCCCCCTCTGACAAGATAATTGCCGCACCTCGTCCGCATGGGCATAGGAAACCGTCGATTATCTCATAAGTTATCACCGTTCCGCGCGCGCCAGGCATCAAAAAGGCGACGAGAAAGCCGTTACGATAATTGCAAGTCGAAAACAGGGCGTCTTAACAACAAGAAAAACACGCCGAAGGCCCCCGATGTCCCTTTAATTGCACACCGACGGGGAATTATTCACCTTATGAAAATAAAGCTCGTTTTCGTTGTGTTTGTGTTACTCTTCTGTCTGTGACGTCGGTAAGATGAAGTTTGACATGGTAGCCGGCAAATTATCTATCGGCAAAATCTGGTTGCAAATTCTGACTCGTTGACGCATTTGTTTTGTACGTTTTTCTTATAAATGTTTGCCAAATGCTAGACCTTGGGAAAAACAGTCTGGTTTCCTTGCGAATTGTCAAAACACACAGAAAAACAAACTGGACAAAACTAATGGGCTAATAAACCTTTCTGCATTTAATGTTACAAAAGGTTCGCGATTAATAAAAGCAGCCAAAATTGTCAAAAAATGCATTTTAAATCAATCTTTTCGCGTTTTTTGTTTGAAGTTTGCAAAATTCATTTTCAGCTAAATTTTTTATCTGTTGTTGTTTTTCTTTTACAAACCTTCCGGATGAGGACAGTTGTTCTACGCTAAAAAGTCTATACGTCCACAAAATACTAACAACCTAAACTTCGTTTACAAACAGATTTTTGAAAGACCAAACTTAACAACTAACTCATACCATGTTACTTTCATCGATTGCTACCGAACACACTAAAGCATTTTAATCTACTAAGAACACACGTAATAACTTCTTGCGACGATTTTAACTGTAAGAATTCGCACGAAATACGAGCTGCTTCACAGCACGAGTTCTGTGGTCGAACACTGCGGGAAACCGGCCCACTAATTCCCGGCAGAATTGTCACTTTCGAATTACAGCGTGTTTTGGAAATGCAACTGTGTAAACTTCGCTCGTTTTACCACGATGACACGTCCGACACCTAATGTACGCATCTTGTGACACGAAACTGCTACTAGTTTTCAACACAGTTATGGAATTTCGCTAGTTTAATTTACATTTTTTAGACTAACGTCTTGTGTACAAATTTGTCATACAGTGTAAGAAGCAATTAAAGAGTAATAGAACCGACTTTTTAGTTAAGCTGTTTGTCCTAAAGAGCTTCATACCCTAATTTTAGACGACTGAAAAATCTAAAAAGGTCACTTTATGTATGTTTTCTATGTGTTGCCAATAATTGGCAACGTTGTTCTATTAAATATATTAATTTTTATTTCCTTGTTCTTATAACTTTCTTAAAAAAAGACATTTTACTATGCTTTTTTGCTTAAAATACAACAATGATTTCTATTTAAACCTGATGCCAAATTTACCAAACACGCACACAAATTTCTTAACAAGATGTTCTTGCTTGTACACTCACCAGCTAAAATACTCTTTTCAAAAAAATAGAGCATTGATTTCTATCTGAACCTTATTCCATATTACCAAACACACAAAACTATTACTGCATAAAAAACGTTTCATGCTTTTACACTATCTACTAAAATACTCCGATTTTTTACGATTCCAAACTGCATATTAAGTAAACAGGAGCATCACAGCAGTCTGCCTACACTTGTTCAGTTTAGTTCTGTCCGTCTCGCCTGGGTCCAGCTCTGCCCAGCAACTTGATTGGCGAATTACTCTCATTATAGGATTAGTCGCAATTCTAGCTCATATGACATTACTCAAAACTAAAGATTCACCGAGTGACGATCTGAAGACGCCTACAACAACATTACAACATTATAACATTTCATTCCTGGTCATTCACTGCAGAGCTGATGAAAATTGTAATTTACCCAAAATACAAACTTCACAGTATTATATGCAACAGGTTTGAGATGTTATTTTACATCTCGTGGCGTTTTGTGTTATCGGTCGATTATAGGAATCTTTCTATATTAAAGTGTTTATCCTTGTGTTTCTCAATCATATTGTGTCTCTATATATTTGCCTTATTATTACCACTTGCAAACGCAATGAAAAAACAATATAGTAACAACGGTATTAAGTTAAAATATATTTGCATGCCATTATAGGTAACAAAAACCTTTCACGGACTTTCACGAAAACGCCTACCCAAACCGTTATAGTATATTACCATGAAATTGTTAATACCATGCAACAAGATCCAAAAATAACCTTTACAACCTCATATGGTTAAATTTAAAGTGCCTTGGCCACAGTTTTTGCATTAAACTCGCTTTAATCGCTCAAGCAATGATTTCAAATACGTGAAAAACCAGGACGAATATTTTTACACTGTCGTCCAACAGCCAAGCGGCCAACCTGATTTATCTGCCTAGATGATGTTGTGCGATGGTCATGCCTGATTCTGTATGCCCTTCAACACCTGACGAAGCACTACCATAGCAAATATGTTATGCCGCGGAATTTCTGCACGTTTTAAATAGCGTTTCTCCAAATTAAACTTCCCGGAACTTTTACCCTTTTTTGTTGGGTTCATTGGATAGACGAAAGTCAAAGTTAGGTGAAATAATACTTTAGAGCACGGGTGGGCAAACTTTTCAGTGAAAGGGCCGCATTCAAAAGTTTTTAATCTTATGGGACCGCATAGTATTTCACCAACGGCCGCCAATGGCTTGCTTGTTTTTTGTTTCAAAATATCTGGAAGAATTAGGTTTATATCATATAAATATACCATTCAAGGTCTTCTAAATGCTCAGATTAATAATTTCCAACTTGATGAATTAGTTTAGCTGAAAGGAGCTAACTGTTTATGACGTCATAAACTGTATTGTGACGATTCCGGTGCCTGTTTTTTCGCATTGTTTGCACAAAAGCGGATAAAAAGTCTGGCGCATATGGTTTCTGGGCTGGTAATCTTTTTCAAATCCTCACGAAATCCGTTTTAGCAGTTTGAAAATCAAAATATTTGGCAAAATAGTTTTAGTTACGATACGGTCGCCAGTACATGTATTTTAAAATACATGGCCACGGCCGCCCTAACTCGTCTCCGCGGCCGCATGTGGCTTTACGGCCGGCGGGCCGCACAAACTCGTTTGCCGGGCCGCATGCGGCCCGCGGGCCGTAGTTTGCCCACCCCTGCTTTAGAGTGTAGACAGAGAAGTATATTTTGTTACATTAAACTGTTCATTTAATTTCTATTTTGTTTAACAATTGCACCCCTAGCAATAATATTCTAAATAAAGTTACACTGTCTTTTAACGATGGGCTGTGGAAAGCCAATCTGAACGCTTTAATGCCAAACTTTAGGTATTAAATCACTAAAAACAGCCCTATGTCTTTGTAAACCAGAAATACCGTATCCTAAATCTTCATTAGAGTTTCCCTTCTAATGCAACGTGCGACTTTTCTCAATCACGCATTACCAAAGAGCTTAATCTTTTCCAGTAAGTTTCGACCCAAGAAAATCGGAGCAAATTTGCCTCCGCTAAACCGCTTTGATCTACTGACGACCTCAGCTATTGTTTACGCAAGCCAAAGTCGGATTACAATTGTGACGTCACAGAGGCACGTGACCCGTCGACCCGCGCGTTTCAAGTTGCCACTAAGTGGCGCCGGACGCCGTGGCGCCTCGCTAGGGCCGAACCCTTAGCGGTGTGGCGTATTTTTCTTGGGCGGTCGCTGGAGCCGCAGGTCCCACATCCGAATTTGTTTTCCTTTCACAACCAGGGACGGACTGCAAAATGATAGGGAGTGCATTTGCAACCCCATGGACAAAATACCGACTTTGTCCCTAAAGGTTTTTGCGACTATTTTTGCTTTTTAAATGAACGTCTTTGGATAAATTTGTTCGTTGCAAAATACATGTATTGTAATTTGAACAAGACAGCAAAAACCGCTTTGAAGCAGATAATTGTGCAAGATAAACACCTAACATACCTTTAAATCCAAAACCTTGTCATATTCCGAACATTGCAAAGCTGCAAACTAACCATCTAATCTTGACTTTAAAATCTATCCAGAAAAAAAACTTTCTATAAACGTAATTTAATACTTTCAGATGAACAAATATGTACTATGGACATTGTAACAAAGTCCCCATCTTTTCACCGACTCGTCATAACCTTTTTGGGCCGTAACGAGGAGACAGGTTGTGTTTGGAAAGCGCTAAGGACCCTCGTGCAGAGGATGAGAGCAAAGGACTGTATCGCTTTTATCAAAACAATTCCACGACGTTTTGAAATACGACAGGCGGTGGCCCAACTCTATTGCTTAGTAAAGTATATTAAACGTTACTACTTATAAGTGAAAAGATGTAACTTATTATTATTTTTGGTCGGCAACGTTAATAATACGAAACATTTTTTTAACTATTATTTTGGTGTTGGTTGTCGTTTACCTTTTTTTTGAGGTTACGCAAGCATTCACGACAACTTTTCACAACTGAAAGTATTTGGACTATTAACTATTCACATTTGTAAAGATGTTTAAAAGAATCTTCAGGCAGTTTCGGTTTTTATTCAGCCCAAAAAGCTTCATCGTTTAGCATTTTTACTGCTGTCTTTTTGCTGGTGACACCGACTTAAATTAAAACAAAAACAAGCAAAGACAAAGTAACATCAAAACGTTAATAATAAGTTATTGATATTCTACATTAGGACTCTTTTCAAAAAAGGCAAGCGCAAAAACGCACCAAAAAACATCAAAGATTTCTGTAACAACTCTATCTGTCGCCAACGGCAACCAAGTGCGTCACAGTCATGCGCTTTATGACGTCACATGCTGGGGGCGGGTGTTGCAGGTTGGCAAGCACTCGGCCACAATATTCAGTGACGACTGAAAAGCAAACTCTCTTTGAATGCGATTGACTCTGTGCTCCTCGGCTTTAACAACACGCCCCGTGTACTCAACATTCCAGGAATATACTCCACCTCTGTATATGTGACTTGCGCGTGCCCAGTCCTATTTATGCGGAATTTATGAACGAATATGGTTTGGGGCTGACTAATAGATATCACAGGTGCGAGACGGTTACGAAATTTTCATCATAACAAACTGTTGCGTAAAAGTACTTCGTAGGTGTTTGGCGTTAGTAACCTTTTGCGCATTTGTAACCAATGTAAATTTAATTGCGTTACATTATCCATATACCTGGGCTTATTGGTCCTTGTTTTTTGTTTTAAACGTTTTAGTCTTAACAAACTTTTGTTACAAACAAAATACGGTGGCTTTCGACCAAATATTGACCCATTTCACATGTTTCTTTAAATACAATGGCAAAGAATATTTAGTTTAACGGCAAATAAAGTATAAAACGGTTTAAAAACGCGTAGCTTCTTACAGCTCTATCTATTGCGCCTGTAAAACTTATGACAAAATTTTCTATTTAAAAACTAACTTCGACTTACCATATACACATAACGCTACTGATAACACGAGGTCTACATACACTACAAACTAACTTTATCGCTATTGCTGTGTTTAAACCACGAGTAACCATAGGGGACCACAAGCAACGAATAAAATTGTCTTGGCTGTCGAAATTTGATTCCAGCGCTACTGAAAATCGCCCAGGGGTTTGCAAAGCCTAAATCGGTGCGAATTAAATCCGAGATGAAGTGTAAAACTTATATCGTTGATCTTTTACCGTTTTTTACTGTTTGATTTCAAATTGACGTGAAGTAACATTTTCCCGCGCTTATGCGAGTGCAGAAAGACTCAATTTTTTTGACAAACGTCTTACACGAAAACAGTTTTTGCTAAATGTTAAAGTTCAAATTATTTTTCACAAATTGAACAAAACGCAAAGTAATATTGAACTTAATGGCAGCAGTTTAAACCCATTTAAAAAAAAAAAAAAAAAAAAAAACCTAACTAAGCTTACTAATAGTTTAATGACAGAAATGTGTATTTAAAATCAGCGATGGATGTTATAGTAAACGTGGTCGTTTTAGGAAACAAATATTAAACGTTACACAAGGTGTGTGCAAAATAAGATTAAATGTTTGCTTTTTGTTCACATACCTTCAATTACTGAAGTTATGAACAAAAATACACTTGAATTTACTTTGTTTCATATCATCTGCAAATCAAACCACAATAAGTCTCGCAAATCACAAACAAAGTTTAATTAGAAATATTCCTATGTCCCAAATTTGAGCCTAAGCCCACTATACACCCAACTGCCGACTACAATTATAACTTACAAAACTAACGATCTCATAATACATAAACAATTAACAAGCCGGTAACCATTACAGCAAAAAACAGACATCAACTCTATAAACGAGCTTTTCCTTTAAGCAAAGTTAACATCAGTAGTTGACACTCTGTCACTTACAGACTTCTCTTTTCACCTGAAGCTCAGAGTTACCTGTGCAAGTCGCCGTCGCCACATGCAGACGTTGTAATATAAACACACATGACATAACTATGCCCGGAACTATTATGTGACACACGAGCGCCGCTGGTGTGCATTTTGTTTTGTGATGCACCAAAGTTCTGGTTTCCAAGACACGTTGCATATTTTTAGAAGTTAAAGATTTAAGTCAGTAAGCAGGACTATTCGCAAGAAGACCGTGTCAAAGGTTTGGACCAATAAACAAACCAAAATTCATGCAATAGCCCACCACAAAGATTGAACTAGATTTAGGCATATTATATCAACTTGTTGTCGTATATGCCAAAATACCATTACTTTTGCATCGTTAAACAGCACTACTTCATTTATCTATGTAACAAACATAACAATATCTGGCTCCAAACACCACAAAAAACCTTGTAAAGCTGCTTTTAAAACTTTTAAACAAGTTTGGTTCATATTTTTCAATAAGCTTTTAGTAGAATATCATCCAACAAAACAACGGCAACTAGAATTTACCATAAATATAAAGAACTAACATTAATTTAACAAACTAGCAATTCCCTAGAAACGGGATTATCTAGTTTTTGCTTGAAATGGAAAATATTTTAAGATGTACAGAACTAAATAAATAAACCATGTGAGAATTATTTGCAGTCAGTATTTGCCTTCAAAAGGTAACATTTCTATCACCTGTTGGAACCATCTTTGATTAATAAATAAAATTTAGACTTAAAAATTTGAGCCGACGTTTCTCTAGAAACGTACACTAAAAATCTTAGCGTTGACACTAAAGCTCCGCTTAAAACTTTCGCAAAAGAGGATTAAAATATAGGCAGGGCGTCGGTGCAAACGGCAACCAACATCCACAAAGTTACAAACATTACGCTTTCGGAATCTCTTGATTGCGATTCCACACCGATCCAGCCACTTAGACCGAACCGATGCACCATGAACGGTGAAAGCCCTTTTAACGCAAACAGCCGATTTTTGTCAATTCATTCGATGAAATAAACTTCCGTTTGTGGTGCGCGCGTGCTCACAACTTACAACAGTTATTTAACGTTGTATGTACAAATAAAGCGTACGAATAACTTGTGGAAGGTCATAAGGTGAAGACTTCACATTTTTGAGTTGCGCTAACAATCTGCAGATGAAACGGAGCCTTTTTTTTATTTATGGGCCATTTGTTAAAAACGTAGGCATGGCGACATCGGTCTATTGCTTAAAATGCGCGTACTTAATTTTGGGCATCTACTCTATTGGAATGATTTTGTGTGTTTACATGCTACTAACATGGCATTGTGTTCATATACTATACCAGTTGTTCTCAGATCGTTCCAGGCCATGAACCACCGGTTTAATTAACTGAATATTGTGGAACAGTCCACCGTTAAGTAAGAATAGAGAAAGCATCCACCATTAGAATGCCGGTTTAAAACATATGCAAAATTTGGAGAAGTGATATCAAAAAACTGACAGCTAACAATAAACAGCCTAGCCAATAACTTGAATGTGCTTTGTTCGTTTTGAAAAGCCAATAAATGAGATGAAACTACTTCCAGTTTATGACCAAGTATAATTAACATACTATGGACCACCCAAACAGTCTTCATAGACGACCAATTGAGAACCACTGTACCATACAGATACAGATTCAATTGATTGATTTTGATCAGTGTAAAACTGTTATAAAGGCTGATTAAACTCACCAACAAAGTAGCAAAGTCGAACAGCATGGAAAATTTATTCACGATATACACTCTATTTGATGGGAGCGAAAAAAGAAAGAGATAGTGCAAGAGGCAATAGGGGCACAACGAAGTACAAGACAGCCACAGCAATGATAAGACTGCAGAAAATGCTGGACAATCTTGTCAGGACGGAGGAGCATGAACTTGGTTTTGTAAATGGGCTAAAGTGACGACTGAAAGTTGAACTTTATGTAGTGTTGTCGAGCCAAAGAGTCTTAGTAGAGGTTTTTGCGGCAAAGAGGCTGTCCTGCAAAAATAATTTGATGCTTGGTTTAGGCCTGTGGAGAAAAGATTTTTTAGAGGTTATGTATGTAACACTGTTACCACGAACACAATGGTAAAAACGGGACAAAATTTATGTAGGTTGCTCAAATAATTCACCTTTTGCGCATGTAAAAGCAATAAATCAGTTTTCAAAAAACATAGGACCAAATTGGGCCGACTTTCAAAACATTTACTGTTTATAAATATTGTGGAAAGTCTGAAAGAATTTACAAGAGAAATTTGCAAAACTTTAACCAGTGTTTCTCAATCCTTTTAGGTCTTAGTGTATTTTGGAGTAAATATAGTCATTTCTGGACTTAATGTAATTGAAATTTATCAAAAACAGTATTGTCGGGTAAAAATGTGTTTTTGTTTGTCGTGAATTTACCAAAAATTTACATTTTGGAGTGAAAGCTAAGATCAAGAAACACTGCATTGCGCATAGGTGCTCCAAACTCAGGTATTGTCACATTGGGCATTTTGGAATTTTTCCAACATTTTTTACAGTTTGTCATATTGACGTCGGCGTACTGTTCATACAAATCTTTTTTCTTACTATTTATAAAATCATGTGGCTTGAAGGAACGTATGTGAAGACATTCCATTGCATTAGAAACACATAACAGAACAAAAAGAACACAAAAAAGAAATGCATAACATAAATATACTATATCTTTGGGTTACGGAAGAACGGGTTAGTTTTGCTACGGAAAAACGATAAAACTGGAGAAAGTAAAAAAGTAACCACTTATTTTAGACCGGTTGGTTGACGTTTAGATCGACAAGCACTGTATAAGTTTATGCCGACATTTTTAATAGGGACGAAAACTGCGACTATTTTAGCCTATGATAAATGTAACCTGTAATAGGGTGGGAATTATTTAAGCAGAATTAAATATCAAAGACCACAAATAACAGTTTGAATGCACCTTTTAACCAGCAATGTTTATTTAACAAACTATATTTGCCATGTTAGGATTAAGAATAACACTTTGGAACACAGATTTTGGTTCAATTTTGATTTGGTTGAAACGAGCAAAAAAGGGTGAATAGATTAAAATAATTGTACGTTTTGGTCTTAAGTGCCAAAGTAGAGATGGGCGCTTACTTTGGTAGCAACAATAAGTTTCAGCATTATTTCACTTTTGAGTGGATGGTTTGTTAAAATTTTGTGATTGTTTGGTTGGTTGTTTGCTTGCAGTGACGTCACACAATGGGACAAAATAAAAACAAACAAAACAGACAATGTGCCGCTTTTTGCTCTCGAACACTTTGATAATGAAAAGGACCGCAGCGAATAACCATTGGAAAACTGTCAACAAGGGAAAATGGTTCAAATTGGTTGCTACTGGATCATGGAATGGTTCAACCAGTGAAAAAATGGTTCGAACTCAAACCATATAAAAGTGCGAACAGCTACCTTATTTCAGTTATGATTACGATAGGTTCTTTGGAACATTTTAACCATCCATAAAACAACCATATTTAATGGTACTTATATGGCAATTCTATAAGTTTGCGTTTCTAACCAAATTTGAATGATGATTTTGGTCAAAAGATTTTACCGAAAGGGCAAATACCCCAAAGTGCGCCGTTTTTATGGTTTTCTTTAAATAGTTTTTTCCCTTGTTGAAGCTAGAACAATGGCAAATATGAAAAGAGCGAAATGGCGTTGAAAAGAAAACGAAGATTTTGATCAATAAAAACAATTCCTTGATAAAAATGTTGTTTTTGCCGCGACATCAAGTTCTGAAAGTGACAGTGATTAAGAAAAAACTTGACATTGGAGACAGCTTGATATGCACCCGTTGAGACCCCGAAATGTTCCACTTTGAATACTGAAGCAAAGACCAAGGAGAAATGTCAATCGCATTTTTGCTTTTTGTGTTTCAAATATTTGCTTAAATCTTTCCGATGCAGTGGTTTTTCGGAAATCTAACACCACTTTAAAGGTGTCTTTGTTTGTTAACAATAAACCTACAGGCTGTAGGCTACAGCTTATACAGCAAACGTCGGTTAAACCGGATCTTCGTCTAATTCAGTCAAAACTCGAGGTACAAATGATTTGTAATGTGGTAATGCTTTTAACTAATCCACATCGGGTAGTCAGGATCTTCGCCTAATCTGGACAATTTTTGGGCCCAACGGGCACAGATTAACCGAGGTTTAATGTACATTGTTTTCAGTGAATGAGGTACCAAGACAGATAAGAAATATTCTTCAATTTCGTCCAGCGTTTAACACTTTTGCCGTTCTTTGTTGGTGCTTGTGACTTCACTGTCTAAATTGCTCGGTGTAGGACGAGTGCAACATAAAAAACATTTCGTGTGAAAGAATATTTCGGGCGTCATAGTACGTCTCGGCCCCGCTAAAAAAAGTTTGCTTCGTTATCTGCGAAGGCCTTTGATGATAGGAACTGACAAGAACGAAGATTTGGAACTTTGTAACATGCAGGCATCAAAGGACATTCGAGAGACACAAACGGCTCCATCAAGTGACAGGTTTTCAAAATCAACCCCATCTCAGAAACTACAGGTTTTCATTGCACAGTCCAGAATATACTCTTTTCCAATGGAAGTTTTCAACTCTAACAAAAACGAGATAAAGGAAGAAGGCAAATTTCCCTTTTTCTTATTTCTCTTCTATTGCTATCAATGCCGAAATCCAATAGATGGCCCCAATGGTTTTGACTTCCGAAAGTTCCTAAGCCCCAGCGCGAGGTCAGCGCTGGCAGTTGAGCCCCATGACGTCATTCGGTGGCGGTGCTTTCCCCATCGGTGACGTAGGCATCACATCAGAAGTAGCTGCCACTAAACCACGGGTGTTTTAGGAGGTCACTAGCGTACGGACGTCGATCTTTGTCCACGAATATTCGCGCAAGAAAGTCCTAAAAAATATATCGAAAAAATGATGATAAGTTTGTGTTAATATGTTAGTGTCGATACTTTTGAGACATTGTAAAGCAAATAAAGTAACAAAAGAAACAAAGATTAAGGCAAAATCTTGAACAAAGCGTTTATAAACGGGTGTAACTGATTTCGCCCCTCATGTCACTGATGATGGCATTTACATTTACACATGCCGAAATGTTTGAATAATAAAGCATGTCGCTTTTTAAGTCTATTTGGGCCGTTATTTTCCTCATAAAACATAAGTTGGTGCATTTTCGGTGAAATAATAATCATTAAAACACAAATTTTCGAGTTTTTTATGTATATTTTTGTTACATAAGTACAGTCTCAAGTGCGTTACATAGGCTAAAAATGAATAAGTATGATTTTAAACCAAATTTTCTCCTTCATCGTGTGTGGTTCGAACCCACAAACTAATGATTACAGTATCAAACATTGTTCTACCTTTGCAGTTGACGAGACAGTGGATGGAAGCTGTGGGTTAGTGGGTTGAGTGACGATCTTAAACAAAGCAGCCATGGCTTCGAATTCGTACCATGGAGGTCTCGTTGTCAACATCTCCACCACTGTACATGCAAGGCTCCTGTGAGAAATAACTTTTTGTTGAAAACAATTGTTATGTATTGAAACATATACCTACATACGTGGTGTTAGAGAACAGTATGCTTTTTAAATGTTTTGGAATTTTTTTGTGTTAAGAATGGGTGTTATCTATTACTGTCTTACAGATGGTTATTGCTCGTGAATTTAATGGTATTCGTATTTTTTTTAATAAAACAGCGTGAAAATCACTGCAAAAACTATAAGGTCCAGTAGTTAAAACTGTCAAGGTGCTTGTATTTTTAATAAAAATGGTGTAAAAATCACTCTACGATTTGTCAGTATTTGCTGGGTGACCATTTTACTTGTACTACTGCCCATTTTAAAAGTACCTGTTTATTATATGTTATATATCAGCTATTTCAAACTGTACAATTTCAACCATTCACAACTAAATTAAAAAAATGTTTCGGTTGCAATTCACATTCAGCAAACCATAAAAAAAAGTTAGCTTAACAAAATTCTCCTCACCAAATATCAGCTCTCCGTCCATAACCTTTGCCCTCTATCACTTCTGGGCTCATCCAGTACGGTGTCCCTAAAACATACGTACTTGAATGTGACGTCATAAACACTAGTGTGACAACATAGTGATAATCACTTACCGACAACGGTCTGGCCAGATGATGTTACGATGGTTTGTAAACGCTTTGCTGCACCGAAATCGCCTGAAAGGGTATTGGAAAATAAATTTCAATTTTTGATAATAACAGAAGTGTTGCGAAACGTTATGTTCTGTATGAAATAATTGACTTTGTTGTTTTCGTTTGAGGTTTAATTGCGTTGAATGGAAATGAGCCAATAAGACAATTGTTAACAAGCCAGCTGTTTGGTTGTCCATAGTGAGCAACAAGATCATTTTTTGTTAAATTGTTGTTTAAGTCAAGTCGAATATTTTACTCAAGATCACTCGAGTCAAGTCTTTTTGTTCTCTACATAACTCAAGTTGAATCAAATATTTTACTTAACGTTACTCGAGTCAAGTCAGATCTTTTACTTAAAGTTACTTGAGTCAAGTCAGATATTTTACTTTACATCACTCGATTCGAGTCAGATCTTTTACTCAATACAACTCCAGCTATGCCAAGTAATTTGGTCGATATCACTGGAGTCGTGTAAAGTTCTTTACTCAATATCGCTCAAATAGAGTAATAAGTTTGCTCTAAGTCACTTGAATTAAGTCAAAACTTTTGCTTACTATTACTCCAGTCAAGTTCAAAAAATGACCTATCAAGCAAACAATACATCATCAACACTTAAGCATAGTTTACCTAATTTCACATTGCCTGATGCGTCTCTCAGTACATTGGCGCCTTTAATGTCACGATGCACGATTTGGAAATTGTGAAGATAAATGAGGCCGTCCAAAATCTGACGCGCGTACTTGCACGTCACTGGTTCGGTGATGGCTCCATAAGACTTGATTTGATCCTTTACTGAGCCCTGAGAACATACATGGATTTTTGTTAGCTATTCATCAATCCAAAAATAGTTGAAATAGGTGACTTTTAGTTTTTTAGAAACACTAGGTAAGTACTAAAAAGTAGCTAAATTAAACACAATTCAAAACCTAAAATAGTTTTTTGACTACATACAGTTAAGATGAACATAAATTAATAACTGGGATCAGCCCTGGTGCATCTATGCAGACCAGCGATCACGGCACACTCACATATAAATCACAGTACGCCAGGCCCATTGAATGCATTCGGGAATGCTTAGTGACCGGCTGGTGCGGCATGACGCCTTCAATGGGCCTGGAGTACTGTGATTTATATATGAGTGTGCCGTGACCGCTTGTCTGCATACCATAAACGCTTTAGGGCTGATCCCATTTATAAATTTATGTTCATCTTAACTGCATAAAGAGAACAAACTATTGTAGATGTTCGATATATTTTCTGTTGCATTTTCTTACACTAATTATAACTAAAGTAATTATCAAAAATACGTTTGCGTTGCAGTGCATTTACCATAACCAAGCTCTCTGGCAGGTATAGTCTCTATTTAATTCATTGATGTAATCGTAAATTTTTTTTAGGGCGGTTCATGCGTGTACAAAAACACACATATTGTGCACACAATGGAACAGATTGCCGCACGCACAATAATAAACAATCCACTATCAGGTCATAGACAGATAGAATATTCGGTTGCACCATAAAACCAACCCCTCAAGAATTCCTACCCGATGTGGCGTGTTCATTACATCATTATCACCATTGTGTGTTAACAATGCCACTGACTGGCTACTATAAATAGAAACACGGTGCGTTGACATGACGTAACGCGTAAAGTGGGAAAGGGGGTGCCCCTAAGCCGGAACCAATTGAAAACTTCCTCGGTTTTGCTTTATCATGTGAGTTCCGTGCGTTTGTGCAAACTTGTTGCAAGGTGCATAAACAGTGTCGTAAATATGTGCATGTATGCGCATGTATGTGCGTGTGTGTTTTGGTACAGTGATTGTCACCACATGCTAGCCCACTCAAATTTTATTGCACTGTCAAAAGCGGTATTGTTGTAACTTTTTCAGATTCGGGCATGGTGCCTTGTAATCATGTTTTAATAGAAACTGTGTCTTAGTTTTTCAATGTAAAACTGATGTAAACAACTTAATTTCAAGCTTACGTGTAGGGATTTGTAATTTTTGAGATAAGGTTTCTAAATGCTATAATAACCCCAAAACGTTGTAAGTTTTCATTTTGGGGTTATTTGTACCACTAATTACTTAAATTAAGTTAGAAAAAAAACTAAGATTTGGCACTCACAAGCGAATTTCATCTTTTTTGTTAGCATAAGAAACTCAACGAATAAGCACAAATTTCTTATTTTAACTGATTGACCCTCCAAAAAACTTTACACGCGTTCTGTCTGTCAGGCAGATGTAATGACAGAGTGCTGAGGTTACTAAGGGTCAACTGGACAGTTAATGCCAGGGTTACTTCCGGTTGTTTTGCCGACATTTTTGCAATTAATTTCACATCAGTCAAAACACACGTTTATGCCAACAGTTCAAATCGTGACCTCGTCAAAAGTTCAAAAAGTCTGGAAGTTACTAATGTTTAAATTCACTTACCCCTGGCATATACTCCATGAATATCGACAACGTGTTCGTATCTTCTGAACATCCATAATAGTGAACAATCCTTTCGTGTTTCAGTGACCTCAGTAGGTCGATCTCTGTCTGTAAAGCTTTGATTTCCTGAAAAAATTTACACGCTTGTTACGTCATAATCGAGTTGCATATAATTTATTTGTTTTGTATATTGTGGTGTTTTAAACGCTGTTACAACTTGCAAAGTAACAAGTCTTTGATTTTCTTAAAAATTTGCCACGCTTGTTACGTCATAGTCGACTTGCACACGACTTTTATGTGATGTCACACCTGCCACACAAACAATGTTTTTTGCAAAATTTAATATCTGAAACCTTTTAGCACAGTTAAACATAGCGAAATAGATTGTTTTAATTTTAGCAACCGCTTTTGTTATCTATATTTTTAAAACTGAGTTTTAGAAACAGTTTTTTCTTTCTGGTTAAGTTGTATTTCCATTTATATTTCCTAATACAGTACATGTAAGGTATATTTCTGTATAAACGGAGCTAAAACAAACGTTGCATTAGAAACAATAAACAAATTAATGCAAAAAACAACAACAAAGGTTTGGGTTTCAAAACATTGTTTTCTCTTGCCAGAAAAAAATGCCTACTTGTTTTTGTGCATATTTTTAGTGAACATCCCCGTTTTGATGGCCTAATAAACCGCACATTCTTTCAAATAACACGCCCCACAATTGTGTACAAATCTCATCATACAGTGTCCTTAAGGTTAACGACATCATGGTCAAATAAAACACCACATATTGTTACTTATTAACCGATCACATCAAGTATACACACTACAACAGTGGTTTTTAACCCTTTTTGCGTTGGTACCCTATGAACGGCTATTAAATTCTTGCCCCTGTCTGCAATGACTGACAAAAGTATGTAAAATTGTAATGAATTATATTAAATTCTAAAGCACAATGAGAGCATGTTTATGCACTCAATGGTGTAATTGTTGTAATGTTAAAAGACAAATATTCCAACTAAACCTCTGAAATACTATATTTAAGCCTATGTGGCATTGACTTTGCCACTGTTATATTGTACCCATTCCTTTAGTGCTTTGTTCACATAAGATCTCCTTTACTACAGACAGAGTTGTCACTCGGGGCGGGGTTTTCGTTTCAGGGTTAAGTTTAAATATAACAGAATTGATTTGGGCATGATTTTAAATTTGTGCCGCAATTTTATTAATTTATGGGTCTAATTCAGATATTGTCTTTTACAAAAAACGGTTTGGGGACTCTAATACAGTAAACCTTGTTTGTGTAAGCATGAACATCAGTGGGTGCGTTTTCTAGTGGTTTTATACGTGAAAAATATTTATTGATTGTTTCATGAGTTGTAAACTCTTGTGGGTTTAGCTAAAGTGTAAAGTAAACGTTTCTGCGATTTTATCAAGGAAATCGAAATTGAGTGTTTTAAAAATATTTCGCGGTCGTTTGTTCTTCGGATAGAGTATTAATCCATTCCTTAAAAAAATATTGAATTGCTTCAAATTTTCAAAAAGGGAAACAGTGGTGTAGATGCTCAGTACTTTTTATAAACTATAATTATGAATATAGTTTTTAAAGCAAAATTCGTTTTTTTGAGAAACCAACCGTTTCAAGAAATATTTTTGTTCAATAATGTCTTCGACATGCGCTACATTTCGAAAAACATGACCTTGGGATCTAAATTAAACGATATTTTTGAGGTGACTTAAATTCCTTAAGGTTGCCTCCTTTAGGAAAAATACAGACAATGTTTTGAAAAGTTTCCACCCCCCAAAAAAACAAATGTCACCCAAACGAAGCTACTAGCGTGTGTCGCGTCATAACCAGTGAAGCGTGCAAAAATTCAATGGTTCATCTGCTCTTGAATGCAACAGACGAGTGTATCGCAGTTACATCACAACTAAATTTAGTCCTACTTCGAGAAGTTTCGTATACAGTATACCTCGGTTAATCCGGACCCGTTTGGACCAAAAAATTGTCTGAATTAGGCGAAGATCTGGATTAACCGATGTGGTTTAGTTCAAGTCTTACCACATTGCAAATCATGTGTTCCTTATTTTGTTCCTTGTATATTTTTTAAAAGTTTTATATAAAGACCCCCAAAAATGTTTTAACAAATTGTGCATTTTACAACATATATTGCTAAAAACAACAGACAGAAAAGCAAGTTTTCGGTTTTTACATGTCCAGGAAATAAAAATAAAGTTAAGATCTGAAAGAAATGCCTAATTCGCCTTTAATGTCAATTTATCTGTACAACATACCTATTTTCTACACTTAGCATTCCCTGTATCTCCTAAAGACCAGAGTGGACCTGCCTATACCAAGGCGTTGGTAAAACAATAGCCAATGCAAAGTAGACCAATTCACTTTCTAAACAATGCTCCATTTTAGGCAACATAGTCAAAACGAAGTTTAAGACGCATTGCGTACAAATTACGTCAGGATCTGCTTTCAAAACTTCACACATTTTATCTAAACGCGTCAACGTGCCGAAGACGCACTCAAGGTCTGTGTTTCGTCGAAACAACGAACAGATATAGAAGTTACGCAAGGCACTGCTTGGCTTGGGGTTAAAATAGTCCAACGTGCGTAACTAGCGTAACGAGGGGTGGTACTGGGGTGGCGTGAGGGGCTTTAACCTTGGAAAAGTACCTGGGGCCAAAAATTGCTGCAACACTCTCTAAGGCTTAGCTTGCAATATTGAAAACCACGAAACTGAAGTGAATTGCTAGGTATGCAAAACGGCAACTGGATTTGTTTTTGAACTTAACAGTCTACTGCACTGCATAACACTGTAATAGAAGAAGTTTTTCTTCTGCAGTGTTTCTCTTTCCTATTTCAGAAATTTAATAAACAAGTAATTTAAGCTAGTGTGTTTATATCGTTCAATAACTTTCTGTGTTTATAGGTTTAAAGTTGACCTCCCAAAGCATAAATAATTCCTTTGAGACAAAAAATAATAAACAGACAAGGCAACTAGTATAAAAAAAACTACGTTTTGACCAAATTTAAGGTTCATTTAGCACGATTGTAAAATAACGCATTTGAAACCTTAAGGATGAATAAATCAAATTTGAGGTTTGCTTAGCATATCAAAAAAGGGCATTCAAAACCTTAAATAGTGTGGCTTAATAAATCGTAATAGCTGAATCTTAGTACCGATCCACTCGTAAATCCATTTTTTGTCAAATATTGACACAGTAGCGGTGCGGTAAGGTCAAAAAACAACAGTGTGTAGTACCAGCAATCTCGCGTTTTGAGAAATCGCTGTTCCAATGCTTTCTCGCCAATATAACAAACAGCACACCCACCTTTGAAGCGTCGTGACTGTCAGCGTGTATTTCGACTTGTTTTACGGCCAATTCTCTGCCCGTGTCGGCGTCATAGGCAAGATACACTTTGCCGAATGCTCCGTGTCCAAGGACTTTGCCTTTTCTCCAATTGGCCGGTGCCTTTGGTGCTGCAGACATGGATTGATGAAATAACGTTGGGTTATATAAGCTATTGCTGCCAGGCATAATATCAAGTTTAAAGAGCTCTTCTGGCAAATGTAGTTTATTATGATCACTATATGTTTTTAGTTAATTCAACAGTTCTTAACCCGGGTTTGATCAAAATTGTTGTAGGGTTTTTAGGGTTACAGTAGTAGAGCTTTGTTGCAACAAATGTGCAATAAACTATGTGCGCTTTAGTTGCAATAGCCTATACGTGAACTCTCTGCTTACATTTGACAACGTGCATCAATTGGTTGGTCTCCATCCCAGTTACGTCACTGCCGCTTCTTCGGTGACGAGCCGGGTTAGAGGGGCTGGTACCTGAAAAATACATCAATCTTTGCTTATTCTGCAGTTGTAGTAATTTGCCCAAGTCTTATATCAATGCTCAGCAGGTAACTGACAAAAAGTATGCACTAGAAGGGTAGCTTAGCACATATTACCATTGTACATACACTATGACCTATTTTGAAACGTTCATATTTTGCATACTTATTAAAGGGGACCCATAATAAGTTTTACCAAAATAGTGAACATCAAAAAATGAGTAACAGCGCGGTAATGATGATCTATTTAGTAATCGAAATTGGCTGTTATCATACAAACGTGCACTTTCGAAACATAAGAATCAGGTAATTTTAGTTCTGATGAAGTAACGGCAATGTCTTATTGTTACGTCATATATGCGTTGAGGTATGTGTTACGTCATAATGCAATAGCAGAAAAATAAACGTAAAGTTTTGTCCACACAGGGACTTTCAGATTTTGGCTGATCCTATTTTTTGCCCATATTTAGAAATTTAACATTTTTTCCGGTGTGTGTTAAGTCGCTTCATGATTATTTAGACACAAACCGTCTGTTTGGCTTTGGTGTAAAAACTCAAAAAAAGTGTAGAATTTGTGTACACTGCTGTAGAAAATTTAAATAAAAAACCTTTTAAAGTTACAAAATATGCTCACAATTCATAAAATATGTTTACACAAACGACAGCAAACACAATCTATCCATTATCAACACATAAAAATGTCAAAGGTGCATCTTATTTCCTAACAGTCTGGCGAAAGGTTATTTATGGTCAAAAACAGTCCCCGCTTTACGAGTCGTTGAAGTAAGACAGTCCCGTGAAATGGGCTGTTTCGCCGTAAAACCACAACTATGCGTTGTTGCGGGACTCAAGAACGCTTACTTAAACACGATGTTTGCACGGGGAAAGGCTAGCTAACGTGCGTGTTATGTTTACGCACGTATCAAGCGCTCTGATAAGGAAACGTTCAACGGACTGACGCACATCATAGCCCGGAAAGTTAGGCCTGTTTAACGTAACACTTGCTGCTATGTAATTTTTAGGCTTAAAACCTGAAAATACAAGTTACTTTTTTAGACCTTATGAGCTCTCAATGGTGAATTAATACATAAACCAGTGGTTGTCAACCTGGGGATGAATTTACTTTAATTTTTACATGTGGTTTGAAAATAGACACTTAAGCTCTTGGAATATGACCTGTAAAGTGGATAAAATACCCCATTTTAAATGATTTTTGTATGGTTTAGCGTCTACCATGTTGTATATTAGGGAGGAATGACAATATTTTGCACTGATAAGGGATGAATTTGTTGAAAATTGTTGGAAACCACTGATATAAACTATTGGGACAAATGATGATTAAATCTAATCTGATCATGTTGAAATAATATGACAGAATTAGCTGGGGCCCCTTGTTGAAATGTGAATTATATGTTATGAATTTGAGATGAATACATAATGATTGTGGCAATGTTCTAATACAGTGATACACTTGTATAACCTTTTTTTCAAAAAATAACTGTTCGTCAAGTTTTTACAATATTTTTTAAGCAAAAATGCATTTAGGCTATTGGGGTTAATAATTTTTAGTTGGAAATCCAAGTTTTAAACTCCTGTTTTTGGGGACTTGCAGAAAACTAAACAGTTTTTGGAAATTTCATACAAAAATGTGACAACATAACACCAAGAACACCAATTCAATGCAACCGTTATCTAAATTTTTGTGTTTGCCAAAAAAGAACACACTTGTTTCCAAATAGTAAACAGACACATTGTTATTTAAAACACAACTGTACTGCGTTTAACAATTAACAAAAATCTGTTTTTACATTCAACAATAACAGCAGCGTGAAACAAAATAACACATAACTAACCGATATAGGAGGTAGAGTTAAATTGGTTGTGTATTTCTTCGAGATCGAGACCGCTGCTACAACTACTGCAATTGGAAGACCTACAACACAAAAGGTTGGTTGAATATCACTGCTGTGTTGACTGGTGACATGAAGCTACTTGGCTTGACAGTAGGAAGTTTTCAAGACAAGGAAATTGATCACAACACATTGGCACTTTGCTGAAGATGTTGCAAGTAGTAGAAATGCCATGTGTTTATGTGTAGAGTATGATGTAAAGAAAAACCTTGGTGAATCTGGACCAGTTTGAAGCAAAAAATTGTCTGGATTAGGTAAAGATCCGGATTAACCAATGTCGATTAGTTAAAGCCTTACCACTTTACAAATCATTTGTTTCTCGAGTTTTGTCTGAATTAGGTGAAGATACAGATTAACCGAATCCGGTTTAACCGAGGTTAACTGTACAGTGGTTGGTATTGGTAGTGCAAAATTATATGCACAAATACGCAAACAGTTAATTTTTATGCTTTGGGACAATTTATAAAAAAAAATAATGCTACAAAACTTTACAAATCTTAAGAAAGCATTTGTTGGCCAATAGTCACAAAACACTGGTATTACAAAGTTAAGGCCCTGTTTATTGAAACTACAATTCAAAACACCTCAA
Organism: Phallusia mammillata; assembly: GCF_965637545.1. Taxonomy (NCBI): domain Eukaryota; kingdom Metazoa; phylum Chordata; class Ascidiacea; order Phlebobranchia; family Ascidiidae; genus Phallusia; species Phallusia mammillata. The sequence continues at coordinate 5,107,474 of NC_137259.1, read as the reverse complement.
ATAGGTTGATAAATACGAAATATGAAGTTAAAATTGCCAGATACATTTTACCCAACAATTCACACAGATGAGGGGTAAAATTTTAAAACTTCAGAAAATGTTAATATTTTAGCAAGAAAAAGAGTCCAATTTTTAACAATCCTCTTTAAGAGGTCAGAACATGATAGGCAATTACAATTTTCACCATTCTTACAACACTGACTGTAACTAACAACAGGTCGAATGAATTCATTCCAGCCACTGAAATAGCCATGGGCAAAACAGTAGTACGAAATAAACTTATTTTCAAGTACAGACATCGTCATACTTTACGCATCAGCACTACAAGGACCTTCGGGCTATTACTGATCATGTTAGGTTAAGATTATGGTACACAAATGACACTTGTTTTTAGAATCTAATTACGATCTTACGACTGTTGCCTTGGTAATGTTTCACTGATGTTAGTGTTAGTGTCAAAGTGGGTAAAGTCATGCCTATGCTACTTGTGATATTTGCACATGTGTTGTCTCCAAAACATATACATGGTATGTAGAACCTTTGTAAATAAAATACTTGGGAACATTCATTTATACTGGTGATCTCAATCAACTTACAAGCATAAAGGTGAACTATAAATTTTGAAAAAACTTGCATAAACCAAATACAGTAACCATCGGTTAATTCAGACCTGTTTTTAACCAATGTCAATTAGTTTAGGTCTTATCACATTTCAAATCATTTATACTACGACTGAAAATTTATAGGTTCATAAATATGTACACATGTATTTTGACCTTGTAACAAGAAATCTATTGTAAACAGAATAAAGACCATTTTCTATGCCAGTAAAACAAAATCACCAATAAAATGTCAATCAAAACTTTTAAGGTATATTGTTTCTGTCTGTCAAAACTAAATAGTAGTGATGGGACGAGTACCCGGTACTCAGTATCGAATGATTTCAGTGGTATCGATAATCGTACTCGGTGTCGAAATATTTTGTCTCAGTTTTCGATACCAACGTGCGAGTACCGAAGGCCGATTTACACCATAAGAATACGGGCAACTTTATGCCAATATTTGCTTCAGACAGCACAAAATTGGAAAAAAGTTCCTCCAATTTATGTATATCTTTTCGCTATCACATAGCGATTACATTTTTCGGCAAGTGCATGTGCACACCGGTACCCCGACCATGTCAGATAAATTAGCCAGTGATATACAACTAAGTACAACACTACACTTAAGTACTTGGTAATCGGTATCGAAGGTATATACATGTGGTACTGTACTCGGTATCGGTACTCGCTTTAAAACCTGGTATCGTCCCATCACTACTAAATAGTAAGTCGAGTTTATGATAACAGTATTGTTTTTAAGTTGTACTACATACAACAAGCACACTTTTGTACTAAGCATTGTTTAAACACAACTCTAAAAATCAGTTCATATGATAATTTTCTGTCACAAAACAAACTGTTTTCAAACAAATTAAATCATGCAAGTTAGGTCAATTACAGTTGACACAATGCATAGGAAAAACCAATATGTTTGTTAAACTAAAAAAACACACACAAAAAACAAGTTCCTCAATTTACAAAGTTAAACAACCAGATTATATTTCAGTACAAACTGTTACAAAACATTAAGGTTTGACACCACTAAAGTGCATTTTTGGAACATCAAAAGCAAAATCACATTTACTTACAGGTTATTAGATGACGAAAAGTGAGAATTGCTTGGAAGAAAGCGAGCATTTTGGATCGGAGGACGGATTCTAGGAAACGTTCTAGAATCTAGGGTAAAATGACAACCAATAAAAGACATGCTGGTAGTTTGAAACACTACATACAAAATGAAATCTCTCTTCTAAAGCTTTGTGAATAAGGTGTATTGCTTCTTATGACTATTTCACCTGCTATGTTTCTTTAAAGACTGAAGTTAGTTTTATGTTGACATAAGCAACTTAATTTCACTGACAAAATTAGTGTTTTCAACTTTTTACAGTTTACTAATCCTGATTGTGGTTTCTAAAATAAAATGTATTTGTATATATAGTATAACAATGCAGTAATAAGTTTGATGCAAAAAAATGCATTAAAACAGTTGGTTTGATATGAGAATATTAATTTATTTTTCCTTTACACCACTTTACAGCACATAACATCTAATACCATTAACAGTCATTTCTAATATTCACAGCTATGATATGGATATGCATATATTTGAATTTTTGCCTTGTTTTTTAGTCAAGTACAACTAATGCATGTTATGTAAGTGTGTTCACAATCACACATATATTTTAGTTTAGAAAAAACAATCATACTTTCAAGTTTGCGCTCTTCTGCTGAAATATTAGCTGCTGAGTGCAACCTTCTTGGGTAAGTGCCCCCTTTTCTGTGGGGGGTCGGTGATACGTCCATTTCTTCGTCAGGGTAACCAGCCCCGCGAAGCTGGGAGTGAAATGGGTCCCTGCACGAAAAAAAAACTATTGTTTTCAATTCCAAGTTAAAGCGGTTTGGAGGTTCGATAAGAGGCAGAAACTGACTAAAACCAGTTTCAAACTGAAATATTCCTGAGAAACTCCACCGAAAAACGGATTTTTCTTCTATTTTTTCACCCCCAAAATCCAAAAATATGGAAAGGCTATCGCGTTTTTTTTCCAAATATCGATACAAATCTAATTTTGCAGTACAATAAGTTATTTAATCACCGACTGACAAAACAAGCAAAATTGTTCATAAAAACTAAACCTTCAAGTCAAAATGAGGCAAGCAAAAATTGTTTTAATGTTTTTGTCACAAAACACATCACTAAGCTGTGAGCAGTTCTTTTTGAGTTATACAACACACATTTGCACTAAGTGATAATGGTAACAATCAACTTACGATCCAACATGTGGACTTGATAGGCTGCTGTCAAGGGAAGTGGAACTGCTGTACTGATGGGGACTAAACATCTAAAAGGAAACACGTTTTATACAATGAAATGCTATCAAATCAACTACACTGCTAATGCATGAAGTACATTGCCTAGATAAGTGTTTGTTATATTTTCCCCAATTGTATATTTTAAGTCTGTAAGACTGATGGATTTATTTTGTGCAAAAAATACAGTGTGTCAACATAATTTTTCCACCTTTGGTGATAGTGAACCTAAAACTTACTATTTTCGCAAATGTAAGTATGTACCTAAATTCTGGCAAAAAGTGACATACATACACTTTACTGCAATTTTAAATTGACAAAATTGAATAACAAACCCACCTAAGTTTGTACTTAAACAAACAACTGACAAAACTTAGCCAAAAGAGGGCCGAAAAACTGAGTTAATGTTTTTTTGACATAAACCTACTGAAGTGTCAGGAATAAATTCTCCTTCACTGTTAAGTGATGTCCTCGATCCACGATGTCTTTGAATTTCTTTTTCATCAATAGTTCCCGGTGGTGGGGAGTATCTTCCCCTTGTTGATGGGTCAGCCCCGTTTCGCCTCTGAAAATATTGTGCAAAACTGGTTTGCATCATGTGTGGGAAACATAACACAGAAATTGTTTGTTTGGTGTCACTTAGTTATTAACAATGGAAAAATGCTAAATTTTGTTTCAGAATCACCAAGGAAATACAAAATATTGAGTTTAAATTTGATGCAAAATCTGAAAATTTAGAAACTTTATGGAATTTACCACAGAAATCTAAGTTTTATGAAATTTACCACACAACCTTAGTTTGGAGCACATGTAATGACTAAATCAAGAACAAAAAAAAGACAAATAAAGTCAGCATTTTGTGCTTTGAGTGACAAAAACAAAACATCCAGATTTGTACAATACTGTAGTAACAATAGTTCCTAATTTCCTTTAATTGACTTGATTTAGCAACAATTGACAATCATTTACGAGATAGCACATGACAGGCGACCATGCTACACTTGATCGATTAGATTTGATATATTATGACAAAGCCCTTTAGAAAATCACATGTCCAATGGTGCTTATGGGGTACCTGAGACGATCTGAGTCCAGGAGGTTGGGGTTCAGCAAAAGGAGATGTCTGTTTTGCCTCGTATGAGCCTGGTGCTGAAGAATTAGAACTTTGTGTATCATTTGCCCACGGTAGTGAATCATTGACCGGCATCAGCTAGGGAGAAAAGCATTGATGAGGTAAACTGTTGTGGCAAGGATTAGGTTACACATAGGACCTTTGTTACGAAACATAACAAAATGGGGGAACTACAGGTAAATATAGATAAAGTATTTTTTCTCAGCTGTGTAATAAAAGCTATGAGTTTATTGATAATTATGAATAAAACACTGTCATAGTTAAAAATAAATGTGATTGACTTTGTTGTTACTAATGCATGGTTCGTGCTTTAGTAGTGCCTGTAAAAACTGTAAAAAACAATCAAAACACATTTTTCACAGATGAAACAGTCCATATTGCACTAACAAAGAAGAAAATGGGTTATGTATAACCGAAACATTCAAAAAAGGTTGTAACTCTCATAAAATAAATGAACAAATCTGTACAACACATTTTAATATCCAAAAAAAATGCTGTGGTTATATTTTGATACCTTTTCAACGAGAGTAATCCTTAAATTGTGTAACAAATGACGATCCATAAGTTCTATCACTTTATCAACATCAGACTGGTTCTGAATTGGGATTCTGACCTACAAAACATGTCAAAAAGTTCATAAATAGTAATATATGTCACTTAATATTTGTATTTCTTAACTTTTAAGTGTCAAAGGACAGTAGTAACTTTTTTTGAGTGCAAGGGGTGCAGTTTAAAACAAGGCTCAGAGTTATCCCATTTATATCTCAGTGATGAATATTCACACAAAAATGTCAGAAAATGCAAACATTTGACAGGTGCCTCAAAGATCTTAGAATGCAGTATGCAAATGTTTTTAATTACATGTGCGTGTTTACATTTTATACACTTCATAACCGAAATGAACATTCGTAAATTGAACAGGTGAATGGTGCAAAGTTTATTACACTTATGTTTAAACCGTGTCTCTGATTTTGAAAACATGCGCTTTTCTAAGCAAGACCAGTTTGAACTACCTTAATAAAATGGTTTGCATTTGAATTGTGGATGTGAAAATTAACCGTGGTTTTAGAAAAATCTGTGCTATACTTACATGTCTTGTTTTGCCCTGAGCAAGAACTTATGCTTAAACCAAAACTCATGTAATAAGTTAATATCATAAATGTTAAAAAGTAAACAGGAATACTAAAACACATTAGTTAGGTCTTCTAAAACACACACACACTATATATATACTTTGCTGCAATGTTTTGATTTGTTACCAGGTTGTTCCAAACCAATACACTATGTATGATGGAAATAGGAAATTACGAAGGCAAAGTGGGCTTTTGGACTACACTTAATTCCAGATGGAAGCCTTAATGGGTAAAACAACTTGGCTTAAACTCAATCTGCATTTTATGACTCATGGGTTTTAGTAAACTCAAATGCATCGAGAACAAAAACCATACCTGACTCAAACTAGTCTATGTTTTAAACACTTTGCAAGTCACCGATATAAACTTTGGAAGAGGTTAACTCAAGTTTAAATGAGGGTTATGTTTATACTTTGTATCAGTTATATAAACCATCTTACATCATTATTATTTCCTGTAGAAAACAACATGGTCTTTGGTTTTCGGCAAATCTTGTTTGCCATAGACTGCAACTGATCAAAGGTCAGAGGTCGTGATATCTGAACTCGACGAAGTTCTCCGTGAAATTCAAACTTGACTCGGATTTCCTACAAAGTAACAGTTAATGTGACGTTTCATATTGCGTTAACTGATAGCTAAGGTGAACATACACCTGTACTTGCATCAACCTTGAAGCGTTCATGTAGACCAGAGATCATGGCATACTCATTTATAAATCATAGTATGCTAGGCCCATTTAAGGCGTAATATTGAATTCAACTTAAAGCATTTAATAATTGCATTTATTCACCCCGAATGCTATAAAATACAGAAAATTTATATAACACAACATACCTTTGGTTGTGTAGCTTCGTGTTGAAGAGCAGATAAATCAGCTAGAATAGAATTGAGGGGATCAACTATGGGATTCATTTTGTTATAATCCATCCAAACAGGATTGTTCGGGAGAAAAGATTTACATGCACATGTCTTTTTACTGTTAGAAAACAAGGTCACCAGCAAATTACTACATAAAAACCTGCATAAAAGGAAAAAAAGCAATTGTAAGGCATCTGTTTGAACTGGATAAATAAATAACCACATCAATAGGCAAAACACATATAAAATTGTCTGGTCACACAAACAGGTAAAATTTTGTAGTTTTCAATAGAAGTCATGAAAAACAATTAATGAAGGAAGAAAGTACAACAAAACATAAATTGGAAAACAGTCTAATCAATTGGCAAGGTAAACTAAACTAATTTGATTTCACGGCGGACTAAAACAATATTATTTTTGTTCAGGGATTATTTTGGTAATATGCGATAATAAATTCAACTTTTCAAAAGTGACAGATAAGGTAAAAGATCTTATATCAACACTTCTTTAAATGTACTATATATATATGTAATGGCTTGTTTCATTATAATATAACAAGTATATATGCCACTTTAAACAGTAATGCAAGCACGAAAAAGACTAAATTGCTCTAAAGATTGTAATGTCTAATCTAAATTACAGTGTTGAACCAGTTGGAGTAAAATTTTTACATGTAATATAATGCATTTTAGACTGATAGTTTTACCATTTCCATGCATTCAGGAAATTACCATGGTACCCTTTTAGCAAAAAGACAGGATGTTTTACAACTACAACACACATTTATAAATATGAAACCACATATGGAGGTGGCATTGTTCTAAAGCGGAATGGTGGCAAATGCAATACAGAAATATATAGACTATGGACCACAGTATTTGCATAGTAAGAAACAACAACACAGATTAAATCATAAGTGTGTTTTTCACTGAGATGACAAACTTTTTGGATGTATTGATAAAAAAGTTAAATTTGACACTTAAAATATAACAATACAGTTTAAAAAAAATTTTTTTTTTACCCCACTTGATTATACACCTTAAACACAAAATTGGTTAGGATGTTTAACAACAATTAGAAATATTTCGTTTTTCTTAATGCTGACAGTTACCAAATAATTGCTGGATTAAAAAACTGCAAAGTTGACTGCCAGGTAGTGACATTTTACTATTGTTTTTCCCATTACAGTATGTAAAATAATTGCTTCTGTTGAAATTTTATGATAATTTCAACTTGGTATGTTACAACAAAAGACAGAACGTGCACAACTGTCCGAAACACCCATAACACAGCTATTATGTTTGGCTAATAAAAAGCATCTGTACTAAAAACATCAAACAATTCTTTTTGCACTTCCCCAAAAAATAAAAATGGTGGCACCCACAAAATTAACAGCACCCATATAAAGAAACACATAACTCCAACTGTTGGTCACATCGAGTATATGCCCAGTGATGTATACCCCAAGAAAACTAGGAATGCACCCAATAGCATTGGAAACACCAAACACTGAACCAGCGTAAGCCGGAGTTAAATCCTGAGGATTTACCAGAACAGCGCTGTTGTGAAAAGTTTGAATTGATACAGTAAGACCTGCACAAAGCAGAGCTAGAATAAAGTTCGTGCAAAAAGGAAGAATAAATCCAAAAATCGCTGTCCCTCCCATTGCTAAAACTTGTAAAGTTTTTCGAGTGAAGGTAACTGAAAATTTGTTTTTTATCATATTTTCGCTAATCCAACCGCCAAGCACACTGGCAGGTATTGACAAAATCCAAGGCACAACATTATACACCCAACCCTTTTCTTCTGGAAAATTTTCATGAAAGAAAGTTGGTAGCCATGATATTAAAATGTAAAAGCAATTGTTCATGCAAAAATGGGTTCCCATAAAAGCCAAAATGCAGGGTTGTGTGAAAATAAACCTCCACGGAACACTATCTGGTTTGCCAGTTGGTGGTTGTGTATACACCATACTGTCAATTGATATGACTTTATGCTTCGGTTTTTCTGCAAGCGATCGCACCACATATGTCAATAACAGCCCAGCTAACCCTGTAACGTAAAAGGTTTGCTGCCAACCGTGGTTTTCAAGAATAATCGAACCCACACCACCACATACGAGTGAGCCAAAATTTGCAGATGCAGTCACAATTCCAACTGGTAAAGATCGCTTTGTTTCACAAATGCTTTGTCCGAGAAGGCTCATAAGTGATGGGTAATGCACTCCTTGCGAAACACCTAGCAACACTCGAGATATCATAAGTAAGGACATTGTGTTGAAATACGGTGAGGATATAGCGGCAATTCTTGGCGTAAAAAATGTTAGTATACTCCACAGCAGTGATGACATCCATAACACACGATCCCCACCAATTTTATCAGCCATGTAACCACCTAGGATTTGAGTTGTAACATAACCCCAGAAAAATGAACCCATCACTGCCCCTAAATCGGCCTTGTTCCAACCAAACTCCTTGGAAATTGCAGCCGCGCATACAGGCATTGCAACACGGGCTGCAAACAAAGTTGCTGTAAGGAAGAATAGTACAGCTGTCCATAGTTTTCTTTCATACTCGTTCCAATGCTTTTTAGTGTCAATTTCATTTTTTGCTTGGTTCGGAATTCGATGTTGTGCTTCCTTATCTTTGTAAATATTCATTACAGCTGAAAAGTGGAATTTTCTGATCCAATACAAGCAGGAAAAGGTCTAGATCAGCATATGCTGCCCACTAATAAGAAAAGCCTGCAAATGTCGTTTTGTTATTTCAACATATGCTATTTTTCATAAAAACTGAAATATCTACTTTATCACATTACTGTACTTCAAACATAACTGCTGAAATTTAAACCTCAGTATTATGTTTAAAATACGTCTACAATACGCTAGCGCTTAGCTAACCAAATTAAGTTTGCAAACACAATTGTCTGCACATATACCTTCGAATCTTTTTCTCTTCCTGACAAAAAAAACACCGACGTGAACTTTTTATTGACAAAGTGCGAGCGATTTTGGTCTACGTCACAGTGGTGATCATCCATCCATGACGTTTCCTTATCACGCTGTTTTTGGAATATTTACAAAAATCTTGATCCATATACTAAAATATTTTAGTTAAACGAGCAAGTTTAATATTCAAGACGTTAAAATTTTTAACAATTCCCCAGTCTAATGCTCTTTGTCAATTTTATGGCTGCTCAACTACGTTCACAAGAAACCATCACATATATTTGTTTCCTGAACAAAAATATGCCATATACCGTATTTACTCGATTGTAAGCCGCCCTCGTTTATAAGCCGCCCTCGATTATAAGCCGCATGTTGAGGTATTAAAAAAGTAATGTAAGCCGCCCTCGATTGTAAGCCGCACGCTGGGATGTAGATACGATTTGCTTCATAACAGGTCATTATGTTGCTACGTAGTACAACTTTTTGCCCATATCTGTTAGTTACGTTGATAACTGTACCCAATAGAACATATGGTGACGTATAATCTGTACATGCATACTAGTTTTGAACCCAAAATAAATTAAAAAGTTGAAGTTTAGAAGTAATATCGGTATAAAATTATAATGTAAGCCGCCCCCGATTGTAAGCTGCCCTCGATTATAAGCCGCACAAACGGCAGCTAAAAAACAATATAAGCCGCGGCTTACAATCGAGTAAATACGGTAAAGTGGCAGATCTTGTTAGGTTATTAGGGAAACATACCTTATATTTTGAGCAAACCCGATATTTTTCTTTAACGTGTTACGAAATTGAAGGGGTCTAAAAAAAACGTCATCTGCAGATAAAACTTAATTGGCATATACCTAATTTGAAGTGGCCATGTTGGGCCTTTTTTATTAATCGCGTTAACATGCGTTTTGTACCACAAACAACAAGAAAAAGCATATTCAGTGGAGAATGGTATAAATTGTATTTAATGCCTTATTGCAACACAAACCATTGACAAACGGGCAGAGTTTGTCGCCTTTCATTGCAGTTTTGGGAACAAGCTTTTTGTAGTCGTGTTTCGCTTGCAGTTTTTGAGGCAATTCGAACCTTCAATAACTAAAACACCTTCGTGCCCTCGCTAAAACCAGGATAAATAAAATACAGCGTGTTCTCTTATACCAGTGGTTCCCAAACTGTTTTTTATATTTTTTTCAAAACGGTCCCTTTGTCATTATTTCGAGGGCTCGCGGTCCTTATAGCCGGTCAAGTTTTGTGTAGAAAAAAGGTGAGGTTTGACCGAGTTTGACCGTGGCAAATGGCTACGTCACGACAATTACATGCAGGTTTTTAAATGAAAAGTCCAAGGTCGGATACAAGCCTAAATGTGTATTTCATAAAAACGAAAGTTGATTGCAGGATTTTAGCTAGTTATGCAAAATTGCGCATAACAATCATCCAAAGACAGCATATGACATCACAAACAGGACAAAAACATTACGATTGTGCGCGAACAATTGCATTTTTGATAGTTGTCATTCAATAAAGGCCATTGTTTAGCAATAGAGACAGTCGATTCTCAATACTACTTTGATTTAAACTTATTTAGTGGCACAAACTGACGCCAAATAAGATTATAGAATTACTTTAACCGCTTCGTGGTCCCCCCAAAATTGCCTCACGGACCCCTAAAGGACCGGGGACCCCAGTTTGGGAACCGCTGTCTTATACCCAATTAAATTAGCTACCTTGTTTCCATTTTTTCTTTGCTCCTATAGCTTTTTTAGTGGTTTTTTTGATCTGTTTTTTACCTTTTGTATCATACCAATGAAATAGATAACTTAGTCACGTACAAAAGAACAAAAAAATGCCAAAGGATTCTTAGATTAGTCATCCGGGTCGAAGACAGCCCCTTCCACAGCAAGCAACATCTGAGATCTCGCCATAGATCTTACGAAAGCAGAGGAGGAGATGCTCGACGGCAACATTCTCTTCGTCGTAAAGAACTGTCCTCGGAACACCCGGATCTGCCTACGGGATCACAAGAAACGTTCCGAGGAACTGCGCTGGTGTTTTCGTTTAGGCGGGTTTAATTTGACCAGTAGAACCCACAGGTTAAACCACCGCCTTGGTCTTATGCAACCGGACGTACCCCGCCAGGTTCGTGCGGTCGGTTGCGATTCTACGGTAGAACATTACTAGAACACAGAATTCAAGCACAATTTAAATAACAGGACACTTAACTAGCGTTTTGTTTTCGTGTCCTTGCTGTATACGTAATCGTTCAACAATGAAAATGTGATGAGGAAGTTACTAAATGCAAATAAAATTCGACTTAACTTTATTTGACTTGACTAGTCGTGCTTAACACAAGTTAGGTTAAAAGATGCCTACCAAACATATATGTGTCGGACGCTTGGGTCGTTAAAATTATTCACAAAAAATAAATATTGCGACAAAATTTATGAGCTATAAAGTATTACAAATAAAGTGTTAAGGAAACGGAATTAATTTATTTTTGTTTAGTTTTTATTTGCAACCAATAATTTAATAGAATGTGCAATGCAGTCTGAATTGGGTTTGTAGTAACGCTTACTGTGAGACGAGTAAAGGTTCAATCAGCTGAGGAGAAACTTCTGCGTTAAGTTCAAACTTGGTGCTTAAAAATAAATTGTATTTTCTAGAAAACCTTAGATTGTGAAAATTTGTCTTTAGATAAACTGAAATCAACTTTCAACCGTTGTGAGTTTTTTCTTTATTTATCTGACGTCACAGCACAATTACGTCACAGTTGTTCCAGCCAACCAAGGCTGGAACAACTGTAATTTCCACCTCGACCAATCAGAGTCTTCCTACACCCCCCACACCAGTTTCCTACACCAGTAAATATGAGGGTAGTGACGTAGCATACGAGTTGGTCGCTGTAGCGAAATGAGTGAAAATATTTTCAGATCAGCAGATCAAGTGTTTGTTTGGTGGTCTGTCGAAAACCCGGCCATCTTAAAACATGCCAAGGTAGATTTATCTTTGTACGATGGAGGATTCTTTAACTGGAAGTGGACGTATAGACTCGACGCAGACGTTTATCGCGGCTATGGTTACCGCGGAAAAGTCATTGACGCCGTTGCTAAGGAAACCAAAGCAATTGATGACGTACTAATTAGAAGCGAAAATTGGCGGTAAAGTTTGTTTAAACTTTGTTTAACAACATTTTCTAATTAAGGTGTTTTTAGTACGATTTATATTGTCAGTTTGGTTCGTTAGCAAATGCGGTGCCACTAAAGGCGCACAAGAGCGTCTGGAATGTTTCCAAAAGTTAGTTAAAGCTGGACTGGAACTGGAACGGTTCGGAAAATGTTTTAACAACCAATATTTGATGCCGAGAGGAAGTTGCTGCTCAACCGAAACTTTTCAACCAGGAGAAAGATCTGATAAAAATCTTCTGGGCTAAACTTGTTCATTTCCACAAATTTGAGCTTGTTAGGTTAAAGTGCTGGTCTGGTTGACAGTGAAACGTTTTCCTGAAACAATCCGAGATCAACTAATTGTGTCGTCCACTTTCCCACATTCCGATGTTGCGCAGATATTTCCTACTTGGTGATTGTATTAAGTGGGTCTGTGTAACGTTCATCAAGCGAATAAAACCCTACTTAAACTTCCAGAACAATCTAAACTAGGTACATATGGAAATATTGAGGTATATAAAAATATGATACTTAAAACTAAAACATTGCGTCTTGAGAAAATACAAATCTTTTCTCGTGCCCACCGAATGAAGTTTGAAAAAAATAAAAGTCACATCGGTGTGTTACTAAAATATCGGATCAAATAAGGTGAAGGGGCGTGACAGGCATTGAAAACTTCACGCTTTTGACAGTGAATGATGCTTCTCACAAATGTCTTTTCCAATGTAACCACCGTATCGAAGATCATTTTTTACTGCGAGTCAACGTGATGGATTGTCAAGGCACAAACCACACATATTGGCAACTTGCCGTCTTAAAGAAAACCAGATTTCGATATTTCCCAGCATTTTACGGGATTTATTATAATATTTTTGAAAATATTTTATTTTTTGCACTGCTTGGCCTCAGTAATCAGCGAACTGTCACAATGGTAGATTTTTGTTTAGTTTTTATTTGCATCAGGTAGATACCATTTATTTGAAGGAATGTGTGAAACAGCAATCCAGTCTGAATTGGGTTTGTAGTAACGTTTACAGTGAGACGAGTAAGGTTCAAGCAGCTGAGGAGAAACTTCTGCGTTAAGTACAAACTTGGTGCTTAAAACTAAAACCTATTTTCCAGATAACTTTAGATTGTGACAATTTGTCTTTAGATAAAATGAAATCAACTTTCCTGGTCGTTTATTTAATGATAACTTGCACATCAACCGTTGTGAGTTTTATCTTTATTTATCTGAAGTCACGGCAAAATTACGTCACAGTGGTTCCAGCCAATCAAGATCGCGCTTTTACCGTCAAAACTTCGACCAATCACAGTCTTCCTATTATTGACGTAACAAGCAAACCCCGGCACCCCCTAATATTATATTGGGGATCTCCCTGGGGTGCTGCCGGGTACACCCCCGCAGATGGGACAATGATGGATGATTGTTACGTCACAAACGACCGACAGAAACTCAACCAATCAGACATCGTTGTTTTTCACTACACAGTCATCAACAAACGTTTCATTCCGTGGAAGTTTTACAGGTTGGTTGTTTTTACTTGATCCTGTGTGTAGTAAATATGAGGGAGGTGATTTTGGTGTCGGCATAGACGTAGCATACGAGTTGGTCGCTGTAGCGAAATGATTGCAAATATTTTCAGATCAGCAGATCAAGTGTTTGTTTGGTGGTCTGCCGAAAACCCGGCCATCTTAAAACTCGAAAAAATCGATTTATCTTTGTACGATGGAGGATTCTTTAACTGGACGTGGACGTATAGACTCGACGCAGACGTTTATCGCGGCTATGGTTACCGCGGAAAAGTCATTGACGCTGTTGCTAAGGGAACCAAAGCAATTGATGACGTAATAAAGAAGAAGCGAAAATTGGCGGTAAAGTTTGTTTAAACTTTTTTCAACAAAATTTTCTAATAATTTTTTTAATACGATTTCTATCATCAGGTTTGGTTCGTTAGCAATTGTGGCGCCACTAGAGGCGCACAAGAGCGTCTGGAATATTCCCAAAAGTTAGTTGAAGCTGGACTGGACCTGGAACGGTTCGGAAAATGTTTTAACAACCAATATTTGATGCCGAGAGGAAGCAAAAACTTTCGAGAAACACTTCGACAATACAAATTCTACATGGCATTCGAAAACTCGATTAATTGCACTGATTACGTCACAGAGAAGTTTTGGTTCCACGCTCTGATGAATGACGCAGTTCCGGTGGTGTGGGGAACTCCCAAACGCGATCTACTCCGAGTTGCCCCCCCAGATTCGTTTATACACGTTGAAGATTTCAGCTCCCCCAACTTGCTGGCAAAATATCTCAACTTTCTCCATAGAAATCAAGCTGAATATCGGAAGTACTTCCACTGGAGGGAGGACGAGAGCATGACCGACGAGAAAATGATTTCTATGATCAAGGAAAAGTACCCGGATGTGAAACCGCTAGAGCGACCTTCGTCACTTTGCGAGAAGTTTCTCGCCAATAGGGGGCGCAAGAGCATCGAATCACTGAACAAGGAATTTATTCTGAGCAATCCCAAGGAATGTTACGAGCTTGCAACCAACCACAAGGGGGCGTAGTTTGACAACAACGCGGTCGTCTTGCAAAACCGATCCGCAATGCCTTATTGACCAATGAAGGAGAGTATGAAACTTACGACAACTTGGCGTTAAAATTCAATTTCCATACAGGCAAATTACTCTGAGTTCATTCAATTTATTAAACTTGTTTCAAGTCTGCCTGAGAAAATGGGACTCAAACTTTACCGAACTACAAATAACTCAGTCAGAACATATATTAAATCTCATTAAAGACACAAACAGCGTCGAAACAATTTACACCAAGCTACAAGACAGCGCGGCTCGCGTGCCAGTTAAGTCCCAATACTTTGGAAAAACAAGCTTTTCATAAATTTTGACATACCGTGGCGAGAAGTATATATCAACAAGTTTAATTCCACTATTGAAAATAGGCTGAGAAGTTTTTAAATTAAATTAAATCTGAATGCCATCGTGTGCAACCAAATATTGCACTCCTTTGGAAAATTGACTCCGACTTGTGCACATTCTGTAAAAATGATACAGAAATCGTTTACCATGTTTTTTATTCTTGTCATGTAACTAGACTGTATTGGGAAAACGTTTGTTCATGGATTGTGCTAGAACCCGAGTCCCACCGACGTTACACCCCCTTAATTTACTTTTTGACGTCCACAATAGTGGATCCGGCCATAAACTATTGAACTGTATGTTGTTATGTTCCAAATATGTTGTTTAAAATGTAAATACAGTGAAGGTAAACAAACTGTGTCCAGATTTATACGCTTACTAAATTCATTGCGTGTATGTGTCAAAAAAGCGTGGAAACTATTTTGCTTGCCGCAATAAATAGTGTCGCCTGTTATTTATTGAAGTGTGATGCAATTTGTTACTGTTTTTCGCTCTTTTTTGAAAATTCATCAATAAAAAAAACGAGCCAATGCTGATTCCAGTTGAGATCAGAGTACTGAGTGACGTAATGGGGCAAAACTACGACACTAGGTGTCACTGCTGCTCAACGGAAGCTTTGCAACCAGGCGAAAGAGGTGCAGGAACTTGGCCGAATGACCTGGTGCGCCTGACCCATATACATACATAAAAAACCTTGATCGGGATTCGACCCCGGGAATGTCCTAGGTTCGAACCCCGTGAAAAAAAGAAAGATCTGATAAAAATCTTCTGGGCTAAACTTGTTCATTTCCACAACTTTGAGCTTGTTGGGTAAAAGTGCAGGTCTGGTTGACAGTGAAACGTTTTCCTGAAACAATCCGAGATCATCTAATTGTGTCGTCCACTTTCCCACGTTCCGATGTTGCGCAGATATTTCCTACTTATTGGTGATTGTATTAGCGCAATTGTGTCTGTGTATTTTCCAGGGAGTCAAACCGCTTGTCATATGGGTTCAAGTTCGTTTCGGGTTCACTTCGTTTTGTTTTTATAAGGGTTCGGGTTCGGTTCAGGTTTGAGCAAATTTTCCAGTCCGAACCGGTTTGCGGTTTTTAAACCGGTTCAAATTTTCATTTGTTTCAATTTAACGCTGGAAGAAACGCTACAACAAGAACTTGGTTACACAAACAGCCACAAACGTCATAAACACTCGGAACCCTCATCCCTTTAATATTAGGTGATATATAGATAAAAGCATTTGTCTAATCAGCATCGCTAGGTAAATGGTCTCTTGTTTTTTTTTTTGGTTAACGTCTTTAACACGCGATTTTGTAATGGAAAACTTCATGCATAGCGCCACTTAGGTAGACAAACCGGTATTTGGTTTGCACGCAGTGTTTTATGCTTCGCTAAAACTGCTAGCTTAGCCCCACTATCGGTGCCTAGTCGGGTGTAACAGACCACTTTCTATCTCTCTTTTTAAATGTTGCTGACTCGTCTTCAGAAAAAATGTATAGGAGTTTAGACTAACTCTCTCTCTACTGTGCATTTCGCGTTTACGTTGTAGATCGCAGTATTTCATGTCGCTGTGCGTATACTCAATTCTTTAACTATAGGCTTTTGTTAAATATATTTCTAACCATATAAAATGCAGTGGCGCTGTACTCTACTTCAGGATAGGCAACCCAGCAAAATAGAACTGACGTGCGTCCTTATGGCTATCGTGTGAAATAAATGATACTCAATTACTAGCTGATATTCCTAAGACGAAATATTAGGCTTATAAAAGCAATATAATGCGCAACACTATGTGCAGCGAATGCGAGCGGTCAAGGAAATTCTAAACAGATTGACGGTGGTTGTAAACTGTGATGAGAACAAATTGATCAGCAGTAATTTGAAGAGAAAAGAAGCCATTTACTTAAACCAGGGGTACTCAAACTTTTTTGTCCGCGACCCAAATCTGAGTTTTATGAACATCTCACGACCCAAGCCTCAAACATCAAAACATGGTATTTTTTTCTGATATGCATGAAATAGAAAAAGACGCAGACAGTCAGTTGTAGTACACAGTACTGTGAAAAAATGATTTGTTTATTTAATGTGATTGACAAAACTGAAATTTTCGCTGATAATATTTTCAATGCACGGCTCTATTTTTCATTCGGGAGACCACTTGAAATTTTATATTCAGTGAAAGGTCTGTGATTCGACTTTTTACTGTGCTGTTCGATAACGAGGCGGACCGCAATTTCGAGGTCACGTCGTCGCGCTTAGCAGTCTGGCCATGTCAAAATGGCTGCAGGCTTAAAGAGCTCGATTCGTTCATTGCGGCTTTGCAGCACCATGATCATTAATAGAAGTGAATCCCAAATCTATCAATGTTTCCTTGTACGAATACTTACTCATCCTCAACCGCTAACTGTTACATCTCCACGTTCAGTTTCGCATGATGAACGTCCTGTTATTTCCCGTGTAAAGTTGGAAGGCTGTTGTCTCTATGTGGTAATGATTGGTTCATTTTAATGTACAACGTGGTTGCGTGAGGTGACTTTACTACTGCATTGAGCAAATTCCTTTGTGTTTACTTGCTGTAATAGTCCGTTTGGGCAGAATTGAATCACCATAGCGCGACCCATTTTTCGATCATGCGCGACCCATGTTTGGGTCGCGACCCATACTTTGAGAACCACTGACTTAAACGATGGCAGATGCTGTAGCGGCCTCTCTCACTACCGTTATCGTGTGCTTTCATACTACAGCGAACCGGACAGATTGCCTTCTTTCTCTGACTCTCGTCTTATGCGGTGTATTCGCTCATTGTGTTATTCCATCACGATGTACCTCGAATAAACACCTCGCTACATTTGGTGACCTCAAGCGTGCAAAAACGTTATTTTTGCAAGAAGCCACAAACTCAGAGAATGCTGTAGCAGTAAAGTTACCTACATTTTGGACAGCTCAGCCACGAGTTTGGTTTCAGCAAGCGGAGGCACAGTTCGCTCTAAAAAGCATTAAAGGAGATCTAACGAAGTACTATTATGTCGTTTCGGCTCTGGATCAGGACACAGCAAACCGTCTTACCGACCTGCTAGAAAGCCCTCCAGACGCAGGCAAATACGAGGCAATCAAGACACGTTTGGTAGAAACCTTTACAAGCTGCATGTCACAGTAAATAACACGCAGTTTCAGCAAAACACACAAACCTTGTTTGCCAACTAACATGGTTTGTCGAAAGTTCAGATTTGTCTAATCGGGGCATCGTTTTTTCATTTACCTACAAAATCGCAAAGGAGTTTGACCTATAAATAAACTTAGAGATGCTGTTTTGACACAAGCGCCTCTTAGACCGTTACAACCGTTTCCCAAGGTTAAGTAATTCCGAGAGTTTATAAAATATGTTGCCGATTGTGTGGCCGGCAAGTTTCTGTGAGGCATATTAAAAGTTTCTTTGATAGAGATGTTATGCCATGGCATGCATTAACAACGCCAGAAACATCATGTAACGCTGATGGGTACATGTTTATTGATACAGCCATGCACGCTTATGGTTTGTTGTTAAATATTTTGCCAAATTCACCAAGCGCAACGAATGTTAATATGCATTGCAGCAAACGTGTTTCATTATATGTCCGAAATCGTTAGGGCACAAATTTTCATCAGTACTTTTATTTACACGAGAAAATAGATTGACTATTTATTTATTACCAAGCAAATTTGAGTGAGGTTTGGAATTAAACTATTTAGAAAGGCAGCAATTTATCAGTTATGTGGAGATGACATAGACAAATGTTTATTGTGACATTTCGTTTTCTTGCCAATGCGTTTCATGTTCTGGTACAAGTGTTCAGTACTACTATTGTATACTACTAAAGCAGCGGTTCCCAAACTGGGGTCCGCGGTCCTTTAGGGGTCCGTGAGGCAATTTTGGGGGGACCGCGAAGCGGTTGAAGTAATTCTATAATCTTATTGGGCGTCAGTTTGTGCCACTAAATAAGTTTAAATCAAAGTAGAATTGAGAATCGACTGTCTCTATTGCTAAACAATGGCCTTTATTAAATGACAACTATCAAAAATGCAATTGTTCGCGCACAATCGTAATGTTTTTGTCCTGTTTGTGATGTCACATGCTGTCTTTGGATGAATGTTATGCGCAAATTTTGCATAACTAGCTAAAATAGTGCGATCAACTTTCGTATTTATGTAATACACATTTAGGCTTAAGGACCGCGAGCCCTCGAAATAATGGCAAAGGGACCGTTTTTAAAAAAATATGAAAAAGTTTGGGAACCGCTGTACTAAAGCAAAGCGAAATATATTTACTTCTTTGTGTCTTCGAGTTTATTTTGAAGCTGGTTTAGTGACGATCTTGAAGTTATATTTTTGAAAAAACTAAATGTGTTTCAATTCAATGCCAAAATGTTTAATTTTTCTGAAAAGGTTCAAAACTGCTTAAAAAATTTTGTACATCGTTGGCTGATCTTTGTTGCACGATGAAGGTAATAATGGCTGGAGTATCCAAAACTGGAACCAAAACAATGGCGGAAGCTTTCCGAGTATTAGGACTTACAGTGCATGACACCATGGAGAACTTTCTTATTCATCGACAGGTATATTGGTTGTTTATGACATTTTAGAAGTCTATAAGTAAGTTTGTTGTTTCTAACCCAGGTTTGGTATGACTACATTGATGGGAAGGCGACGTTGGATGATATTCGTGAGGCTTACAGGGATGTCGACGCCGTCAATGGATATCCAATCTTCCATTTTTGGGAGCAACTGGCTGAAGCTTTTCCAGAAGCCAAGGTACTGATGCTTACTGTTGACTATGTGTGGGGACCCATGTGTTTCTTCCTAAATAAACAATTACGCTAATCAAAACGTTACTCTAACGGGGGACCCCAAGTAAAACCAAAAACTGAATAACGAAAACGATCTTGTTGAAGTTGGTGATATTGCAATAAAGGGAAGGCATTTCTAGTTAAAGTGTGTTTACTAATGGAACTTATTCTCTTTTTTAGATAATTCTATCACTAAGAGATGAGGAGAGTTATCTTCGAAGCATAAAGGACCAACATATAGCGATGATTTACAATACAAAACAAAATTTTCTTTTCACCTTTTCACCAACTGGACGGAAATTGTTTCAATTCTTTCGTTTTTTCAGTAAGTTTTAAAACAAAAGCAAACATCCTGTTTTAGGGGTTTAAAAAATCTGTGTTTAACATTGAAATACAAATGTTCACAATTTCAGTAACAGTGTCCAAGTGTTCTATGCCTCAGTTTATTTAGGGTGTTTCACAACTGAGTTTATTAGGGTGATTACATTTAATTCAAAGTTTGCTACAAATTCTGCCACATTTTATCTGAAACATCTCATAAACTGACACTTGCTGTAAATTTACCGTACTTTTTGCACTTCGTGTTTTGCGTTTGACCTTTTTTCATTTTTAAAGTGGGGTTATTTGAGGGCCCTCGACCCTTTCTGCCATTTACAATGTTTCCCTACAGCGTCCTCCTGTGGAGAATAAGATATAGACAACATAATGCAGCTGTTCTCAAGGTGGGTTGCTGTTCCTGGAAAATCTACTAACACAATACCTCACAGGAGGCCCACAATTAGCCACTTTTTGATAGCTGGCACAAAAAGCACTTTTCACATTTTAAACGTTATATCTCCAAAAATGCTCACGGTTAGAGCTATTATGGTCGGGGTAAGGTATTAGCATTTAAAATTCAATAAGACAAGAACTTAGTTACTAATGCAGAATTTTCAAAACTTATTTCCCAACCCAACCCTCTTTAGCCGCTAAATAGATAATCAAGCTCTTTGCGCCGCCTATCGAAAATTAGCTAAATGTGGGTCTCCTATGAGGTGATAGCCTAATAGCTCTACCGCTGTTCCCATTGTGAGAATATTGATACTTGACATAAAAACCGATTTAATTAGCCTATTTCTTTCTAGGACGCTCCCAAGGACAGATTGCTTGTGTACAGCGTGAAGGAAGGATGGGAACCATTGTGTAACTTCTTAAACCTTCCAATACCAAATCGCCCGTTTCCACACAAAAATAAGGGAGCGACCGTGTACGATGACCAGGTCAAAAATGACCCAACATATCAGAAGATGAAACGTGAAGCTTTTTTAGTTGTAACGTTGCTATTCTGTCTCGTGGCAGGGTGCGTTGCTTATGTTTTAAAACTGTATGTTTAATGTCAAAATTAGACTTAAACAATGAGAAAGCTTTGGTGTATAATGCTGATAGTCATGCTGCGGAATTGCTTTGCCTTACAACTTTTCGACAAATACAGCGTCCACGTGCCCTTTAATGACAATATTACATTCTGCGGTTCGTCTCGAGCGACATCGAAGATTGCGATGTTGCTCGAGCTCGACAAATATCCATGGCCAACTTCCATTCACGGGGTTCGGAGGCTACCCACGCCACAATGAGAGCAAGGTTTACTTCCATCAGTTAACATTACGGTAATAACTGAAAATGGAACAGTTCCGACGACAATGGGTTGCGTACTGAAATAATGGGGACATAACACAAACCCAGACGAGTTCGGGTTTTCCTAAAAGCTGGAATACAGTAGCGCACTTTGAACCTTTTTTCGAATTCTTGCTGGCAATTAAATGATGTGAATGTCGATTCTAACGGAGCAAATTTTTTAAAACTAGTTTTTCAAAGCCTCAGTAAATCCTCGTTTAAAATATATAGGTAATAATGACAGGAGCAGCAAACACTGGAACAAAAACATGGCGAATGCTTTATGAATATTGGGACTTACAGTGTACGACAGCAGCGAATTTGTAGCGATTGCGATGATAATTTGTGCAAACTTTGCAATAGATACCGAAATAGCTCGTTTTTGACTCCCTAGCTCAAAGCTTGCGAGTATCATGACCGCTACACGAGGAAGTTTTATAGTGTAGCAACCAAATCCAACTGTATTGACAAATCATGTTCGGACCTAATATTTCCTGTCGCAGTCAATTAGGATGCAGATGCGACTTTGTTATCTATTGTTTACGTGTTTTGTCCTGTGCGGTGATTGGACGCTACTTTGTGTGGGAATTGTGCAAGAGCACATGTATACCACTGGTTCTGTTTGGCTTGTGCTCGCTTATATCAGCGTGTCACTTTCTTTGGTTAGGAAGTAATAAACAAACGAACCGAATTGCAAGACACTTGTGTGGAGTTTCCAGGACTCGGTCCTGACAAGCTCAGGAACTTGGGACGTTAAGGACGGTGGTATACCTCTTAAATTTGCAGTAACAAGGTTATAACCTTGAGACTCATTAGCCACCATTAACATAAAGCTATGACTAAACAAACCTTTGCCTTTATCTTCGACAAGTGTTAGGTTGAGAAAGTTTGTTGTTTCTAACGTAGGTTTGGTATGATTACATTAATGGGAAAGCGACGTTGAATTATATTCGTGAGTCTTACAAGGGTGCCGATGCCGTCACTGCTTTTAACGCCTGTATTTGTTCGAAGCAAAATGCCGACGGTTTTCCAGAGGCCAAGGTGGAAGTCGTTTATCAAACTTTTTTGTTTTTATACATTACACAACCTGAGGAAAATTGCATTCGAAGCCGAAAGAACCAACGTACCACGTACAACAAAAACATATATTTTTTTTCACGCGTCACCCACATGATCGAATTATTTCAATTTTCTTTAGAAACTTAGTAAGTTTCGACACAGCTATTAATGTGCTTGTGTTCAGGAAACTTTCATAATACATTTGAAGATCAGTTTTCTGTAAACTTAACCATGGCGTTTCTTGGCCAATTTCTAATAAACGACCACATAAATCAACCTTTTCTTCTACTTACAAACTGGCCAAGAGATAAGGGGCAAGATATACAGGGCACAATCTATAAACCAATTTACAGGGTGAATTTTAAAAAAAAAACAATTAAAAAAGAAAAAATTTGCACAAAAATACAATATGAAGTTAAAAATCCAAAAGAAATCGCAAATTTCCCTTTGTGCCTTGCCCCCCAAAATGAAGGGAGTAGGATTTGCTACCATCCTTGCATGAAGTCAAAACGGAGCTGCACCAAATATCTTGGGCGAATTTGGTTGACATTGTACACAACATATTCATTATAAAGCAAAGCAGAAGATTTTGCTTCATTAACAGTTACAGGCTTTCCGCAAGGCACCACCACCTCACCATTATCAGTAGTCAAATTTTCCTCAGGATTTGGTTGTGTTTTGCCAAGACCCTTTGTAGCATGAAATCCAGATGGCATTTTGTCTGCTTCATAATCTGCTGCAAGTTTATCACAAGTATTTCCAAGAGCGACATCACAAAGTAAAACAAACCCTGTTGATTGTCTTGTGGACGCAAAGCAATAATTTGCAGATTTTGACACCATATCTGCAAAATATACACCCTTTCCGAACATATACCCTGTACTTGGAGCCTCTGGAGGAGCTATTCTTAAACCTTGTTGCAAAATACTACACCAATTTGTCAGTCTTGATCCATGCCATAAAAGCATGCGGTTTCCAATATCTTTTCGAAATGTTTGATCAGCTTTACTTTTACAAACTGAAAACACATTTTCCACTTTAAGGTTGTAATTGTTATGTGTTGAAGCATGAGTATTTAAAGCGTAAAGTTGAATGAGTTTAAACTCAGGGCTATCACTTGGCATAGCAGATAATTCACACTGAAGAGATCTGTAGTGGGAATCCAATGGGTTTTCTTTAGGACATTTGCTATTGGTCTCATCAATAATAGCAATTGCAACTTTTATGTCACTTAAGGCTTGCAAAAGTTCAAGTTTTGGTTTCATCTCAGCCACACTATGTATTACTGGGGGTCTTTTCATACCAAAATCATGAGGAATCCTTGTGTAAAACTCATTACATGCCTCCACAATGCCCTTGTGGTTTCTCTTTTGCAAACATTTTTCAAGCCTTTTTAATGTGCTGTACCCCGCTTTGATTTGCTTGTCATTCAGCTTTCCCAGTGGTGCCCTTTTAATGTTATATTGCATTTCTTTGACACTCGCTTCAAACTCTGTCTGATCAAATATCAAAGAAATTAAATCCTGCAACTCTTTAGAAAGTTTGGACTCTATTTTCGGTTGCAATTTTGGTTCAACTTTTTCAGGCAGTTGGTTATCGCCATAATCCATTTCTAGCAGATCATACTTGCCATTAAACTTTTCAAAACAATTTCTCATTTCCCAAAGGTTTTTCGTCTTGTCAAGAAACTTCTTTTCAAACACTTCAATTGCCCTATTTAGTGGTAATTCCTGTAGATTTGTTCCAGCAATTTTTCCCACCCTTCCCCACCGAAACCATGTAAAGTACTGTGGCTTGCTGTCATGTTTTAAAAGTTGAATTAGGTAATATTTGTTGTTGTTTCTTCCTACATTTGTTTGATTCAGCATTGCATTGTATACAGATTCTCCATTTACATAAACATGATAATTTTTCTGACATCGGATACATTCTTCATCAACTGGCACCACACCCTTGAATGTAATGGTCTTATTGACAACTTCTTCAGGAGTTTTGTCAAGTTCAACCTCTTGCTTGATCTTCACTTCAACATTATTTGTTTTCTTCTGCTTTTTCACCTCCGCTGGCTGTGCAGATTGTCGTTTTCTCCGTTTTAATTTATGGTCATTATTAGTTTGATTTTGACGCTCCTGCAAGGGCGCCTCAGGTTCTTGTTTCACAGGTTTATTTCTGGTCGACCTTCGAGTTGGTCTTTGACTCATTGCAGAATGTAAGCACAGAATTTTAGTCACAACTAACTCTAATACATAGAAATACAAATATGTCACAACATGTTTGTTTCTTTAAAACAGGGGTCGGCAACCCCTGGCCCAAAGTTGGCTGCGAGGTGGCTAGTCATGGCATGTCAGCCAATTTGCTATTTTATATTGAAGTAACAATTAAACCTGTTACACTGCTTGTTTTTTTGTTTTTACCATGCCATTGTCTTAAAATTAAGCCAGCCTTACATGCAAAAAACGCTCTGCTTTCTATTTATTGTCAATATCAGCTGGCACAAACCACTATTATATAGAAAGAATGTTGGGACGCGAGGTCATTAAAACAGGGAAATAACAAGTAAATTGGCTGCGTCGCCAAAAAGGTTGCCGACCCCTGCATTAAATACAATATGTTTAAAAAACCATGAGACATACAGTTATTGAGTTATTGATGATTTAATTTAATTAATAATAAATTTATGGGACTATTGTTCATCAAAAAGAACATTAGAAAAACTTCTAGTTCTATCCTATTCCTATATTTATAGTTTTATAATACCTAAAGCAGTTTTAAAACTAATTTAAGGCTTTTTTGCTAAATTAATATATTATTCACAAACTATTTGTCATTTTCGTCCAGGGCAACAAGAATTGTTAAACTTTTAAATCACAGTTTATTGAAAATCGTTAACTTGATTAAACATTTTTTGTCAAAACTTTCAAGGACAACTTGGATTTTTCACGAGCCCCTTTTTCGAAAACTGTAGTCACCAACCACCTAACCAACTGACCTGATATTAAGTATATTAATTCCTTGTAAACTATAAACACTTGCTTTCAAAAATCAAATGCCAACAAACATTTTTACAAGTAACTTAACAACAAAACCAACTTCGAGATTTTCGCGAAATAATTCCCGCCAAAAACCAACCAAGCGTATCGAGCAAGCTATTTTTCCCACCAACCTGTAGCTTTTTCTTATGTAACTTCTGTTTTCTTTTGTTATTAACTGCAACGCCAAGTTAAATTGGAATCAAAAATATCATGAGAAGGTATTAAATTAACTTGTTGAACGAAGACCTGTTTTGACTTCTAGCTGTACCTCTATGAACGTGTAGTATCTCAAGGTGCACAAAAACCAATAAAATGGCAAAAAACGAAACATCTGTATTTACAACAAAACTCGACACAAGTGTTAAATAAGCAATTGCCAAAGAAAAGAAAAGAGAAATATCTTAAGCAGCAGAAACTTGAACTTGATCGTCGCACTGAATTAACATTTTTCTGCACTCTTTCACGCCCTTTTTATCCCCAAGAATCTCCATTTTAGCTAGGGCGTCCCGTAACATTACTTCCTTCCCACCAGATGTAACTAAAGACTGGGGCAGATATTTGGCAGCCAGCCGGGCAGCAGCGACCTGCTCTCTTGCACCAGGTTGCGGTGGATCGTTCGTCTCCGAATCATCTGCAAATGATCATTTAGAAAAAAACATTTACATTTAATGGGGTTAAAATCGAATTATCATACTCTTTGAATGGTGACGCCTCCGCAAAGTGCTGTTAAGAAGCAGATGCGTCTTGGTTGGACAAGCTCCCGCCATCATACGCAAGGTCGCTTCATGCAAGTATATCTGTACAAAATATGGTGGAAATGAACCATCATAACATATGTTATTTTACATTATGACAAATTTGCATTTTTATTAAATATTCCTGTAAACGTCAATGGCTACACCAGTCATAAAAATTTGTTAGCCAAATGTACCTTTGATTGTGTCGCTGGTATCTTAGTTGCTATTATTCGCAAAAGGTTCAAATCGGCTTCGAAACCAGACAGCTGTTCCACGGGTGCTCGTCTGGTGATGCCATCAGCACACATTGTACACTCCCACATACCAGTTCTCGTGGCTAGCAGCCATTCACATGCGATCATATGGAAAGCCTGTCAAGCAGACAAGTAAGACTGTAAACGCACATGACTTGTTGTGTATCAGGTTTGTTAATAAAGTCTCCAGCAAAAAGTGTGCTATGTTTGAAATATATGCCTGCATAAAAAACTGTGATAAAAAAACATCATTCATTTGGCAAAGGCAAATGGCCTGCAGCGGTGCCAACAGTTTCAAAACATATTTACAACAAGGCCAAGTGCTTCAGAACTAAATAAATGTTATTTCCGGCCTCTAGCTTAAGCTGCATCTGCTTATCGTTATGGACTGCTTGATATTTCAGTTTTTTACTCTGCATCTAAATTGGTTTGAAGCTAGAGTTGCGAGTTGATATTGCACTGTTGATACACTGCACATCAACAACATATGTCAGTGCAATGCAACTACAATGCACAGTCAACAGCAACATTGTGTTAATAGAGTATGACCTTTATAGGATATCTTTCCCTGTGAACACAAGTGCTTGCTATGTGCTAAGAGTGATCAACTACTTCTGTGCTGTAGAGTAAAACATATCAAAGCATACTAGGAACTTCAACATAATGGCATAAATTTTAATTATTTTCCTGTTTTCAAGACACGGATGATAATGGTATGTAATAAATCTGGATAAATACAAAGTATGATTTACTGCAGTGGTTCCCAAACTATGGTACGCGTACCACTAGTGGTACGTGAAGGTCTCCAAGGTGGTACGCGAGCAACTTATTCAGTTCACACCAAACGATCGCAAATGATCTTCTAGTGATAACTATTTTAATTTACACAAGTTACGTAGAGCGTGAAATTTCATACTATATAAAATTTCCTTGGTGTATCCCTACTAAATTCTAATTCCTTGGTGTATTGATTGACGCATCGAACTGTAAAGCAGGCTTTCTTTGTGACGAAATAGGTGTATTATGACGTTATGAATCTGTTATTACGACGTAATAAATCCTTAAAGTCAGATTTTGTAATATGCTACTAGTTGTGTTAACAGTGGCACTGTAGCCAGGGCGGTAAAAGTTTGACTAATTTTTGTTTAATATTTACGAGCCTTTGGTTACTAAAGGCTAAAGTTACTAAGGTAAAGTTAGTTAGTAAAGTTTAGTAACATTTTTATTCATTAAACATTTTGTCCATCATTTTTTATTTGCGAATTCTGGAGTTTTCTGACAATTATTGTAGGTGGTACGAGAACGCTGCATGAACCCAAAAAATGGTACGCGAGCAGATAAAGTTTGGGAACCACTGATTTACTGTATGCAGATTCATAAAAAATGTATCCTATGCTCTAGTTAAGGTAGTGTTTTGGTTAATCTCATAAAACAGATTGAGAAATGGAGTGGTTACAGATCAGAATTGTCCAAACTGCACTCAATACAGGACTTGGATGGTAGATTATCCTAATAAAGAGATCTGCTAAAAAACACAATAACTGCAACATGCTGGCTTAATGCTTTCTTAACATGTGAAGTCACTCAACTTTCATATACTGCTTTGTAGCTAAAGTAATTTTTAAATGCAAGATTGTTAGATG
Organism: Phallusia mammillata; assembly: GCF_965637545.1. NCBI lineage: Eukaryota > Metazoa > Chordata > Ascidiacea > Phlebobranchia > Ascidiidae > Phallusia > Phallusia mammillata. Next base: position 5,079,190 of record NC_137259.1, on the reverse strand, counting down.
AAAACATCCATGCATGCTACTGTACACTTACAGCAGTAGTTGGGTTTCGGTCTTGCTGGTTCATTAAGCTTTGTTTTAGCAGTTTAGTGGCCTGGGCACACCTCTGCGAAACTACTTGGAACGATGGGGATAGCTGATTAACAATTGATGGATTTTTGACAATCTCTTCTTCCAGTATCATGAAGTCACGTCTTGCAACAAATGACCACATCAATGCTCTGGGAAGTGGATTTCTGGAAAAGCACACAATTAATGAGTTTTATACTTTGTTGGTTGGTGCGTTGTAAAGTATGTTAAAAGATTTTGTAAATTTTAGTTGGATTCACCCATTTTTCACCCCTAAACCTTAAAATATTCGTTTTCGGGTTTAACAGTCCTTTAGATCAGCAATAAAACCCCTAATGTGCTGAAACTTCAAGCAGTTGTTTGTAGTGAGTTTCTTGTTGGTATTTTAAAATTTCAACTCAATGGACCCCGTGGCTACATTTAAAGCCTATAATAAGTGTACAACGTATGTATACATGAGACAGTCAACCTGACAGAAGTCCCACGGGAAGGACTTTTTTTTACATGTTTTAGCTTACCCAAGTTAAGTTCTGTCTGGCTAGGTACCCATTACCAAAATTTTTGCAACATCAACATGCAGGATCCAAAAAAAAAAAAAACTCATAACAACATTGACTTAAGCACATGTGGCCAAAGTGGCCACTCACTTGGTGTCCATAAGCTTTTTGGGTGGTCTTTCCACAGTCTGGTATAATTCAGAAGCAGATTTTTCATCACCAAGTAACCAATAGGCAGCAATAGATGTAACCGCCCACCAAAATCTGCACTCTGAATCATATCTTTCATCGATCTTTAAGATATCTGCAACACAAAAAAGCTACTTAAAACCGAAAAATTAACATATTTGACTGCATATATAACACGGTAGAGCTACTAACACCATACGTTTCTCCTGATCCAAAAGTGCATAATTTTCGACAGGTGGCGCAAAGAGCACTTTTTTCATTTAAAACGGTATATCTCAAAAAATGCTAACGGTTAGGGCTATTAGGGTTGGGGTAAGGTGTTAGCACTTAAAATTCAATAAAACTAACCCAAAAAATTAGTTACTAATGTAAAAATTTTATGTAAATATTTCCCAGCCCAACCCATTTATAGCCGCTAAATAAATAATTCAGCTCTTTACGCCACCTATCGAAAATTAAGCACTTTTGGATCAGGAGAAACATATGGTGTTAGTAGCTCTACCATATAACACAACAGTTTAAAAAATATCATTGCAAAATTTTTAATTCTCATACTTTCTGTGCATTCTGAGACCAATTGCAGATACTGAAGTGCTTCATGTGAGGGTGTATTTAGTTTAGACTTTCTTCGAGCCTTTTTGTCGCCGTTTCTATGTTGATCAAGTGTATCTTCGTCAATTTCAGTTGGGTTAACGAGAGTGTAAGCTGCTTTTTGCAGCATTGTTTGTCGAAAGTTGTATGCAGCATGTGACAAGGGGTCAGCTGGAAAAAAAATCGGCCAGTTTTAAAGGGCTGTTAGGATTTTTTCTCCTTGTAATGCCTACAGTCTGCAACATTTTGCAATCTTTAGACTTTAGAATACTCTACCAAGAATACTAAAAAAGTACTAAAAAATGAAAAGTTATGCAACAGCATGTATCAAACTAAAAAACCTATGCATAGTATATGAATGATGCTTTTGCCTGTTTTGAAAAAAATATTTTTGATGCAGGTGAAAATTGCTACAAGTTTCATCATTGGCCAAGGAAACATTTTGCCAAAAATCACTAAATTTCTGCAAAAAGTTACAATGACAAATCATTTAAGACACAGATAAATGACTGGGATCAGCCCTGAAGTGCCAATGCAGACCAGCGATCCTGGCACATTCGTATATAAAGCATATGCCTTTAGTTTGCCCAGCATACTATTATTGCATGACAGATTATATTCGAAGCTTACTTTTGTCAGCTACTGTTGTGAAGTTGATATTTACTTCGTCTTCTTCTTCACTTTCAGATTCATTCGACCAAGTTTCGTCGACAACAAATCGATGTCCCAGTGGGTGACAGAGCCATCGCAGTTCGTCTGAAGCATCAGTGTGGTTTGCCATCACCTTTCGACTCTTACTGAGAAAGTATCTCTAAAAAAAGAAATGTAATGTAAAAGCATCAATCCAATAAATGATAAGCTTCAGACAGTGCACACACACACTGTTTTTACCTACAAGGTCTCATAAGTGACAGTCATGACAAGATATATTGGCTAGCGTCGCCTTCCCATGGCACATAAGTTTGTTGGGAGTAACAGGCAGAAAGGCCATGCCTTACCTACTATGTTCGATGCCACAAGAATTGTAATGCATATTTAAAAATCTTGCCATGCATTAGGTAAATCAACATCAACAATCAACAAATTTTGCTGTTTTGTTTGGAGTAGGAGAGTAAATGATCAATTTTCATTTGTTTTTTAAACTAAAATTTTGCTATTTTTTTAATAATTGCATTTTTACCTTAAATGTTTTATTATCTTTCAGTCTAATTGTGCCATTTTGTCAACTTTTAGAGTTTTTCACTATTTTTAAACAATTTTCCCTTTTAATCGGCACATTTTTATTTCATTTTTCCCACTTACAAAAGTCCATTTTAGGATCCTGGGCGCGGTCTTTTTCATTCTGATGGCTGTCGTGGCATAAATACTTGATGCAATGCCAGGTGGGGTGGTCTTCCATCCAGCCACTTCACACAAGTTAATGGAACTCAAAGAGTAAACAAATCCAATCACCTTACTACCTTCAATCTTTCCTGCAACAAAATTACTTCAGTTTTACAAAACTTTCTTTCAATAATGAACAAGTTTTTACTGTACTGGCTGCAATGCCAAGTTGCAAGGTAAACTTATAACTAGGGATGGGCCAAGCCGAGCCAGAACCCGAGTACTCGGTACCGAGCATTGCTGTTTTTGGTGCTCGGTGCTCGGCCTAGCAGTTGCACAAACTGACCCGAGCACGAAACTTGCATATTCATGCTAACATCCAAAAATTTTGTTTGAAAGGGTATACAGGAACAAAAATGACTGTTTATTCAAATGCGTTATAATTGTGAAAAAAACGCGTACTTCAGTGGCAGCTTAATACACCGCTGGTGACGTCAGTGACCTTGTAATACTAAAACTTGTGTCTAATAGGGAATGTTTGTGACGTCCGAGCGTTAACATGAGATGCTTGGTGCTCGACCAAACAGAACACTTGTAGTTTTGGCACATCCCTACTTATAACCATAACATAACACAGAGAATTAGGTTGTTTTTCTGTTTAAATGTACTAATGTTGATGGGTTGTCTGGATATATTCACATGACAAAACAACACCAAATATTAAACGGCAGTTTTTCTGGTCACTAAAAAATTTGGTAATTTTACATTTTAAGAAGGCATAAAAAATGCCATGTCCGTTTTGCTGGATAATTAGTTACCTTCGTCGATCTCTAACATTTGATTTATTTACATAGTTATACCTGTTAAATGGAGTTGGTCAAGTTTATGGTAAACTTGTGCTGCATCGCGAGCTGAGTTTCTGACAGAAAGCTGACTTTTGTATCGAGCCAACCATGGACCAAATCTGGTTACACCAAGTCCGAGACGAAACAAGTTCCACATGAGCGCACACCACTGATCAAACTTCGATGTTGGAAGGGGACGACCAATGGCGTGAAGGCTTTGGCGCAGCTGGTAGTCAGCGGCAACATAGTTGTGCTACATGAAAATATAGGTAGATATTAATTTGTTTGTAAACATATTTGTGCAAACAAATGTTTATGCAGTAAGTTATTAATTAACTAAATCAACTCTTGCATTAGCACAACACAGAATGTATATGAAACCTTGGTTAATTGGGTCCAGTTAATCTGGATCTTCACCTAATTGGGACAAAACTTGAGGTACAAATGATTTGTAATGTGGAAAGGCTTTAACTAATCGACATTAGTTAATCGGGATCTTCGTCTAATTCGGACAAAACTTGAGGCACAAACTACAAATGTATTTTAATGTGGTAAGTTTAACTAATCGACATCGGTTAATCCGGATCTTTACCTATTCAGGACATTTTTTGGGTACAAACGGGTCTGGATTAACCAAGGTTTACTGTATATATACCTTTGCTAGATCTTTTTCTGCTTGTTTTCGATGCCTCCAATATCTGGTTGAGGATTTTGAGTTGGCTTCAGTCAATGGTTCACCAGATACTAGCAGTTTCCACAGTATAGCGAGAGATATAAATCCATTCACAAACCAAGCAATTAGAGTAGGAAACATCCAATCCCACCAACCATCCGATGTCAATGTTGAAATGTCGAGACCCAATACCGATCGACCTTTAAAATTGTTAGTTGTTTTTACTAGCATTTAACAAAATTATTGATCTTTGGTGTAACTATTTCATAGCATTTTGAATAAAATTGGATAAATCATTAAAGTTAAATAAAACGTTTTAAGATATATGATATTTTTTGAATTTTAGTTTCTGACTGAGTCTTATGTAAAAATGTTCAAAATTACAAAAATTTTGTTGACTTTCTGGTGCCAAAAAACTGAGAAAAAGTTAGATTTTAGTTTTTTACTTCTCGTTCATAACATACATTTTACTTACCAACTATAACATGGTCGGTTTGATGAGAAGTTTGGCCACTGTTAGGGGCAAAAGCTCGGAGCAAAGAATTGGTTGGGTTAAGAATAAGGCAAGTGAACATAAAAACACAGAGCGCTGCCCGACTTCTATCAAGTAATCCTGCTGTTGTGGTGGATGTCGTGCTCATTGTATTGCGCTCATTTCGTTGCTGTAAAAAATTTTGACCTTGTAAAATTTAGAGTTAAAGCAAGCATGTACAGATTTAGCCACCATAAATAAGCTGGCCAAGAAGGTGTGTTTTTGCTGCAGAAAAAAATTAGATGTTAACTATATTTTTAAAAAGTACTGTGACAAAAAAATATTTCTCAAGGTTATTTTATTCAAACTCAAAAAATTAAAATTCATTGCTTTTTAGACACAATGAACACCAGTATTTCTATTCTATTTCTATATGATTTTAAAGACTGACAGTGCCTGTAAATAGGCAAAATAAAAATCTTTTTTTACAACTTCTTGTCATATAATTGTAAGTCAAAAGCATTTTTCATGTATTATTGTGATTTAAAATTTTACCAAATCAAATTTGTCAAAAAAATCTGAATAAAAATTCAAACATCAGTACTGAACAACCACAAACCTACCTGTACTTCATTCCCAGTCAACAGTTCATCGATGCTCTGGGAAGCCTGGGAGTCGAACTCACTCATTAATGGGAGTCCTGGTGAATCAGGATCAGAGTGGGGTGGAGTTTGCATTGAGCTTGGAAATGGAAGATCACAGTTATCATCGTCAAGAAGGTTGATGTCACTTTTAACCAGATCTCGTATCGATACTATAGACAAGAAAACATATATTTGACGTTTTCATCACCATCAGTTCACATCATCCTGTATGTCCATTTGGTCAATGACAAGATTTGCAAATTATTATTTTCTATGTTACCCCTTTCCCCCTTTCCTCTTTTAACCACATTTATTTATACAACATCTTTTATAGTTTAAAATGCATTCATTAAACTCAGGTAAAAAAATCACTTTTTTGTAGCATGCTTCACACTGCTAAAAATGTGGTTAGTTGTAGGGATGTGCCAAAACTGCAAACGTTCTGTTTGGTCGAGCACCGAGCATCTCTCGTTAATGCTCGGTGCATTATGATGTCACAAAAATCCCCTTTCTACGTATTAGCTCTACAAGGTCTTTTACATCACCAGCGGTGTATTAAGCTGTACAAGCCCCAGAAGTACACGTTTTTCCACCATCTATAACATTTGAAAAATGATTCGTTTTTGTTCATAGACACCCTTTCGAACACTAGTTACGTATGCTAGCAAGGCATGAATATGCAAATTTAATGCTCGGGTCTGTTCGTGTAACTGCTCGGCCGAGCACCGAGCATCAAAAACAGCGATGCTCGGTACCGAGTACTCAGGTTCTGGCTCGGCGCATCCCTAGTTAGTTGCACATTGGTTTATAACATATTTCATGCAATTGCATAGTTACTTGATGCAGGTAATGTGAATTACAAGTCTACTACTTGTCAGGAAAAGGTCTGGCCAATCACTTAATCTGGTTAAGTGCATAAAAAAGCTTGGCCAATTAAAAGTCTAAATATTATCCGCATCTGTCTGTAAGCATGTTTATACGTATGGAAAGAAGAACTTTTCTTACACTTGTCATTAGATTCCAAGTAGTGTTTCTTTAACAGCCGATTTTCTGCTTTTAACCTCCGATTGACATTTGAAAGAAACTTTATGTAATCAATTGCTTTCTTTAACACGGCGGCTTTGTTGAGTTTTGCTTCTGGGCCAATCAGAAGATCTTTCAGCTCTATAATCTTGTCATTAATTGAAGACCTGCCAAACGAAGAATGGTTATCATAAATTTACAAACAAAATTTTTCTTAAATACGACATTTACAGTATACCTGTATCGCTTTTCAATAGCATTGTGAGATGACCTCGGTTTTTGCTGGGTTTGCTTTGATTCTACTTTTGAAGTAGAAGGCAACCTATAGTATAACAAACAATTTGTAATTAAGACCACTTTTAAACAGATTAATTTCAGCCAAGCCTTGAAAGTACCAACCGTTGAATAGTCAGTTTTCCTCCATCAACCACCATAGGCATCGATGCTATAAAGGTATTTCCTTGCAATGTCTGTTGACATAGAGAATTTTCAATCAAAAAGGTCTGAGAGAATGGAAAAAATCTTGAATACTCACTGTTTGTGCAACTGGTGGGGATTCTGAGATTCTTGTCGGGGAGGGGACAGGGGTGAGGTTAAGTGAAGTGATCTGAGCTGTATTTGGAGATGCAGCCTGCTGTTGCAAGATGAGTTGGTCTTGTAATTGTTTATTATTCTGTAGTGTTGCCAAAATTGCCTGCATTTGGGCTTGCGACTGGCTTGGTGGTGATGCTGCGATAACTGGAAGCTGCATAAAAAAATACAACCAAGGTTATTTTGAAACCCATAGCTTAACTTAAAATGTAAGTTTCCCAAATGTTCTCATTTAGTATTTGTAAAAAAATCCTTGTTTTAAGAAGGGTCATAGCCATATTTTTATTGCCAGACAAAACTTGCTAGTATAGATTTTTAAAATTTGCTAGAACAGATTTTTAAAATTTGCTAGTACAGATTTTTTTCATGAAAAATTGTACCGTAATTGGTGTTGATGTCAAGGTTTGGGTAGGTACAACAGTCTGTGGAATAATTCCAATAGTCTGTTGTTGTTGCCCATTGGGGGACATTAGGAGTGCTTGCAGATTAGGACTGTTTGACTGCTGCTGTTGCACTGTTTGAACTTGGGGGTGTTGATTGACAGGCGATATCTGCCTTACTTCGGATTGGTACCGTATTGGTGCAACAGTTGCTGTTGGTACCTCTGGAATCTGACAAAAAAGGGTTGTAACGGTTACAAAAAGTTGATGGAACATGGCTAAAACAAGCTGCAGCGACATTGGATAGAAACCAGCCAAATAAACATAGAGTGGGATTCAACAAAAATGCTATTAAAAAAAGTGTAAACTTTGATGAAAAAGCTTGTAAAAAAAAGAACCGTGCTTCTGAAAAATGTACGCACCTTAGGTATTGGTGGTTTGGTTTCTGGGGGTGTTGAAGGTGGCAAGAGATATTGACCAACTTTCGGCGGAGAACTCGTACTCGGTAAATTTGAAACATTTTCCTTGATACTAAGGGGGCTTGGGGCAGGTGCTGCATTTAGGAGATCGTTTAGAGATTGTCGTCCCACAGTACCGGACACCTCAGAATTGGATAGCTCAATTTCTGCTTGCTTCTCACTGTGTATACCTTGGATCAAATCTGAGTAACAAAAATAAACAGTGTGAGAGAATATACAGAAAACTATAACATTTTGGAATTGATAGTTTATAGAAATAATCAGACAATGCTACCTGTCCTGTGTTATCCAAGCTAGTTGAAACCAATATTTTTCTGAAATATAAATCGACAAGCAAAACAATAAATAATCAGAGTCTTATTATTGTCAAGGAAACGCAAACAACATTTAAAAAGCAGTAAGTAGTGAAAAAGTGTTTTAAACTGTTATTAGCAGCTATGACCAGAGTAGTTCTATGCGATGATCAAACAACAATTTGTTTGCCACAACATAATGAATTCGAGGCTACTGAAAAAATAAATGACGTTCAAATAAGAAATGGAAAATTGATAACAGTACTTTATTTGAAACTATTTGACGGTATGAAATCTTACCATCAATTTCGGCCATCCAATTGTGCTCCATTAGCTCTTGTCCTGAAATCAGGCTCTCAGAAATGTTGTTAAGAGCTGAGAAATCATTCTGATCAATGTCGTTGACATCAACTGCCTCAATCGCATCATCAACAGTCTCTTTTCCCCACATATAAGATGCCAAATCCATGATGGCAAAACAAATTTTTGTTTTCTTGTAAAATTAGTTTTTTTGGCTCTAGCCTTGCGGCCAATTATTATGTAAGGTAAACTCACAGTATATAAGGAGTTTATATCTCCTGCAATTCCAAACAATATACTTGTAACAATTTTAAACAAAACAATATTTGATTATCTGACAGAATAATTCATTAACACTTCTAAAAAGCTCTCTCCAAAACACTACAAATTAATATCTCATTAATACTTAGCTGCTGTACACGTGGAGTGGTTAATAATTACAACTTCACTCCTAAAACATATTCAAAACACCGCTTTATTATCAAAACCTTCATTATTTTAGATCCCAGCAATGCTGAATGTTGATTTTCTTTTCCTTCGCAGAATGAGACCACTTGCTCTCGACCAATCAGAGCGCAGAACCGACAGTGGCGTGATGTTACGTCACAATGCGTGAACGTGAATGCTCTGATGCATTGCAAGGGAAAGAAAAGTCCCAAGTCTGACCGTTGAAATTTTTCCATGTGCTACAGTTACATCATCATCACGCTTGGTTTGTCTACATACATTTCTTACAAATACAAATGTATTTGTCTGTAATTCAGAAAATGACCTAATAAGATCTCAAAAATTGGCATCTTTCTAAACTTTTCTGAAGCGGTTCGTAATGTGTTTTTTGTTGTATTGCGCCCTGCACAGTTAAATTTAAAATAGCCGCACTTCTTTGACAAAATTAGCACAAAACAAATACGAATAGAACCAATGCGAATGTGTGGTCCCAAATTATGTATTAGCACCGAATCGCCATTCTATTCTACAGTGCATCCCGTTTTCTTTCATTCGTCACACGTTTGAGAACAACCGCTATGATATAAAAGGCTCATAAAGATTACAAAACAACCAAAGACATTTTAAAACGATCCAGCATTGAATACACTACCGGACTTTCAAACGTTTTCTTATGAAGAAGTCAAAGCGCACTTTACACACGGCATTTGCATGGTCGCCGGAACAAAGATAGGTCACATCCGGCAAAAAAAAACTACGGATAAAAAAGTATTATGCTCTGAGAAGAGAAAGTCAGTGGATGTCGAAACAAGCAAGTTTAACAATGTTTGCCTAATTTACGTTGGCGGTGTTGTTTCCAGAACACCTGCGGTTGAGTTGCTTATCGAAAAGAGAATGGTGGGCCTACACGTGATAAATGCGTGATGGGCGCGTGGCTACGAGAGGATTTTATCGTAAGGTATGTATTTACTTTGCATTTATACGAGCCATGATACATCACATGTCATATGCGTTTGCCAGAAACAATCTGTTCCAGCAACTCCTGAGATTCATAAAAAATACTTCGTGCATCCTACGACAGCTTAGGTCTAGGCCTATGGTTATATTTTATTAGTAGCAGGGATTTGACTGTCATTTTATATGTCTGTTCCTTGTGAATGTCAAAAACAAGGACATTTCTAGAATAAGAACAATAAATTTTAGACATTACCCTTTACAAGAAGGACAAATCCTAGAAAAAACGGTGTGTCAACCCGGGCTATAATTTATTGTGACAAAACCAGCGATAAAAAAGCAAGACAGGTAAAGAAACTCGATGCACACAGTACTAAATTGTAACAAGCAACAAAAAACGGCAGTCTCTTATTTATGGGTTTAAATTATGTTTCAATCTCCAGTCGATTAAGAAACGTTGTTTACCAGTGGCATTCACATTACTTTGTATGTGTACATTTAACGTTGAGTGTTTATTGCGAATTCTTTTCGCGACGTTGATCCAAAATGTTCTTGATGAAAAATTCGCCAGCTTTGTATGACGACCGTACGAGGGGTCCGCTAGCTATGTAGAGGAAACCAAGGCTTTCACCCACATCCTCCCAGTGTTTGAACTTCGTGGGAGTGACATATTCCGCAACCTAAAAGTTTATGATGTGTTATTTGCAAGTTTGAAAAACAAAACATTACCGGTGGGACTTGAACTTACAACTGGAGCCCTTTTGTGACTCATGCTCAGCAGTGCGCCTGTTGAATCTCAAGCACTTTTGCATGCCTCAAATACTGCACATGTCAGCATAGTAAGAGGTTTGCCACGTTGTGCTTATTATCAGTTACCGCCAAGCTGTCTGACTCTTTCTTTAACTTAGGTTTGTTAATTTCAACCCATTATTCTCCAATTGGTAAGAAAAATGCTGTTTCAGTTAATTGTTCAGGAAAATACAAGAGGTTATGACAGGCTTAGAACCCACATCCATGTGTATACAACAGGTTAGTTTCACAAACCACTACGCTTAAAAGAAAAGGGATAACTAATCATAACATGGCAATGTCTTATTTTTCATAACTTTGATGTCTTAATGTTTATTTAACACAGTAAAAGTTTAGGTACCAATGATTTGTAATGTGGTAACCCTTTAACTAACTGACATCACTTAATCTGGATCTTCGCCAAAACCAAACAATAGTTTTGGTCCAAACCGGTTCAGATTAAGTGAGGTTTAGTGTATTAGGTTTCAAACCAGGGCTGCCAATGAGAATTTTAACAAAACCCAAGACTCACAGCAAAATAACCCAAGAATTTAAATGAAAACCCAAGATTGCAAAATGTGGTTAGAAATGCAATTAATTAGTAAATTTACTCGTTTCATTGACAATTTACAGTCCGGAAATGCAACTTTACAAACTGGTAGGCAATGGTCAATGCAAGCAAAGGGAATATTATGTTCAATAAAATATGCAGCAATCGCCAGTTTACTCTTGGCTCTTTGACGATCATCATCTGTTTTCTTTTTCATAAAATTAGTAATGTCTAGTCTACAGTATATTTTGCAGCATTAAAACTTCTTTGATGGTTAGCAGTTTTTATGTTTAACGAGCATTGGTTTATTTGCATTTTTAAGTGCAACGATGCTTTCACTGTATACTATCTAGAAAGAATTAAGGTCAAGAAAAGAGAGAAAATAAAAGAGATGATAAAATGACCTAGTGCAACTACCCGAAAAACTTTTCTCGTTAAAATAGTTCTTACATATATTTATTTCATCAATAGGACTCAAAACCCAAGAATTGCTATAATTTTCAAAATAAAACCCAAGAACCCAAGACGTCAAGTAAAAACCCAAGATCTTGGGGCAAAACCCAAGCATTGGCAGCCCTGTTTCAAACATGTTACAAAAGTTAACATTACATCAACAATAACCTGGTAGTTTACCTTCATGTGGCGCTTCGTAGGTTGCATGTATTGTCCTAAAGTTACACAATCAACATCTGCATCTCGAAGATCTGAAAAAAGTATGATATCCAATTTAAAATTATACAGGACCGAAAACAATGGCTTAACCAATATGCCCTGAATACAGGAATTCCATAAGTACGCACCATGTAGGTCTAGTTGTATGTGATCTTAAGGTTTTCATGATAAGTTTGGCCTATCTACCTTGCATGGTTTGCATGACTTGTTCATCTGTTTCACCAAAGCCAAGCATGATTGAAGATTTTGTGAGGACAGATGGGTTTGAGGATTTGGCATGTTTCAACACATCTAATGATTGGTCATATTTTGCTCTGGGGTCTCTCACAAGCCTGAAATGACCACAATTAGTTGATTGAATATTAGTTTATTGTATTATAGTTTGTTGTAATGAAAGGCTAATAATAATAAAACCTCCAAATAAGGCATGAATTGTGTGTTAAAAGAAAATTATTTCTTAACTTAAATGTTTGCTAGTAAAATAAGAATTGAGGTACCATGCCACAAGAATGCAATTTTGTGAACTGTTTTATATTAAGCATAAAAAACTGTAACAACAAGTGTTTTAATACAAATTTACTAAAATAGTTATTTATTATACCATGTAAAATCCCGGACACATTCCACATTGTGTGCATAAACATCTAGTCCAGAATTTGCAAGTGTTGAAACAGCAGTAAGGTCACCACGGAAATCAGGGGTCAAGCATTCAACTAACAGGTTAGGAGCATCCCTTTTCAGATTTTTGACTGTCTCGGCAAAATGGTTGGAGCCTCCATCTGGTAGATCTAAATACACAAAAATTGTTTTCAAACAACTTACCCCGGGAAAAAATAACACAACAAAAGCAGTGATGGGATTCAGCAGGTTCTATAGAACCGTCTCACGAAATTTTATGAGACCAGCGAACTGGTTAGCATTACTGGTTACTGTCAATGGACTTTTTGTAACAAAACCAGCTGAAAAATATGACTTTTGTGATATAACTGGCTGACAAAAAAATTAACTAAACAAAAGGTACATACCATCCCTGTCCACAGAAGTGAGAACAACATAGTCTAATCCCCATTCTACAATTGCCTTTGCAGTATTTACAGGCTCCTCAGGATCTGGTGGGGGTGGTTTACGAGCAGTTTTTACGGAACAAAATCGACAACCTCTTGTGCATGTGTCTCCCAGTAACTGTTAAGAAATTAAAACAATATTTACAACAGGATTCAAAGATGTGAAACAATTTTACAATACTTAAGCCTCTTTCTCTAGCATGGGTGGCTAGTTATTAAGATCCACCTGACAGTTCTCATCAACATTTCACCTACCCCCAGTCGTGTTTCTATCTACAATGCGCAAAACTTAGATCCCATCACATAACGCTTTATAATATCGTCTAGCTGCATGACGTTTAGTCATGATCCACCAATTGTAACCTGTTTTGTTTTTGCACTTAGATATCAACATTGTGCAGCTACTCCCAACTTGGTAATTGTTTAAGTGCAAATGTGTCACTATGTGTTCTTTCACCAATCAAAAAAATCAACTCAATAAAGATAAAATGTTGTTTATATATATATGCACCCTTCCAATTTCAAGCAAAAGTGTCACTAAATCCTATGTAAATTACAGATTTACCATAATTGTAGCAGTAGCAGTTTGGTGTTCCCCACCACCCCAACATTCGCCAATGTTTGGACATTTTGCCTCTTCACAAACTGTATGAAGATTCAGTTTCCTTAAGTTTGACTTGATCCTTTTGTAATTTTCTCCAGCAGGAAAACTTGTCTTCAGCCAGGGAGGTAGTCTAAGCCTATTTAAAATATATAAAAAAATATTTAGAGATCTGCATTTTATTTTACCACAACGTTTAAGTTTATTATGTCTTTAAAACACTTAAATTAGTTACTGTTTAAATTAAAGCATGAGAATAGTAAAAATGGTGTTGACAACAGACCAGCGTTCTAATTTTACCTTTTTACACCCTTTTCTTTTACTAGGGTTCCAGTGTAGTTCGACCATTTGTCTTCTTCGCTAACGTTGCCTAATACAAATTCTTCCAATCCTGGTCCATTGGATATAGCCTCTTTTTTGTCTAAATCTTTTGCGCTACTGTTGTTATCTGCATCAAAGCGAACCGAAGATGTACTGAATGACTTTTTTGGTATTCTAATCTGTTTCCAATGCTGCAAAATCTCTCGCGAAACACACGACATTTTAACAAAGTAAACAAACTTCCCTTCGTTGCAAAACCAAACAGACGTGCTTCGTCATGTTACGTAAATATGACTCATCAAAATAGTGACATGGACATCACACGCCAATATTTTATTAAATTGTAGAACGGCATTTATCAACTGTCAATAAAAGAATAAACAAGTTTTTATTTTGAATTTGCAAAATCCAGTAACACAATTAGTTTAAGTTGCAATAATATTAGGCTTTTTCATATTAAACTGAGCTCCCTTCTAATTTCCAAATCTCACAACATGTAGTATTTCATTTGACTCGTTTGTGATCGCGTAAAAATGCATTAACAGTCAATGATTTAAAACCAAGTGCATATGCAATATTTGAGTAATAAATCATAAAAAAAATTCAACTGATATTTATAAGTCTCGCTTTTTTCATTTCTTCAAGCGAACCAGCATTCCAAAATAACTTATCCTGAGTTTGTGTTTGAACTGAACTTAAATCCAATGGTTCAGTTTGTACACCTGAAGTGGATAATTCATTTTGTTCAGTTTGTGTTATTGCTTCACTGCTTTCTGGTTTGGACCCTTGTTTCTTTCTTGTTACAAAAGTATATCCTGCAACCTGCCAAAAAGAAACTCAATTCAATGTTTCATTTGGTTTTACAAATTCTGTTTTATTCCATACTAATTCGCAGATTACAATTAATTATTTTGCTTAAGTGATAAGCACAAAAAAGCTCAGCAAATTGGTTCTGCTACCGACGTTTTTTTGGAACAGTAAAAAAAAACTTTTAAAAATCATTTATATATGTACCAGTTAAAAAAACAATTGCTAAGGGAAATTTTGCCCTTAAATTACATTCAAAACAAGAAATTTATCTACTAACCTCAATTTGAGATTCCAAGTATGTTTTTGGTTCATAAAATGTATTAAACGAGACAAATGATTTAAGCTGTTTCAGAACAGGTTCTGGTGTCTGAAAAATCAGTTATATACAAAACAACATTTAAAAAATATCCAACTTGTTTTTAGCATTTACTAAAATGGTTACAATACATGATTATTTATCCACATGTAAGGAGTTTACCTTTTCACGCTTAACGGTATTGAGGTACTTTTTTGTTATATCAGAGTCTTCTTGTTTAGGGGCATCATCTTCTTTTTTAGAACATTTTTCAACAGAGGGGAAAAACTTTGTGGGAACAGCAACATTTTTCAATATCGATGATCTATAAACCTTTCCATGCTTGTCCTTTCTTTTCTTTTTTGTGTAACAGTTTTCAGTAAAATGTCTACTGCACAACTTTGAGTTTGGTTGCAAATCATTTTTATCAATACCACAGTTGGATAGCCATTGTTCTAATAGCTCCTCATTGTGCTGTGGGAAACTGTGTAATATGACACCATTGTTATTTGTATTTCTATGTCTCTCGTCACATCCAGGTGCCAAGCAGGAACAGCCTTTAAACTTGTGCTTTAACACTCTGGGTGCTGAAGATTTTGAAATCATTTCTGAAGTGTTCTGTATCAAAAACAAACCAAAAAAACTCAGTTCAGTTCATAAACTTGTTGATTTTTTTGAAAGTAATGTTGCTTCTTCATTACTTTTTGCTTAAAGCAGTGGTTTCCAACCATTTGCTAGCACTAGTTACAGTTTACAAAAATTTATTAGGGCTACTCTACCCTGTATAAAGTTTAGCTTGAACCCTCTTCCTAAATTGTTTCCCCTTCACACACCCCCGGAACCCCAAATTGGGAACCACTGACTCAAATGTACATGAAGTTTTTATATCCTTACATACAGCTGTACAATGTGGATTACAATAAATATTTAGTAATCCAGGAAAACATTGAAACTAGTTCAAAACAAAAAAAACAAATTGGTTGTTAAAAATAGTTGACACCGTGTTTAAGTATGATGAGGTAATAATGATCAGAGATTTAATTGCTAAGTATGCACATATTTAGATCATATCCAGTTACATGTTTGGAATTAAATTACCTTACTGCGTGTTGGATATGTTCTTTTGAGTTCATTTTCAGTTGGTGGAAGTGGTACACAAAATTTTAACAACTCCTCTTGACTAAGAGTTCGTGCATCAATAGGGTTAGGATTTTTTTCTGTTGGCTCTCCATCCACAAAGTGTTTAGAACAGATGTAAGATTTTATGGTGACATTTGTAGTTTGAAAGCCATCTCTTCCGCATGCATCAACCCAAAGCTTACACTTTTCTGGTTGATTTTTCAGCGTTGGAATTGTAAAAAAGCGAACCCCTTTCATATCCTCACGTGGCCTAGGTCCTTCTGGCCTGTATTTGGAATTGCTGTTGCATACACCCCATGAGCAACTGGACATTTTTATAATTGTTTATGTAGCTAATTGTACCACCTTCAAGTGCTGTAATTATAATTCCAAACAATTCAAATTTGAGACTCCTTAAAATGCAACAGAATCATAAAATTTACAAGTTCTGCATTGAAATGTCAAATAGATTAGATTGTAAACATTTGGTTATCTATTGTAATTGCATTATGTAAAATACACACGATTACACCAGCCGGTTTGCATTTGCACTATTTCAAAATAAATAAATTTACCTTTCAAGGAGAGAGAGACTGTGCGTTTACTTATAAATATATTGCAAAAACACCTTTTCAATAAAATTATGTCGCTTTGTTTTTTTTCATAAAGTTAAGTAAACCAAAATCTACTGCAATGACAAAAAACAAAAACCATAATTTTGCAAGCAAAGTAGCAAAAGCAAACATAACAAATAAACAAAACTTTTTCCTGCGTGTGATGTACATAGAAATCATTTTTTAATCCCATGAGAAAAGAGATCGAGCTTTTAACAAAACACACAATTTTTTAAAAACTTATGATAAAATTCAAAGAAACTTTGAGATACAACTATCGCTTTTTTGAAAATGTCATTACACATATCGAGGTCACCACGTTTTCCAGTGTTTAATTATAACAACCGTCTTGTGCTCATAGGGTGGTCGGTTTGAATCCCGTCTGGGCCACGTAATTGTTTAGCCCAGTGGTTCCATGCCAGGGCCCATGGCCCCCCAGGAGGGCCACGAGCTGTGTTCCGGGGGGCCACGGTCGTAGATTGAGAAGATACAGCCACTAAAAGTTATTTTCACTTCAACTTTATTCCCGAATTTAATGGACTTCACATACTTGTTTATAGTGAGGTTTATCACGCTCATTTACTCTATTAGACCTGTTTAAGGCCAAAATCAAAACCGCATTCCAACGCGAGATTGCTATCTACATTTTAAGGGAGCCACAGGTCCTTCATAGTAACTTGAAGGGGGCCACGAGACCAAAAAGTTACTTTAAGGGGGCCATGGTCCACGTAAGGTTTGGAACCACTGGTTTAGCCTATGCCTAAACCCAAAAACCTAAACGCTATTGCTTCAATCCTGTGCAAAGAGGTAGCTTTGTTAAAATAATTTGTCGTCACCAATTTCGTAAAAATGTCAACTGAGGCATAGCAGCTTAATGACCGTCAGATTTTAATCACCACTTACCCTCAATATAATTGACGCATGCGGTATAAGCTACGATCATTATAAAACATATTTGAAAGTTTCGAATAATAAAATATTGCAGACCTTTAGTCTTTAGGAATGTCTTTAAAGTTACGCTGTTGCCAAGATGGCCGAGTGGTTAGCACAACCGCTTGATGGCTGCAGCAAATGCAATTAATTAACACTTCGCTGTGACTCCTAACGGTTACAGGTGTAGGCACGCCTGCCTCGATGACGACCTGTTAAAGGCGGCTACAGTGTAAACTATGATGTTCATTGCAAATTGTTTGGTGAGTCTGATCTTTGCATCTCAATAACAGCTGACTGATTAACAGCCACACATATGTCTCTTCTTTCTTTGTATTCTTGAATAACGTTAAAGGCGAACGTTCAAATCAGCTACACATCCACATGGGATAAAAATAGAAGCCAAAAAATAGAAGTCCCAAAATAGCTTTCCCGGTGGAAATAGCAGGAACAAATAGAATCCACAAATAGAAGGGCGAAAACATCAAAGTCTACGCTTATATAACAATGTGAAACCTTGGCCGGTGTACGAATTCTTTTTCTCATATTACTTATATTATTTATTTTAAGGTAGCCATGTAATTTATAGTGCCATAGCGCCTTTTGGTGAACACCATATGCTTTTTCACAGGGTGGAAACGACGCGTTCTAATACGAATCACAACTGCGGAAACATTGCAAATACCGACGGAAATATGTGTCATAAGGGAATAAACACTATGTTTACTGTTAGATCTTTCTGGAACCCGAAAAATGGCTGAAAATAACTTATGACTACCATAGAAACGGAAATATAAACATTAGTCTCTGCAGAAATGAGGGTAAACATTTCCATTTCGTGGTGTGAAACGTTATTGCGAAATAACATGCAATCGTTTTCATAAACATTGCACAATAGTGTTGTAACCGCTACAAAAGCTCCCCCCCAAAAAGGGTGCACAATGTGTTTGAATGAAAAACACATTTTATCAATATTAATGGTCGTTAGCGACACGCGACAAGAGAAATTGGTCAATAGATGGCGGTAGGTGCTGTCACGTGGGGATTTATACGTTGGGAAAATATGCACAATTAAAGGCGAAAAATGAACATAACAATTATATATCTTGTCAATAAGGGTTTGACTCTTCAGCTACTTGGATATATATCGTAAGGAAAACAATAAACGTCGTAAAGACAAGGTCAGACGGAGGAAAATATTGTCTGTACGTATAAACTGGCGAAACACAAGTTAATGACATTTAATAAGATATATATTGACTCTTCCCTAAAATTTTGGAAGCTAATCTTAACAGAACGATGTATGAAGTTAAGTGAAAGAGCATATGTGAACAAGGTTGCTGTAGGCGTTAATCTATTTACGAGTGAAGGGCTGGCTAAAATGTTCACGCCGTGTGAAAAGCTCATTTTGCTGATTGTTGGCGAAGTGCTTCCTGTTGATCTTGTTGTTGTTTGACGTCTGAATTCATCTGTTTCTGTGCCGTCACGTGTGTGATGACGTGCCCGGTAAACAGGTGCTTAATAGCACTGCAAAACTGGTCATGGATATGACGATTGCAAATAATTAAGTTGGTGCCAATTGTTGCACGTTGGTTCCCACTTGAGAGAAAATATCGTTCGCTCGTGCTGGCTCATAATTTTGTAGGCTTGTAAATAGTAGGAGCTCGTGGCTCGAAATGTTTGTTGGTAGACTTGTGAATAGTTGGAGCTCGTGGCTCGAAATGTCTGTTTGTAGACTTGTGAACAGATGGAGCTCGATGCTCAAAGTGGTATGCACCATGCAGACAAATATGGCGTAGAACGACGTCGTGTTTCGGTTAGGATGCTTGTTTTCTTGGGTTTGGGCAATTGTCCCCAGCGTAACTGAGCTCACTTATTTTTGACAGGTTGGTCGTTTACATGTAGTATTTGAGTGTGGAAAATGTGTGATCTTATTAAACAGCTCAAGCCAGGGAGTCAATACATATCATGCAGCGTTAGTAGTGAAACAAAAACGTTTCCGGCTTGACAAAACCGTTGACATGAAACGTGAAACATAAATTGACGGTGATACACACCGAAACACACGTTTACATTTTGACACTAGCAAAAAAAATATTAATTTTTACTGAATTATAAGTTATATACACGCACACAGCTTAACATGCAACATACATCGATGAATAAGCATAACTAATTTATCTTGAAAAGTGTTATTAAGCGAATAAAATATATATTTTACAACACCGAAAATTGTCAAGTGCAGATTTCACACGCACTTACTTAACAGAGGAAAAGATGTCAGTCGGCGCGATCGCGTGAATGCCATTTCCGTGATCTTGGTAGTCGAGTTGTTCCTCCTCTTTTGTTTCTGATTCCATTGGGATGTCGGTGGCGTTGCACATAACTAAAATGTCTGGTTGTGCTCGAAAAGTCTCTGGTAAGTTCGGTCGAGCGTCAGGGCAATCTGTGAGTAACCCTTGTCCAAATGACGTCTTGTTCGAACCGTTCGGGGCATCACTTTGAACGTGCTGTCCGAACCTTGCTCGTAAAGTACCAATTTGAAGTGACATCTGCCTGCGCTGGAAGCGAGTTCGGAAGGTCTGTAGCAACTCGTGGGCACCACTTTGTAGCAATATCTGCTTCGATGGCGACTTGTTAAAGGCGGCTACAGTGTAAACTATGATGTTCATTGCAAATTGTTTGGTGAGTCTGATCTTTGCATCTCAATAACAGCTGACTGATTAACAGCCACACATATGTCTCTTCTTTCTTTGTATTCTTGAATAACGTTAAAGGCGAACGTTCAAATCAGCTACACATCCACATGGGATAAAAATAGAAGCCAAAAAATAGAAGTCCCAAAATAGCTTTCCCGGTGGAAATAGCAGGAACAAATAGAATCCACAAATAGAAGGGCGAAAACATCAAAGTCTACGCTTATATAACAATGTGAAACCTTGGCCGGTGTACGAATTCTTTTTCTCATATTACTTATATTATTTATTTTAAGGTAGCCATGTAATTTATAGTGCCATAGCGCCTTTTGGTGAACACCATATGCTTTTTCACAGGGTGGAAACGACGCGTTCTAATACGAATCACAACTGCGGAAACATTGCAAATACCGACGGAAATATGTGTCATAAGGGAATAAACACTATGTTTACTGTTAGATCTTTCTGGAACCCGAAAAATGGCTGAAAATAACTTATGACTACCATAGAAACGGAAATATAAACATTAGTCTCTGCAGAAATGAGGGTAAACATTTCCATTTCGTGGTGTGAAACGTTATTGCGAAATAACATGCAATCGTTTTCATAAACATTGCACAATAGTGTTGTAACCGCTACACAGGCTACATATGGGCACGCCATTAATACATGGGTCCTAAGCCAGTCTTAGCCACTTGTGTTTTTAAACAAGAAACTTGAACGGGATTCCTTCACCTAGTGGCAACGGGTGAATTAAACAAAACCCCTCGTTAAAAAAATTAAAGGATTTAGAACGTCGAACCCGCCCACCGAGAATAGAAATAAAAAAAAACACGAAATCAACGTTTACCATGAAAAATTCAACACGTTTCGTTTTGGCCAATGTACAATCTTGTCTGGGCATGATAAGGTTAATCATTTAAATCTTTCAATCATACCGAGCGAAGGTCGGACATGTTCGGGCATTACAGCTTTATTCGAACAAAACACTTACACGAAACAAGTGTATAATATGCACCTACAATCATTATGCCCAGACAGAGGCAAAAGATATAAAAAGCAAAGTTAAAGGATAGCAATGCAAAGTAGGAAAACACCAATTACGCAGGTAGGCTTTACGTTACCTTATATATTAATTTTAATCTAGCAAATAGTAGGTTCCTGTTACCTACTCTCTTAAATCTCACATCAACTCTAACATGTGGTCAATAAAAAAGCAAAACGTTACCTAGCCGCATAAAACTCAAGATTTTTTTGCTCAAGATTTACATTGAATCACGAGTGTAATAGCTGTATGTATTTAGTTTCTAGTGCTGAAAATTGTTGGTTTGTAAAGGTCGGTCCGTGATAAAAATTTTAGTTTCAAACCGGTCCGCAATGCAAAAAAGGTTGCCGAGTCCTGGCCTAGCTGACTTGCTTGGACGTACATTGTGGTAATGCTTATGACAAGGAAATCAGCGCTTGCTTTTCGATAAACGGGTTGGCGTGGGATAAGTTCAAAATTATGACATATTCATGTGGGATTACACTACGGTTGAATCACGCACATACTTGCTGCTTTGGTTTACAATAAGTCAGCGCATGTTTGGTAGAGGAGTAAATTTTTAAGAATATACATTTTGGGGCCTTTTATAGTTTGTACGTTGTCTAATTGCTGTTATCTTGTTGCATACAGTTCAAACCAAGGACAGTAAACATAGCAAACCAAAAATAAACTTGCAAACCGAGAATAAACGAACAGCAAACACTATCTTTCATGGTGATGATGTCCTTTTTAAGCCAATAAAACACACGATAAATGCAATCATGATTTTTATTTTGATACTTTAATTAAATCACGGATTTGTGTCGACCTATTCTTTGTACAATAGCTAATTGTCTAAACAGTGATCGGCAACCGCCGGTTTGCGGCCCGGTACGGGTCCGCGACGAGTTGGTTACTAGCCGACCCCTGGTCTACAAGACAAAATTTGTATGTTCAGCTGCTACAAAATCACTTGGCGTTACTGAAGTTGAGTTAAGTGACAGAAAACGTAACACTCGTAAGAGTTTTGGTAACAGCAACACATTTAGACAATCTAGTAAACGAAGCCTATTTAAACCAACGCCCTAACTGAATTAACAACAAAATAGTTTGCTTGCAATAAACGTTTTTGTGCAGAATTTTGAGATAGAAGACTGGGATGGAGCAACACTTTTGTCTGTATTTGAGGAACTGGTAGAAGGTGCCAACTGGGTCAAATACTCAAAATTTTACTTTAATTATGATTTTGCTTTCAATGGACCTCTGTTTAGTATTTTGCCACACTTACACCCAAGTAATCAACCAGGAAACGGATATGTAAAATTTCCGTAAGAAAATGTCGTTTTCTGTACAATTATCGCAAAATATGTCGTGAGTAAAAACATTTAATCTTAATTTTTTTTGAGTGTTGAAACGTTTTTCTCATTCAAACTTTCTGAATTATATTTTTTTGTAGATTTCCTTCAAAGTGGAAGGAAAATTTGCAACATATTCTCAGGCCTGGTTTTAGATTAACTTACGACACACTGAATGAAGAAACTTTTGATTCCAACCCAGAACTTCTCGATCAAAAGGAATTTGGGTGCTTTGTTTTACTGAAGTTCGAAATAGCTCGCAGAGTACCCGGTGACCCTTCTACTATACCTACCAGAGACCAAATTGAAGAAGGAATCCGCATTGCACTCGATTCTGACACGGCACAAACATACGAAACAATGACAGACATGTTTTGTGGAAATCACAGATTAGAAGCATACTGGAAGTAAGTATCATTCGTTTCTGCTCTATAGCTTTGTTTACCCTTGTGGTTAGGTAAATTTATTTTTTTTCTTAGCCTTCGCCGTGGCACAAATCAACTTCGTCGTGGTACAAGCGATTATTTGGACCTAGAATTTACATTCGAATTTGGCAACTTAGGAATTTAGCAAACTACAGAGAATCTTTACCCTTTTCAGAAAAAATCCAAGAAAGTTCTGGTTTAGTCACATTTTATAATTTTTTTAGTTAAATTTTACGGACTTCAAAGTTTTTATGCATGTAAATTTGTAAATCAAATCGTGACTTGTTGTAATTGCTTAAAATTGTAGCCCTAACGTATTAAAGTATATTTTGTTATGTGTGAGTCTTCTTGTTTGTTTGTTTGTTTGTTTGTTTGTTTGTTTGTTTGTTTGTTTGTTTGTTTGTTTGTTTGTTTGTTTGTTTGTTTGTTTGTTTGTTTGTTTGTTTGTTTGTTTGTTTGTTTGTTTGTTTGTTTGTTTGTTTGTTTGTTTGTTTGTTTGTTTGTTTGTTTGTTTGTTTGTTTGTTTGTTTGTTTGTTTGTTTGTTTGTTTGTTTGTTTGTTTGTTTGTTTGTTTGTTTGTTTGTTTGTTTGTTTGTTTGTTTGTTTGTTTGTTTGTTTGTTTGTTTGTTTGTTTGTTTGTTTGTTTGTTTGTTTGTTTGTTTGTTTGTTTGTTTGTTTGTTTGTTTGTTTGTTTGTTTGTTTGTTTCATTTTTATCCTCGGTGGGCGGGCAACGCCTGAATGCGTTATGCTCACAATGAGTCCGCCGTCGAGCTGCCTGTTTTTATTGCAAGTTTGATGATCATTTTTTATTTGATTTTTTTGGTTTTAGGTAGTTGGTGACTTAAATTTAGTTTAACCCATTGGAAACCACTGGGTTGGAGCAATGCCGCTTAAGTTTCTTGCTCAGGGAAACACAAGTGACCGAGAAAGAATTATAGAACCCATCACCGTGTGATCACAAGGCGGTTGCGCTAACCACTCGGCCAACTTGGCGGTTGTTAGGGGGCATCACCATTTTTTAGAACAAGTTTCAACATATTTGTTGTTAATTCCCACACCAACTACAACGTCACAATATCGTCAATCAATGGAAAAACAAACTTTGTAAATAGGTTGTAAACTTTGTAAAAACAAAACGCTTAATTTCATGCGTCAAAGTAAAACTGATACAACCATGCAAATTTATATTCGGTCTATGCTTTAGACAAAATTCCCCTTTGCTTGACTTATACATCTGGTTGCTTTGTTTTAATTACCAAATTGATTTTGAATTTGATTTTGTTTTTGTTCTTTCTTATAGCGCTTGAAACTGTTCGGCATGATTTCTTGAAGTAACACGCATGGTTAGCTTATAGGACCCCGTTCACTGGACCAATATGCCTTTCCCCCTGTCGTGTATACTCATACTTTACCAAACTTTTTTACCCTCTTATAATTACGGTGTATAGCTAACTTTGTCCATTTTGACCAATTGTTCCCTCCACTTTTTTGCGCTCCATAACGTTTTAATGTTGCGCATCTGTTTTCAGTGTATTATTTGTATTTGGACGTTTCGCATTAAATTAATGTAAGTAATGTTTAGTTAAGTCCGCTCGGTAAACACAACGGTATGCTTTATTCGATCAAATACAGCGGCCTAGCTGACATGCTTAGACCAGTTTGGTAATGCCTATATATAGGCACCCTGGTAAAACGAATTTACGCTCATAATCAACTGTTTTTGGACTCGTCTGTCTACAATCGTAAATAAGTTATATGTAATGTATGTCGTATAATATGTGACAATATAATGATTTATACAGAATATTGTAAAAGCCTTTAAAGTTTGGTTTAACGCTTTCAACTAGTTTGCCCTTAAAAATCTAAAAACAAACTAACATTTTTTAAGCGTAATCAGTTTCCATACATACGTGTGTGGGGACCCATTGCAAGCAAAACAATCATGTGTATAGATCAAATAATGTGTATAATTCATAGTAAATCAACAAACACGATGTAAAATATACAAAATGAAAATATATAACCACCTTTCTAGTTTCTAGTGATCACCCACTTGCTGATCTTAAAATAAAATAAAAACAATCAAGCTTTACAAAAATCTCAAATTAGTCTAGCAATATGTCGTAAGCAAAACGATAAACGACCGTAAAACCACGCCAAGGTCAAAGGGTTATTGTCTGCATTACCACCGCACCGATGTTTCTGCAGGACCACGGCGTATTGCAAATGTGGCAATTTGCTAGTGCTTTAATACTATCATAATATAATGACTGAATTAACAACCATATTTGATGTTTTTCTTTGGAGTTAAGAAGCATTTTTTCTTCGGAGTTTAGAAGCATTCGCCTCATTTTAATACTGTTACCTAATTGCTTATACACGTATGTGGGGAAGGCAAAAACAATCATGTTAGTAGGTCTAATGGTGTATATAGTAAATTGTTAAATAGGAAATAGACATACAAATTGGCAATATATACAAAAGCCACCTTTCTGGTTTCAAGTGCATTTTCGCGCGCTATATTTGCTTGTTTTTTGTCATCGGTGTGACACCAGTTTCGTTAATAATTCACAGCAATCTTGTCCGGACATGAAAGCTTTACTCAGGCAATGCAAACATTTTTTTCAAACCTTTCCTAGCAACATACAGCAAACGCGAGGAACTGTTGCCCAATGTAGCAGAGCAAATGACAAAGCAGATAGGGTAATAAAGTAATCATTTGAAAACAGACATTGGAAGCAGAAAAGGATGGAAGTTGTCGAAGAAATCATTTGTAGTATACGTCCTCTACATGAAAACATGAAAGAGAAAAAAAGTGTTCGAATTGGTAAGTCACATTTGTTTGTTGGATAAACTTCCAATTTTATTTATCTTCTTTCTTAACGTTTTTGCAACTCATCTTTTATAAGACATGTAAAAACAGAAAGGGCTTTTTCGTTAGGTTGAAGTGGCTATTACAGTTCAGTCCATCATACATGGGGCAATTCGTATTCGAATGCATGCAAATACGGGTTTTACCACCTTCGTGCTGTATTCGAATAATTTTGGCTTTCGTTCGATAGTGTATGAATACAATTCGGATAGTTCATGTTAATTTTTGAATCAACAATTCATGAATACAAAAGTTTATGAAATTTATTTGAATACAATTCGAATTGTTGCAGGTTTTTGCCAACCTAAACATTCGCAAATTCGAATACAGTTAAACTTCGATACTATGCCACCTTGATATTATGCCACCCTCGCTACTATACTACTTTTGATCGTCACTAACTAAATTTAATAGAAAATATATTTACTATGTCACCCCTTACCCTTGATACTATGACACATGAGAGTACAGTATTACTGTATTAACGGTCTGGTTCCGGGTTGAAAATTGACAATTTTCGGTTTGAGCTCATGATAAAACAGAGAAAACAACAAAAACAAATCGTTGAGTAAATAAACGTGGTCATGTTAAGAGGTTTCACGGCTTTGCAGCAAGTTATGTAAACGCCGTTCCGTGCTTGTGTCACGACAAAACTAACAGATCCTGTTTCTATGCATGATCTATCCGTTTTTTGTAATAAATTATACTGCATACTGTACCTTATACTGTATACTGTAATAAATTGCAATCGTACAACACAACGTGGCATTACAGCACATTGCCACGTCACAAAACTATTTTTACAACCAACCCTCGCTATTATGCCACTTTCTCTCGGTCCCAAAGGGTGGCACAGTATCGAAGTTTGACTGTACACGGTAATTTTTGACGAATACAATTCGAATTGTTGTCAGCCTTTGGCAACGTAAGATTAGTAAAATCAAATACATGACTACATTTTTACGAATACAATTCAAATTGCCGATTACTCCAGACTGGGAGTAGTTGAGAATATGTTGGCACATATTTTTACAAAATAGATTCGAATTCAATTCGATTTGGCAGTGCATGTAAGATGTGACCCGATTTGACAAGTGTTTCTTTATGTACGAAATTGTGACGTTACATAAATGCGATTGTGTTACAAAGCTTGCAAGGTTAGGTTTGTTCTCAACACATGACAGGTGAAGCAATATAAATTTGGAGAAATTTACATAACGGAGATTTAAATTAGCCAAGCTAATGTGGCAAAACAAAGCTCGTTGGGTTATACATTTTTACCGATAAATTTGCAAAGCACAAACCCAAATGTTACTTTTTGTTCGATACCTTCTAACCGCAACTACAAATACCCGAATCGGTGCATTGAAATTGCTTCTTACAACAACTAAACAATTCGTGAATACAAATAACTAAACTGTTAATTCGAATACAATTCGAATTGAAACATTTTAAAAAGTACGTAAGTATTTATTAATACGAATACATCTATGGATTTTTTCGAATAGTATTCGAATTACATGTTGTTGTAATTGGGTTTAACAATTCATGAATACAAATACTTGCCTTGTTTCATTCGAATACCATTCGAATTGCTCTTACTCAGAAATTACTATTCAAGCATTCGAATACGGCCATGCAGGTATTCGTAAAGTATTCGAATACAGGACTCGTGTATTCGACCCCATGTCTGCAGTCCATGTAATTTAGCAAGTGGCAGTGTTTGAATGATACTTACAAAAGTAAGAGTGACACATTAAACAATAGCAGGATTCTTTTACCAAACCACCAGTAAGCAACAATTCGGACTGGGCTATGAGCTTGTACTTTCAGACTTCAGTACTACTTACAACTCTGATTTAGCTGCATTACAAGTTAACGTTTTTTACAGAAATTCGACATTTTCAATTCTACTGGAAATCAAATACTGCCTACATTTAAGAATCTGGTTGAAAGGTACTACTGGGTTTACGGCTCTATATTTCGATTTTATGTTGGAGATCCGTCCTGTGTTCAGCATTTTGCCGCATTATCGTGAAAGCGCGCAACCAGGAAACGCACTTATAGAGTTTCCGTAAGATAATAATTTATAATAGTATGTCCATTAAATATCTTGTAAAATGTACAAAAACGTCATTTGAATTTAAAATAGGTGACTAAAAAACTGCTGCTTTTAAACATTCTTATCGTAATTACAGGTTTCGTTCGGGATGGAAGAAATATTTGCAACCGTGTCTTGTGACTGGTTTTAAGTCGATCTACGACAAAGTGATATAAAAACATGTTTCATTTCTGGCAAAACCAATTCGATCAAAAAGAAATTGCATGCTTTGTTTTACTCCAGTTCGAAATAGCTCGCAGAGTACCCGGTGATCCTGATTATATTCTCAGCAGAGACAAAATTGCAGATGGAATTCATATTGCACTGGATTCTGATACGGCTGACAACTACGAAATAATGACGGATATGTTTCATGGGAAAAAACGACTTGAAGCATATAACAAGTACAATCTAATTAACTATTTAATATTGTAAAATAAGCAAGTCTGTCCTTCCTTTTCAGGCTTGCCAAATTATGGGAAGATGATCAAATACTATCTGACAATTTGGAAAATATGTCAATCACAGAAGAAAGACAAAAAATCCCTTTAAAAATCTTTTCGAGGGTTTTCTAACTACACCATTGAGTTATGGAAACGACAGAGAAAGAACATCTCACGGGTAAACTTTAATCACACACTTTTTCAGCTACGTTTAACTGAAACCTATTGTTTTCTTTTGCAGACTTTATTGTGACAACAACAAAGATCTGCACCTATCGTGCTTTGCGATAGTTTTGTCTATTATTACTGTGATCGTTGTGGTGGTTTTGGAAAGTCTAAGCATGACCAAGTGGATGAAACCCCAGCATTTAAAGTATATTTCAGATAAGCTCAACTTTAAAGGGTATTAAACAGGTTTTGTACTCCAGGGCCCACGCAAGAACTTATGACAACTGTATATCAAATATCAAATACATGATGTAAATAATATGGGAGAACATCATTGTACGTTCAGTTGATACGTCTGATTTCCACCGTTTCACGTTGTCGGGTGCTGTAGAAAACACGTACCTATGCTTTCTAATTATATTCTGTGTTGTGAATATTATATGTGTCAAATTTAACCGGTTTTCTGTGCACTGCACAATTTTATATTTTCGCGTGTACTTTTAGTAGCTCACCTCACACTTGCAACAATTTTATCTCTCTTTCAAATTTACCGAGTTGGTTCGTCATAAAAGTACAGTTTCTATCATTTTCCAAAAGATCGCGTCGAACGCGTCGCAGTTACATAAAAAATGTTTTTTATTCCAAAAACCAATTTTTGACCAAATTACAGGAGCGTCAATTTACTATAAATAACGACGTTGCTAAAATCAATCCTAGACCTGACTCTACTAAAAACTTCACTATAATTTACTGTAAGTTGTTACCAACAGTCCACTTGTACGTTAGTTGCGTTATGTGTATTTTGTTTAATAAATCTTACACGCTTGAATAACGCTCCAGACAATCTTTAGCCTCAAGTGGAGTTAAAACAAACTGACTTGTATGCTTTGTAATATGATACAATTGTAACGGGTAATAAATTCAGTACGCTTTTTACAACGACAGCAAATATGCCAAATTGCAAGTCCCGAAAAATAACATTGCAGCAACAAAAATGGCAAACAAAAGCAAAACCTTTTTTTAAACCGCGTTTAGTCGAAGGAAATTGACCGACAAAAGCCAGCTGTTAGTTACATGTTTGCTTAGAACGAAAGGTGTCCACAACTAAATTGGGGTTATTGAAAAAAACTCCTAGCGTTTGCCATAAACGCAGTCATAACAGTGACAATTAATAAAATTAGTCCAAAGGTTTTTAATAGACCTGGGCGGGTTGCTTGAAAGAACGTCAGTTGATAAACAAAAGCCTTCACTACGCCTATTCAGGTTGCACAACCCCACAGAGCGGATGGTCTAAAAAAAACGCGTCTAATAGCGCAACTACATGTAACCCAATCTATACATCATTGTCGCACATTTTACAAATCTAATGGCTTGACAACTGGGTGTTTTTGGCAACGATTTTACTTATTCATGCGTAACCAAACCGAAAAATACGTCACAATATTTTTTTATTTTTTAGGAATTGTAGCTCTACACACTTAAACCTACTTTTGATGTAGCCCAGCGGCTTTCATAAACAAATGTGTCTAATGAAAACAAATACCTTTGGTACTGTAACACAGGGGTCCGCAAATAGTGGGTCGCGAGACCTTCCAGTCTGGGTCGCAAAAAATTTCAAATTTTCCATAAATATAAGCATCGCATCTATAGTATTAATGAACTTTCAGTATTTTCAACCTAATTATTTTTGCATTGTTGCATATGACTACGCAACTATTACATACAGTCTAAGTAACAATGCAATAAGTTAAGCGTACCTGCGCGAGCAGTCATGAAAAAAAAGCATAATAGCAGTCTTAGTATTGGTATCTAGTTGCTTAGTATTTTCCACAAACTTGCATGCTAACGAAATGCTTGGGTCGCGATAATTTAGAGCAATTTTTTTAAGGATCGCGTCAAAAAGTATTTGCGGACCCCTGCTGTAACAGACATGTATTGTTAAAAATTATGAAAATTAGGTTCAGAAACATGACGATTTTTTGCCCAACAAGTTTATAACACATTGGCAAGACCGTGCTGAATTTCAAACTTGTGGTTGTATTAGATTGTGTAATATTTGACTTCGAAACTTTTGTAAACTCGTTAAAAAGAATAATTGACGTGACCACGTGACGTTTTCTTGTTTTGTTGTCCTTGGCAATTCGTATGTCGCAGTATTCGTTGTACAGTAACAGCTTGATTCCTATGGGCGCTGTAATGCCGAAAAGTTTGCAATAACCGCCAATAAGATATTTGTCTAAACAAGAGAATAAAAGAGTGAAAAATTCTGGAAAATGCACAATTTTCTGAAACTTAACCAAGCTGAATATATAACCTGCTGGTTTACTGCACTAAACCTGACGTGAGGCATAAAAATGAAAAATCTTGCATTTATATTCTTGAAAACATTGGCGCGGGGTGGTGTTGCTCGTTTATTTCGTCCCCTTTGTATTTGAAAGTAAGTGATATTAGTTTTGTTGTTGCTAAAGTCTACCCCTATACAGTTACTTAAGCTTATTCATTAAGCTATTGTCAATCTTTGTCCTGCTCACATAATACTGTTACACAAGGGCTAGGCTGTGTAACAGTCTGTAGGACCGACCATACAGAAAATGATTCCAGTGAAAGTAGTTGGAATTATAGTTACAGCAACAAAACGTAAACGAAAAAAGAATGCAAAGCCTACGCCGCAGAGAAATAAAGGTGGTCAAAGAGGTCAATCCCATTTGTTTGTACTTTGTTTGTTGGTAATTATTTTGAATTTAGAGTTCATTTTTTGCAGTTGGTGACTATTGGGTTTGCACCTAAAAGTTAACAATAGAAATCTTTAGGTGGCATTTTTTTCATTGTAGTGTTTTGGTTGTTAAAAATATACATACCTGCTTAATTACAACAGTGAACAACATTAACCGTAATCATTGTAAGTTTAAACTAGTAGCAACCTATTTACTTAACGTCCTATATTTAAGCAATATTTATGATTATAAGCAGAACGATGTAAAACTATTGTATCCATTGTGCAGGATTTCGACATTTCAAACTGCAGAGGAAACGAATTACTGAAAGTACTTATAAAACTGGTTGAAAGCGATGCTTGGGTCTACGGCTCTGAATTTAAGTTTTTTGTTGCAAATTGGTCCTGCACCAAACCTGTGTTCAGCATTCGGCCACATTGGTATGACAGCAATCAACCAGGAAATGGAATAGTGAAATTTTCGTGAGAAAATACTTTTTTGTGTCTTTGCTTGTCAAAACGGGTTAGTTTAAAACATAAGAAGTGAAGATAATTCCGTTTCGATCATGCGATGATACTTTTAAGCAACAGAATAGAACATTTCCATTTTGCGTATAAATATTGCTTACGATTTTATACCCTTTTTACTTTTATAATTTTAAAATGTTCCTAATGTATTTTAGCTTTTTTTCGGGATGGAAAAATCGATTACAATCAGTTCTTGGGCCTGGCTTTAAGTCATATTACGAACAAATTATGTCATCTGAATTTCAAGAAAGCCCCGCAATTTTTCTTGCTAACCACAATGCCAAAAAGAGATTCGGATGCTTTATTTTACTCCAGTTCGAAATAGCTCGAAGAGTTCCAAATGACCCTGATGATATTCCCAGCAGGAAACAAATTAAAGATGGAATTCACATGGCACTGGAAATTGACACGGATGACGGCTACGAAATATTGACCGACATGTTTTGCGAGGAGGACCGCCAAAAAGCGTATGAGAGGTAGAGATCAATTAACTATTATTACTCTAAACTTGTTATTTTAATTTGGTAAAGCATGAGCCAACCCTTTTTTTCAGGCTTAAAGACTGGGATTATATACAAACATTGGGCGTTTTGGAAAATCTGTCAATTACAAAAGTAAGACAAAATTTCCAAATAACCGATATTTGCAATCATAATTCAACTTTTTTAGAGTTTGCTAACTGCACCGTCAAATTCTGTAAACGACATAGAAAGCCAATCTCAAGAGTGAGCATTAATAGTTTTTTTTTCATTGCACCGTTTTTCAGCCACGTTAAGTTAAGCTTATTATTTTGTATTTCAGACTATCTTCTGATAACATCGAAAAATTAACCACAGAAACTATTGATCTTTTATGCCAAGCTTCGTGTAAGGTTCTGATGCATGCGGCGATTGCTGCAGATGAAAATACGACCAAGTGAATGAAACTTTTCCAGGAATTTAGTAATATTTCAGGGAGGGTAAACTTTGAATTAAGAAGCTTTTGTACTCCAGTGGCCGTGGAAAGGCTTTGGACAAGTGTATATCAAATGTATATCATGTAAATAATATGGGAGAACATCTTTGTACGTTCACCCAATCCGTCTGATTTCCACCCCTTTTGCAAAGGGCGTTATTTTTTATTGTTTTTTTTTAAGCCTATTCAGGTTGCCAACCCCACAGAGTGGATGGTCTCTAAATAAAACGCTTCCAATAGCGCAACCACATGTAACCCAATCTATACATCATTGTCGCGCATTGTACCAGTCCAATGGGTGACGGTTTGTTGACAACTCGGTGTTTTTCGCAACGGTTTTATTCATTCACGTGTAACCGAACCGTAAAATCATTCGTCTTTTGTCAGTTTGCAACTTGTCTCGGCCAATGGGTGCTGAAAAAACCTAATTGGTCGCAATATTATTATTTTTTAATTGTAGCTGTACATTTTCTTTAACCCAATTTTGTCCTTGCTACTGTAACGACCATGCGGTATTACCAACAGCCAACTTGAACGTTAGTTGCGTTTTACGTATTTTGTTTGATTAGTCTTGCATACTTGTATAATGCAGCATGCAATCTTGGGCTAAACCGCTGGTTCAAATGGTTTTGTGGGCTGGAGGTCAACAAATGCCGGGGTATCCTTGTATAACGAACCCAGTAAACGCACGGACAAATAGAGTGAAAAGCACATAGAGAACTGAAAGTATGAATTAAAAAATTAAAATGGAGCAAAAGTGTTTGATTTGTTATTATTGCGCTTGGTGAAAGAAAACTTATCAACACAATTACACTGAACAATCAAAGCCGGAAATAGTTGCGCAGCGTTGAAACGTATTGGTGGGTCATGACTAAATGCGCTGTAGCTACACCATATTATAAAGCCGTTATGTGACGGGAGCTCACAAGAAAGTGATGTTGGCGCACTGTAAGTAAACACGATTGGGGGGTGCGACGTTGGTGGGACCAGTCGAGGAGGTCCCTAGAAATAGTAACCCCCAAAAGAAACCTTGCCGGACAGTTTTAAGCACCAAAAGGAACAAAATCCATAAAAAACGAATTCTACTGTATAGTTACTATAAATCTACGCGAACCAAAACTGATATGCATTTAAAGGAATTGAAAATTTGCTGTGGGTGTTTAACTGAAGTAAAAAAGCCCGTGATAAACAAAACACTTCAAACTTGTCAGTGGGAGTTTTCAAAACAATTATTTTAGGAAATACGTGAGCGTGATGATATCACTTTCTGAGCAGGCGCCTGTGTATTAGCAAAACAAATAACAAATGTTCAAGTTAAGGCGTCAGGTAGCCAATCACTCTGTACTGTAAGTTTGGTATTTACTGGAGGTCCCTTTAGGAACGATCAAGATAGCAATCACAATGGTAATTAAACAGTTAATTTTTATGTTAGTCTTTTTGGCAACTTTTGTTAAAAAAGGCCCCAACTTTAAAACATAGAGTGTGGACTTACATGGCAATGCAGTATTATCTGAAAAATAACGCTAGTTATAGTGGTAAAACTGGGCAAATAAGCAAGTGCCAAGTGTTTATTTAAACAGTCAACAACAACAAACGTAAACTAGATTTAAACTTATTTTACAGAATTGTTCTATTTCTCTATGGACTGGGGAAAAGGTTTTGCAAAACTTAGAGGACTTGGTGAATGATGACACCAAATGGGTCAATGGCTCGAAATATGACTTCAGCGTTTACCTTTGTCCTCCCTTTCTTGGTCCCTTTAAGTTTGGCATTGAACCAAATCCAACACCGAACCAACCAGGAAATGGATTCGTAGACTTTAGGCAAGTAAATATTTCTTTGTGTTTCCATGCATCGAAACACTTTTCAATTGAAAATGTGTTTTTTTGCCTTCAGTCAGACATAATATCATTGTAATTTTAATTTAGGTTTCCATCGAAATGGAGTGACTTGCAAAAAGAACTACAGCCCGGTTTTGCAATGGTTTACAATGCCTTACTTACTGGATGGATTTGGTTTTATCCCACACCAGGACAGTTTGCATGTTTTATTTTACTTCAGTTTGAAATAGCCCGCAGGGTAGAAGGGGATATGGAATTCATTCCCAGAAAAGCTACAATTGAAGATGGAATTCGCATTGCACTGGAATTTGACAAAGAAGATACTTACAGGACAATGACCGACATGTTTTTGGGATGGGAATTAGACAGACAAGCGGCATATGAGCAGTAGGCATTCATTTTTTTTGTCTACAGGAAGTTAACTTTTCGTTTTTTGCTTTATTCTTTTGTAGATTGAAATTAAACAGTGAAATGAAAGCATTAGGAACGCAGACGGTGGCGGCTCCAGTACAAGCACCAAAAACCCATTTGGTCGCTGCTGAAGAGTAAAGGGAAAAGGCTTTTTACTACAACTGCACTTATCCAAGAATTTCATGCAACATTTTTAATTAAACTTTTTTTGTGAATGAACATTTTTATTTGTGGTGGTAAAATTGTCGTCAAAGGAAATGTTGTTTCAATCAATGCCTTAGTCCCACACTAAAACATATCGTATTGTTGTCGCCAAACGCTTATCTTGCCCAGACATGATAGCTTGGCTCAAGCGAATAACACAAAGGCTGGAATATTCTATACCAGTAGCAGAGCAAACGCATCAGTAAAGGGAATGTAGGAAGCTGCACATATACAGTATAGAAGCAAAAAAGATAGTAAAGAAACAACGGAAACATGAACCTTATAAGATCTGAACCGAAAAATGCAGTCGAAATGGTAAGCCGTTGATTTTTATTTTTTATGTTTGTTTGCTGACAACTGTTGAATTTAGTAAAAAGTTAAAAAAAAATTGATTCGCAGTTTATGTCTATTACCTTAAAGGGAAACAAAAGGAACAACGTAGGCTACTGAAGAAAATCTACCAGTTATATATAACTGTAGGGCGTGTCAAAATGCCGCAGGAAAATCTTAAGGGCTTAAACCGTACACACGGCCGAACCCAAAATTACTCGATGGATGTTTTAAACTTAAACATTGCGTTGTTGATGCAAGTGAACTTGTTTACAACACATAAACTTCCAAGCATCGCTGGTTAGTCCTTCTGAGGTTTGAAAAGGCCGTACAAATACTGGGTAGAATTCAATTTAAACAAAACGGGACTTAAAGTGATTATGCGAGATGACCTTGCCAACCACCGTAACAATTATTCTAAGAATCTCTGTTAGTAGTACTGTAACGAATTCAAGTTATTGATCCAATTAATTATTCCACTTGCATATTGTGCAGGATTTCGACATTTCAGACTGCAATGGACGACAGTTGCTAACTAAATTTAAAGAACTGGTTGAAAGCCCAGCTTGGATCTACGGCTCTAAATTTGGTTTTTTTGTTCAAAGTTATTCATCCACACCTGTGTTCAGAATTTGGCCACATTGGTATGAAAGCAACCAACCAGGAATCGGAAGAGTGATATTTCCGTAAGAAAATAAAATATGAAGTGCAAAAAAAATCACAACGTTGTTAAAAACTGTCGACTTCAAAAACTATTTTAACGGGATTCAGTTCCCGCTTGGCGTGAAAACTAACTTATTTCTCAACATTCTGACCAATTACATTTTAGATCTAAACTTTCCATAAACTTCGGAACACTATACACGGACTTGAAGAGTAATTTAATTATAACTGCCAAAAAGCTTGTGTATATAGAATCATAGATAACTTAATTCAAGTTATCTATGATAGAAAACATTATGCAGACGTTTTAACAATCACTGTTGTCATCATCAGTGCAGTTTGATAACTTGCTCTATAGCTCGATTGACAATCTACACTGATGATGACCACAAAGATTGTTGAAATGTCCGCATAACGTAATTAAAATGTCATGGTACAAACTGTTATGACAGGTTTAGGTCGGATTGGGATACACTATACGAAACAGTTTTGAAGTGTACGGATTTTCGGTCGACTTACAACGAATTGATGGAAAACACATTTCTTTCAAACGCACATCTTCTCGGAACACCAGCATTTGGCTGTTTTATTCAACTTCAGTTTGAAATTGCACGCAGAACTCCAGGAGATCCTGATAGTATTCCCAGAAGAGACGAAATTGAGGAAGGAATTCGTATTGGTCTGGATTTTAACACCCCTGAAAATTACAAAACAATGACAGACATGTTTAAGGGAAATCGTAGAAGAGAAGCTGACCAAGAGTAAGTGTTTATTTTTTATAATCACAAAATAGAGTTAGGACATGTTTGGGGGATCTGGATTACTAGACAGACAAATATCAGCATAGGCTTTTTTCTATAGGTTTCTAGTTTATCTTTTGTCCATGACTTTATTCTATTGTAGATTGAGATGTAACTATGAACTGGAACAATTATGAATGTAGACGGTCGCGGTTCCGGTTCAAAGAACAACCACCAGAAACTCATTTGGTCCCTACTAATGAGTTGAGGGGAAAATTTTCTCACTCAACTGCACTTATCCAAGAACTTCATGTAACATTTCAATTCCATTTATCTTGTGAACGAATGTTTTTACTTGTTCGTTGAGGAATTTTTTTTTATTATAAAGGAATTTTTTATTATTATTTGTAGTGTTAAAATTGTTTTCAATGATGTTACCAAAGTTTTTGGCCTGTGGTAAAAGCATTTTGTCAATTGTATTAAAGATATAAATACACCTATGCACGTAAATATATGTGTTTCTTGAGTACGGTTGTGTTAAAGTTGGACGATCTAAAACAAGAGCTTGTATTTGCGTTTCACCTTATTTTTAAATGGCACGTTCTCATGTTCCTCTACAATTGCTACCCTAATCAAGTGCTGTCTCGCACCATTGATTTCGACGTCGACGTGTCCCGCGTGTACAATTGTTATTGGCCGGCGAGATCATGTGACGTATAGGCTGCCTTGTTCCGTGTCTCGCTTGGGCCTCGAAACATCCTGGTTATGTAGTAAAACGGTCTAAAACAATTAGGTTTTAGTTTTAGTGCCTTAACATTAGTTCTGATAAATCATTTTGTATTGTGTAAATACTGTATTGCTTTTAAACTTCAACATATTATTCTACTTTCAACAATTTCGAAACCCAGTTGCATTAATCACCAGTTGTTGTTATGCGGTAGGAAATCAAATTAACGTAGAACTCTAAAGAACAACATTACTGGCTTATCATTGTAGGTTGACAACAGGGTTTAGCTTTGGTCTGAGTATAGGTCCATGTGAACCAGCGTAATATGATAGGTTCTTTTTGTGCGGGACATACTAACAACAACACAAATACAATAGCACTTGTTTTAGCGTACACAGTTGAGTGGGTTCATCATTTCGGTCCAAAGCCAAAAGTACAGGACCAAAAAGCCGAATCCCAACATTGCCGCGATGAAACCAATTTAGCAGATATTTGGCCTCTATAAAGTTTCATGGGATGTGCGACTATGCGCAATAAATACCACACAACATTCGAGAACGGAAAATAAAATTACCACAGACTGGTGTCCAACCAGTTTTTTCAAAACTTCAAGCCTGAACCCGAACCATTTAACTAAGTCAGTGGTTCTTAAACTTTTTCATTATTTTTTATGTTTTTCAACAGTCCCTTTGCCATTATTTCGAGGGCTCGCGGTCCTTAAGCCTAATTTGTGTATTTCAGAAAAACAAAAGTTGATTGCAGGATTTTAGCCAGTTATGCGAAATTGCGCATAACAAAGATCCAAAGCATGTGACATCACAGATAAGACAAAAAAACAACATTACAATTGTGCGCGAACAATTATATTTTTGTTAATTGTCATGAAATAAAGGCTATTGTTTAGCAATGGATACAGTCGATTCTCAATTCCACTTGATTTAAACATATTTAGTGGCACAAACTGACGACAAATAAGATTTTAGAATTATCTCAACCTTTTCGCGGTCCCCCCAAAATTGCCTCACGGACCTCAAAAGGACCGCGGACCCCAATTTGAGTACCGCTAAACTAAGTAAAAAATAGTGAAAGGTTGTTACAAAAGTTTTATAAACAATGTAAAATGTTTTTTGTATGAGGAGTGGGGCCATTACAATGTCACGTGATTGTACTTGGAACATAACAATCAAGAGTGCAGTCATAAAAAGTGCTTACAAATTGTAACATCAGATTGTCGCTTCGAAGTTCAAAAACTGTCGTACAAGTTGAGGCTAACAATAGAAAAAAAACGGCAGTTTATCATGCTTACAAATTTTACGGTAAAATTTTTACGACAAAGTGTTTTAATATAAACTGAAATTAAAGTCGTTTGAGTAGTTTAGACAAGACAAGTACGATTTTAAAATCGTTCATCATTTTAGTGAAAAGTGAATATTTTTTGGGAGGTTAAAAGCTCTAGTGTAAGAGATTCAAGCTTGTGCGA
The DNA here is from genome assembly GCF_965637545.1 of Phallusia mammillata. Classification (NCBI taxonomy): domain Eukaryota; kingdom Metazoa; phylum Chordata; class Ascidiacea; order Phlebobranchia; family Ascidiidae; genus Phallusia; species Phallusia mammillata. Next base: position 5,039,982 of record NC_137259.1, on the reverse strand, counting down.
TACACCCCAACATAGACGTGAGAAGAAACAGTAACACAATCAAACTAATTTTTTTCGACAGGTTTGCGTTTCTTCTATGACTGGAGCGGAGTTTGCAGCACGGCTAAATTAATTGGTAACCGGTCCACTATGGAAGAACGCAAGCAAAATTACAATTAAATCAGGCATCAGATCAATTGTGAACATAATTCCATATCCCACAAAAAATCAACCAGGAAACGCTTTTTTAGACTTTTTGGGGTAAGAGGGTCATATGTCCTAACTTTATAATTATAGTAAAAATGACAGGCAACGCTAAATACAAATGCAGTTGACCGTGTTGTAAACTAGTAATAAAATAAATACGCATTTCTTGCCAATTCAGTTGTTTTTTTGCTAATAATTTTTTTATTTTTTATTTACCTCAGACATCTTCCGGTAACGTGGGAAGGTTTGCTAGAGCAGGTTCTACAAACTGGTTTCTCGGTGATTTTTAAGCGTTTCTTGGCCACACCGCTTGGTTTGACCAACCCGTTACTATTTATCGGGGCGGAGTTATCTGTTAAATTTGTTGCATTTACGTTGATGAATTTTGAAAAAGCCCGTAGAGTACGCGGCGATAACCCAGCACTCCCAGGCCAAACACGTATCGCCAAAATAATTGACATTGCACTTTCCTTGGACAACGCAAAAGCATACAAACTCATGGTAGACGCATTTCGTCGCTCACCAGAAGCAAGACACAGGGCATGCAACAAGTAAGTTGTTTACTTCTATCAAACAATCTGTTTGTTGGAAGGTTGATTAACAGTTTGATTTTTTACAGACTCTTTGAACTGGCAAAGAAATTTTTGAAATAAATTCAAGCTTTTTCAAAAACCATCTAAAGCACTGACATGTTTTAAACCCTTTGTTTTCGACAAGTTTTTATATAACTGTAATATAATTGTATGTGTAAATAAGTTTGCATCTGTACCGTGGTGTTACTTTTACTGGAACTATTATTTAAAAAATGGTCCTCTTGCACAATTGTAAATGCCAAAAAATAGTGTTTTGTAGTAATTGTAGTTTTTTACGTTTACAGTTTTATATGAATAAAGGAAATATACGACGTCAGTGTCCACTTCAATAAAACATAGTATTCCGACAGTTACAGCCGACATAGTAAAAAGGATAAAATAAAAAAAAAGATAAAAACCGATTTTCATTACTTTGTAAGGACAAAAATTTCCATTTTTTTAGTGCAAGCAAAAAGACATGTTAGATTGCATGGGCAAATTGACCCACTGTAACTTATCAAGGCAAAATTTAATAACTTGCCCATCTAGGTTGCACAACGCCACAGAGCGTATGGTCTCTAACGAAAACCGCGTCTAATAGCGCAACTACATGTAACCCAATCTATACATTATTGTCGCGCATTGTGCAAATCTACTGGGTGGCTTTTCGGTGACAACTTAGCGTTTTTCTCAAGGGCTACATTTTTTCAGGCGTATAATAAACGAAGCGTAAAATACGCCACCAACTTGACCCAATGTGTGTTGAAGCAATTGAATTGATCATTTTTATTTTTTAGAAATTGTAGCTCTACATTTACTTTTACCTAATTTGGTTGCATCGGTTTTCTTTTTACCAAGGGCCTACTTGTACATTAGCTGCGTTTTGTGTATTTTGTTTAATAAATCTTGCACGCTTGTATAACGCTCCATGTAACCTAATCTTGGGGTAAACTGGTTTAAATGGATTTGTGGGGCTGGAGGTCAACAAAAGGGGGGGAGTATCCAACATATTGTATAACAAAACCAACAAGAGGGCAAAACGCACAGGCAAAAGAAGTGAATAACATAAAAGGGGGCTGAAAGTATAAAATAAAAAATAAAAATAGAGCAAAAATGTTTGATTTGTGTTTATTGCGCTAGGTGAAAGAAACCTTATCAAAACAATTACATTGAACAATCAAAGCAGGAAATAGCTGCGCAGCGTAATTGAAACGTATTGGTGGGTCATGACTAAATGCGCTGTAGCTACAACATATTATAAAGCCATTATGTGACGCGGAACCTCACAAGAAAGTGATGTTGTCGCATTATAAGTAAACACGATTGGGGGGTGCGACGTTGGTGGGACCAGTCGAGGAGGTCCCTAGAAATAGTAACCCCAAAAGAAACCCTGCCGGACAGTTTTAAGCACCAAAAGGAAAAAAATACATAAAAAACGAATTCTACTTTATAGTTACTATAATCAATGTGAACCAAAACTGATATGCATTTGAAGGAGTTGAAAATTTGCTGTGTGTGTTTAACTGCAGTAAAAAAAGCTCGTGCGAGTATAAACAAAACACTTTAAACTTGTCAGTGGGAGTTATCGACACGATTATGTGGGGAAATACGTGAGACACAAACTTGCGTGATGACATCGCTTCCTGAGCCGGCGCCTGTGTATAAGCAAAACAAATAACAAACGTTCAAGTTAAGGCGCCGGTTAGCCAATCACGCTGTACTGTGAGTTTGGTATTTACTGGATGTCCCTTTAGAAAGGGTTTAGAAAATAGCAGTCATAATGGTAATTAAACCGTTGGTTTTTAATTTTTAAATTAGTGATTACTTGATTACAAAATACGCCGTTTATGTTTGTTACAATTCCAGTTTAATGTTAAAAAAGGATCCAACTATAAAACATAGTGTGGACGTATAGAGTGTGGACTTACATGATAATGCAGTATCATCTGAAAAATAATAAAACGCTAGTTATAGTGGTAAAACTGGGCAAATGAGCGTACCAAGTGTTTATTTAAACAGTCAACAACAAAAAAAGTAAATTAGATTTAAACTTATTTACAGAATTGTTCTGTTTTTCTATCGGCTGGGGAAACAACATTAGAAAAGTTAGAGGACTTGGTGAATGATGTCACCAAATGGGTCAAAGGTTCGAAATATGATTTCAGCGTTTACCTTTGTCCTCCCTTTCTTAGGCCCTTTAAGTTTGGCATTGAACCAAATCCAACACCGAACCAACCAGGAAATGGATTCGTAGACTTTGGGCAAGTAAATATTTCTAAGAGTTTGCATGGATCGAAACACTTTTCCAATTAAAAATGTTTCTTTTTGTCTTCAGTCAGACATAATATCATTGTAATTTTAATTTAGGTTTCCATCCAGATGGAGTAACTTACAAATACATCTAAAACCCGGTTTTGCATTGGTTTACAATGCCTTGCTTAATGGATGGATTTATCCCACACCAGGACAATTTGCATGTTTCATTTTACTTCAATTTGAAACAGCCCGCAGGGTAGAAGGGGATATAAAATTCATTCCCAGAAAAGCTACAATTGCAGATGGAATTCGTATTGCACTGGAATTTGACAAAGAAGATACTTACAGGACAATGACCGACATGTTTTTGGGATTGGGATTAAACAGACAAGCGGCATATGAGCAGTAGGCATTCGTTTTTTTGTCTGCAGGTATTTTGTTTATTTTTTGTTTTTTGCTTTATTCTTTTGTAGATTGAAATTAAACAGTGAAATGGAAAAATTAGGAATGCAGACGGTGGCGGCTCCAGTTCAAAGAACAAGCACCAAAAACCCATTTGGTCCCTGCTGAAAAGTAAAGGGAAAAAGCTTTTTGCTACAACTGTATTTATCCAAGAATTACATGCAACATTTTTAATTAAACTTTTTTGTGAATGAACATTTTTAATTTTGGTGGTAAAATTGTCGTCAAAGGAAATGTTGTTTTAATCAATGCCTTAGTCCCACACTAAAACATATCGTATTGTTGTCGCCAAACGCTTGTCTTGCCCGGACATGATAGCTTGGATCAAGCAAATAACACAAAAGCGGGAGTATCCTCTACCAGTAGCAGAGCAAACGCATCAGTAAAGGGAAAGTAAGAAGCTGCATATATACAATAGAAGATAAAAAAGATAGTAAAAGAACAAGGAAACATGAACCTTATAAGATCTAAACCAAAAAATGCAGTCGAAATGGTAAACCGTTGATTTTTTCATGTTTGTTTGCTTTTTAATTTAGTAAATGCTAACTTGATTCGCCGTATATGTCTATTACATCAGGGGTCGGCAACCTTTATGGCACTGCGGACCGTTTTTGAAAGTGAAATTTTATCGCGGACCGGTCTTCAAAAAACTACAAATATTTAGCAATAAAAACGCTTAAATTAGTTTATCATCCCCGGGATACATGGAAACAATGTTGTATAGCATTTAACCTGAAAAATTATACGGCCCGGTAACAAACTCCTCGCGGACCGGTACCGGGCCGCGGACCGGCGGTTGCCGACCACTGTATTACAACACTACTTGAAGGTAAGTAAAACGCAACCACGTACTTAAGGAATACGCAATCTACCAGCCTAGGGCGTGTCAAAGTGACGCAGTGTATAGTCAAATGGTGATAATGTTGGCAACCTTTTTTAAGAAAAAACGAAAATATTTACACAAATATAAATTATGTAAGATAAAATAAAAAAATTGCTCTAAAACAGTGGTTTTCAACTTTTCATGGACCCTTCCAGTAACTTTCAGGAACTGTGCCCCCCTTAAGTAACCTTTTAGGACCCCCCCCTCCCCCTGCTCATCAAAAAATGCAAATAAAAAATTCATTTAATTTATAGTCGAGGATTTGTAGGCATCAATGTGTAACAAAAAAACAGACGAATAGTGAATAGGTTATGACATTGATTAGACCAGGGGTGGGGAACCTTTTTGTTTGTGAAGGCCGCCAAACGGTTTATCGACACTCGTTCAGGCCGCACAGACTATTTCTCCGGCCAAGGACAGTGGCATTCAAACTTTTTGACTTACAGAACGGTTGATGTGCTATTGGACTTACGGTCCAAGTTAAATAAAATTCGTCACTACATTTCCACCCTCACTACAACATTCCGGATTTTATTAACATAGAAACTCGCTTGTTTATCAATATCAATCTAAGAACAGCTTGTGACATCACAGACGAGGTTAAGACATTCAATTATGCGCAAACAACTGTTCTTTTGCAACACAAGTTAGATTGTAGAACTTTGGTCTCTTGGCAGTTCTACGGATATCGCTTTGTGTACCAGTACGCAAACGTTTGGCTCTAGATTCAAAACCGCTGCCCTAGAACCAATCAAATAATGTGGAATAAAGGTAAAAAAATATGTTTCTGTCTAGTTTTTAGCGCCTGGTGCAGTGTGTATTATCAACATCCTAAATTGTATTCTGACATCGAAGGCCGCACTTAGTGCCTTTAGGCCGCAGGTTCCCCACCCCTGGATAAGACCCTGCGTACCTCAATACGGTCAGCGCCCGCGTTATACAATATATGATATGGCCATGAAATTAAGTGAAATGACGAATTACAAAATAAGATAACGACAATTCAGCTTTGGTAATGTAGCGCAAATGCAGGGAATTAAAATTATCGATCCAATTTATAGTTCCACTTATATTGTGCAGGATTTCGACATTTCGGACTGCAATGGACGACAGTTGCTAAGTGGATTTGAAAACCTGGTTGAAAGAGGTCGTCTACGGCTCAAAATTTAGGTTTTATGTTCAAAGTTGTTCACCCACACCTGTGTTCAGAATTTGGCCACATTGGTATAAAAGCAACCAACCAGGAAATGGAAGAGTGATATTTCCGTAAGAAATTAAATATGTGGAAAAATGCGAATCTGTCCAATATCAAAAACTATTTCAACGGGATTAAGTTTCCCACTTGGCGTGAAAACTATTTCTCAACATTCTGACCATTTACATTTTAGATCTAAACTTCCCATTACCTTCGAAACACTATACACGGACTTGAAGAGTAATTTAATCATAAACATAACTGCCAAAGAATTTGTGCACATAGAAAACATTATGCAGACGTTTTAACAATCATTGTTGTCATCATCAGTGCAGCAGTTTGCTAACTTGCTCTACAGCTCGATTGTCAATCTACACTGATGATGACCACAGTGACTTTTGAAACGTCTGCATAATGTAATTCCCACAAACTGTTCTGGTAGGTTTAGGTCGGATTGGGATACACTCTACAAAACAGTTTTGAAGTGTACGGATTTTCGGTCGACTTACATAGAATTGATGGTAAACGCATTTTTTTCAAACGCACATCTGTTTTATTCTACTTCTGTTTGAAATAGCACGCAGAACTCCAGGAGATCCTGACAATATTCCCAACAAAGGAGACATTAAGGATGGAATTCTTATTGTGTTGAATTTTGATACACCTGAAAACTACGAAATAAAGATAAACATGTTCAAGAGGGATTACAGAAAAGCAGCTTACCAAGAGTAAGCGTTTATTTTTATAGTCACAAAATCGTAAAGGTATGCTATACTCCTTTATTTTATAGGCTTGTCAGATTGGAAAACGAACGCAGACTTGGAAATTTACGCATGTAGCCACAACCGGTTACAGCTACTAGAACGACCAGAAACTCATTCGATATCTTCTAAACAACTGACGCAAAACGCTTCTCACTATAACCGGAACTTATCCAAGAATAACATGGAGCACTTCATTTAAACGTATTTTGTAGCAAAACCTAGTTTATATGTAGCGTTAAACCCGAAATATAATAAAATATAATTATGTTCGTGTTGATTTGCCAAAGTGATATTTTAGACTCTTGCTAAAATAAGACGCAGAAACAAAACGAACCACTAACTTGCATTACAGTTGCCAAAAAGTAACGCCGTTTGCAAGACTATAAGTCATTGATTCAGAAACCGGGCCACTTGCATAGGTTGTAACTTGAAATTCATAGCGTGACGAACTTCACAGGATACAATTTTTTTACATTACATCAATTAAACGACAAAACAACGAAGGACATCAACATGTTGGAAGTATATTAAAAAATGTATTAAAAACTTATAGTTGGCAAACTCCCATTTACCCATAGTTGTAAGCGGGGTAAAATTTTAGACGCGATCTCGACCTAAACATAATAGTTTTTGAGTCCAAGTTAGTCCAAAGATGGCAAGTTTGCTTTGTGCGAATTAACTATTTTTACAGACAGGCCTATCGTAAAGAGTAAGATACGGGTGCACGGCTTATCACAGAAAAAAATATTGAACAAGCATGTTATTCAACGGGTTGCACAGCAAAATATTAGTTTTTATTACCAAACCTATCGTTCTATTTATGTTTAGTTAATTGAAAAATAGTCGGTTTTAATTAAAAACATAACTATCAGAGAACTTGTGTTTGTAAAATACATCTTAGTGCAAACATTTTATCCTAGTGTATTTCATAAGTTGGTTTATTTCTTGTGTGTAGAGGCCCTTTCCCGCCTCGACAAGTGACGACCATCCGATAAACGCGTTTACTTGTCGTCTCCAATGAAAAAAACTAAACAAAAGTATGCAAATAGAAGTTCTATAGCAAGTGTCTTTTGTATTAAATTACTTCTTAAGTCCGTGTGTAGTACTCATGAAGAAATACTAACATTTCTGCCCACGCATCCACGTTTATTGAGATCTGTTGCCCGTAGGATTTCGGAAAAGACGTGTTTCAAGTGTTTGCCATCAATACAATTAAAGACATTTGACCCATACGCTTAACAAGGCAGCTGTAGCCACTTCTCTTACTCATAGTAACCAGACTTTTTTTACTCTCGTCTTATGCAGCGAATTTCTGTGCTGTGTCATTCTATTTTGATGTAGCCCAATCTATACATCATTGTCGCGCATCGTGCAAACCCACTGGCTGACTGTTCGGTGACAACTGGGTGTTTTTTACAACGGCTTTACTTATTTATGAGTAACCGGACCCTAAAATACGTCACTCGTCGTTTGTCAGTTTGCAACTTGACTTGACCTAACGGGTGTTGAAACAGTTTTAATTGGTCGGAATATTTCATCTGCAGGAATTGTAGTTCTACATATTCTTTAACCCGTTTTTGTTGCATCGGTTTACACAAAAAAGGTGTTTAATGAATACAAATACCCTTGTACTGTTGTAGCAGAAATGTAGTTTTAAAAATTAGGAAAATTAACTTCAGAAACATGACCGTTTTTTACATTGGCATGACCGTGCTATATTTCAAACTTGTGGTTGTATTAGATTGTGTAATATTTGACTTCGAAACTTTTGTAAACTCGTTAAAAAGAATAATTGACGTGACCACGTGACGTTTTCTTGTTTTGTTGTCCTTGGCAATTCGTATGTCGCAGTATTCGATGTCCAGTAAGAGCTTGATTCCTATGGGCGCTGTAATGCCCAAACGTTTGCAACAGCCGCCAATAAGATATTTGTCTAAACAAAAGAATAAAAGAGTGAAAAAGTCTGCAAAGAGCACAATTTTCTGAAACTTAACCAAGCTGAATATATAACCTGCTGGTTTACTGCACTAAACAGGTTTCTACCTGACGTGAGCCATAAAAATGAAAAACTTTGTTGCATTTGAAAAACTTTGTTGAAAACATTGGCGCGGGTGGTGTTGCTCGTTTATTTCGTCCCGTTTGTATTTGAGAGTAAGTGATATTAGTTTTGTTGTTGCTAAAGTCTACCCCTATACACTTACTTAAGCCAATTCATTCAGCTATTGTCAATCTTTGTCCTGGTGACATTATACTGTTATACAGGGGCTAGGCTAGGTAACAGTCTGTAGGAAAGCAAACATAGCCACCATACAGAAAAGGGTTTCAGTGAAAGTAGTTACATTATAGTTAAAGCAAAAAACGAAGCCCGACGAAAAAAGCATGCAAAGCCTACGCCGCAGAGAAATAACGGTAGTCAAAGAGGTCAATCCCATTTGTTTGTACTTTGTTTGTTGGTAACTATTTAGACTTTTGAGTACATTGTATTCAGCAAATTATATATAAAACACTGTTTTATATAGACTTTGGTTTGCAATTGCTGACTTTTGTAATTCCACCTAAAAGTTACTTAGCAGCAATAAAAATCACTTTGTTAGGTGAGAGTGGCAATTATCGCCTACTGTTTTGGGTGGTTAAAAAATATACCTAACCAGCTTAATTACAACTGTATTGCAAAAACATGAACAAAATTAACTGTAGCCCTTATTGAACCCTTAAATCCAGCAGCAATCTATTTATTAAACCAGCTATAAGTACCAATCCATTTCGGCAAAATTATTTAAGAAACGATGTAAACTTTTTTATCCATTGTGCAGGATTTCGACATTTCGGACTGTACGGGATACAACATACTGCCTACATTTAAAAACCTGGTGGAAAGCGATGATTGGGTCTACGGCTCTGAATTTAGGTTTTTTGAAGAAAATTTATCAACACCTGTGTTCAGGATTTGGCCACATTGGTATGAAAGCAACCAACCAGGGAATGGAAGAGTGATATTTCCGTAAGAAATTAAATATGTGGAAAAGCACAACATTGTTAAAATCTTTTTACTTCAAAAACTATATCAACTGGATTAAGTTTCCCACTTGGCGTGAAAACTTTTTCTCAACACTCTGACCACTTACATTTTAGATCTTAACTTTCCATAAACTGTTATGGTAGGTTTAGGTCGGGTTGGAAGATACTATACGAAACAGTTTTGAAGTGTACGGATTTTCGGTCGACTTACATGGATTTCATGGAAAACGCGTTTTTTTCAAACGCACATCTTCTCGGAACACCAGCATTTGGCTGTTTTATTCTACTTCTGTTTGAAATAGCACGCAGAACTCCAGGAGATCCTGATAATATTCCTAGCAGAGAACACATTAAGGATGGAATTCGAATTGCTCTGGATTTTAACACACCTGAAAAGTACAAAATAATGATAAACATGTTCAAGGGGGACCCCAGAAAAGCAGCTTACCGAGAGTAAGTGTTTATTTTTTACAATTACAAAATCGTAAAGTTATGCTATATTCCTTTATTTTATAGGCTTGTCAGATTGGAAAACGAACGCAGATTTGCAAATTTACGCATGTAGCCACAACCGGTTACAGTTCCAAGAACGACCAGAAACTCATGCGATATCTTCTAAACAACTGACGCAAAACGCTTCTCACTACAACCGGAACTTATCCAAGAATAACATGCAGCATTTTATTCAAACGTATTTTGTAGCAAAACCTAGTTTATATGTAGCGTTAAACCCGAAATATAATAAAATATAATTGTGTTCGTGTTGATTTGTCAAAGTGATGTTTTAGACCAGGGGTGGGGAACCTACTTAGTACTGCGGGCCGCATGAATTGCACAATATTTTCGGGCGGGCCAAATATTTTTTAATTTTCAAATTCCTTGGAATAATACCCTAAGCACAAAAGTGATTTTATATTTCATCGCTCCAGATTTGATTTTTTCTTTGCTGTTACTTGTTTGCAACAAACAAGGCATACAGGTTTATCACTTATTTCGACTAAAACCTGTCCGTTCTTTCTGGAACACCCTAGCTCCATTTAAAACTAACACCACATGGCAAATGATTTGTTGCTGCAAGGAGAGACAATCGAGTGACTGTTACGTAACAAATATAGCAAGTGGTTGAAAGTAGTGATGCACCGAACCCGCCTAAAAAGGTTCGGGCCGAAACCGAATATTCGGCCACGAGGCCGAATAATTTCGGCCGAATCAGGCCGAACCAGGGCTGCCAAAGCTTGGGTTTTGCCCCAAGATCTTGGGTTTTTACTTGACGTCTTGGGTTCTTGGGTTTTATTTTGAAAATTATAGCAATTCTTGGGTTTTGAGTCTTATTGATGAAATAGATATATGTAAGAACTATTTTAACGAGAAAAGTTTTTCGGGTAGCTGCACTGTTTGGGCCATTTTATCATCTCTTTTATTTTCTCTCTATTCTAGACCTTAATTCTTTCTAGATAAGTATACAGTGAAAGCAATCGTTACACTCAAAAATGCAAATAGATCAATGTTCGTTAAACATAAAAACTGCGAACCATCAAAGAAGTTTTAAAGCTTTTAAATATACTGTAGACATTACTAATTTTATAAAAAAGAAAACAGATGATGATCATCAAACAGCCAAGAGTGAACTGGCGATTGCTGCATATTTTATTGAACATAATATTCCCTTTGCTTGCATTGACCATTTCCTACCAAAAGTTTGTAAAGTTTCATTTCCGGATTGTAAATTGTCAAATATTTGTCAATGAAACGAGTAAATTTCCTAATTAATTGCATTTCTAACCACATTTTGCATTCTTGGGTTTTCATTTAAATTCTTGGGTTATTTGGCTGTGAGTCTTGGGTTTTGTTGAAATTCTCATTGGCAGCCCTGGGCCGAACCTAAAACCGCATTTCTTATGGGTGTTTTTAACTGAACCTTGTGTTGTTGATGCAAGTGAACTCAGTTATGACAACCAAAATCACTTTCACAATGCGAAAGCTTCACTAAACTTGTAACATTTCGCAGACAATGTGGCAAGTATTTATGATGTTTCGTATTGGCGAAAATGAAAATTTGGGTATTAATTCCATGCAATCAAAAAGTTCGGTTTCGGCCGAATTTTCAAAAAAGTTCGGGCCGAAACCGAAACATCGAAAAACAGCGTATTCGGCCGAAATGTTTCGGCCAACCGAAACTTCGGTGCATCACTAGTTGAAAGTGTGGCCATTTTAATAAGTTTGGCTTTCAAATGTAGAAATGTGTAAAAGTCTTTTCAAGTAAATATTTGTACATAAACGTTTTATTATTGTTTTTTTTTATGCTACGTTTTAAGCTATACTTTAACAAAATTGTGACGCGGGCCACTTTCAAAAGGCAAGCGGGCCGCAGGTTCCCCACCCCTGTTTTAGACCCTTGCTAAAATAGTGCACAGAAACAAAACGAACCACTAACTTGCATTACAGTTGCCAAAAAGTAACGCCGTTTGCAAGACTACATAAGTCATTGATTCAGAAACCGGGCCACTTGCATAAGTTGTAAATAGAAATTTATAGCGTGACGAACTTCACGGGATACATTTTTTTACATTATATCAATCAAACGACAAAACAACGAAGGACACCAATATGTTGGAAGTATATTAAAAAAATGTAACAAAAACTTATAGTTGGCAAACTCCCATTTACCCATAGTTGTAAGCGGGGTAAAATTTTAGATCCGATCTCGGCCCAAACATAATCGTTTTTGGTCCAAAGAAGCTCATGGAAAATAAGTTTATGCGAATGAAACAATTTTACAGACAGGCCTAAGAGAGAGAAAGATAAGAGAAAGATACGAGTGCACGACTTATAACAGAAAAATATTGAACAAGTATTTCGTTCAACGGGTTGCACAGCAAATAATTCGTTTTGATCAACAAACCTATCGTTCTATTTGTATTAGGTTAATTAAAACATAGTCATTTTTAATTAAAAACATAAAACAGAGAACTGCCAGAAAACTTGTGTATGTAGTTTGTGCAAAGGTTTATTCTAGTGTATTTCATAAGTTCTTTTTTCTTCTTATGTGTAGAGGCCCCTCCTCGCCTCGACATGTGACGACCGTCCGATAAACGGGTTATATTGTCGTCTCCAATAAAAAAAATAAAAAAAAGTATGCAAATAGAAGACGTTTTTAATAAAATTAAGTCCGTGTGTAGTACGCATGAAGGATTACTAACATTACTGCCCACCAGCACGGTGTCATTGTCGTTAAAACCGCGACCACTGATTAAGTAACAAACAATAGCTTCCAAAAACAACGCAACAAAATATGTCGTATAACTTACGTATCCACGTTTAGTTGGTGTTGTTGGCCATAAGACTCTGGGAATGGGTTTTAGTGATACGATTTTGATACGAAGATGGGTTTTAGTGATACGATTCAAAACATTTGACCCATGCATATCTACAGCAATCCCGTCAGAATGCCTTCTTTCTTTCACTCTCGTCTTATGCAGCGAATTTCTGTGCTGTGTCATTCTATTTTAAAGTGCCTCGTATCGCTACACAACTTTCGAAAGATGGTTAGAAAATTCGGTTCCTGTTTTTAAAATCTTTGCGTTGTTTCATTCAACGCGGCAGCTACACTCTGAAATTTATCAGCGTATCGTTCTGACTTTTGCGCATCCAGCGCGCAAGAAAGGAAAAAAAGACACAAATATCATAGAATTTGAATATACACGAAATGAGAATCGAAACGCGTTTCCAATCGTCGTCTATCCTCTTCTTTGTTTCGCTTTCGATGTGTTCGCTCTCTAAGATCTGCAAAAATGTTATCTGTAAGTACAGCTTGTTGGGGGCCTTTAGGTAGCTTGTCACAAATATTCTAGAACGTCCCATGACAATATCCCACGATCCAATTACCACGGATCATGGGCAATGTCGGTTTGTCTAGAGCAGTGGTTCTCAAACTCGGTTTTCGGGGCCGCATGCGGCTCCCAACTACTTATTTTGCGGCTCGCACCAGACCTCAGAAAACCACCAAACATTGCTATTTTAGCATTCAAAGTCATCTTCTTTAGCGATTTTTTCAAGGTTTTGTTTTTTTGCGGCTATACACTTAAAAAATACCATTTGGCCCCAACAATAAAAAAGTTTGAGAACCACTGGTCTAGAGTCTGTCGTTGCAGTCGCTATTGTGTTGTCATTGTCCTAGTGTGCCAGTTTTATCGTGCGCCGTTACCCGTTGCAGTGTCCATTGTTTTATCTAAAGGAAATCGTCACGGCATGTTAGCGCCTTTTACCCTTTTCATTGTTGCCTCAGCGTTACATTACAAGAGCGCCCATCTAACGATATAACTTAACATAACTGAGAAGAAGATAGAGATAACTGCGATAAGAGTAGAGTTGAGAGTGCTGGATTGTTGTGGTTGGACGTGAATAAATGTAAAAGTAAAGATGTCTTGCCGATCAGAGTACACGAGCGTTAGCTGTTAAGGAACTTCCATAAGTCAGTCCCAAACTTTTGCGTACCCGTGAAAACGGAACGTGACAAAGCTCGAATCGATTCTCCCGTCGCACGACGTTCCGCGCTTATTACCGGGGCGTGTTCACGTGATGTTATATGAATCGGTCCGTGAGAAGTTCGTTACCGATACGTTTTCGGGATAAATGTCTATTTTTGTAGCAGTCCTTGCATATGGTCGTGAAAAAGAAGAATGAAAGTCTAAAACATGTTTTTGAAAGACGGAGACTTAAAATTGTAATTCAACAAGCCATTTTTTATTCTCTTAAGGCTTATCGGCATCAACGGGCAGATATTCAACATTACACATTCGACTGGAAATGACATATGAGGCAAATTAGAGCAGGGGTCTGCAACCTTTTTTCTTTTGCTGACCGTTTTGAAAGCAAAATTTAGTGAACAATTAACACGAGTCTAAACGTTTTACAGCTTTAACCAAACAAACGCTTTAAAGAAATTCATGTTTATTTCAAACGGATTTAAAACGATAAAAAAACAAAACATGACAACGAGCAAAAATAGGCTACATCAATTTTTGTCCCATAAAAAATGTTTGTTATCGTGGGCGGCAATAGAAAGAATCATCATTTGATCCAGATCATTCAGGGTTTGAGAAAAGTAGTCCTGGATGATCATATGAATCTGAGGATCACTGCAGTGATAAATTTCCCATTGCGATGTTTGTTTCCAATTCGACAAGCCTGAAAAATGAAAGATGAGGTCAAACATGTATTTATGTCTATTGCACTTCAATTGTAATGTGATTAAAGGGACCTACTTTTCGTATGCCGTTTTTCTGTATCCACCGTGAAACATGTCTGTCATAGTTTCATAAACATCAGCTGTGTCAAAATTTAGAGCAATGCGGATTCCATTTATAATTTCGTTTTTAGTTGGAATTTTGTCAGATTCCCAGTTTCCGCTGCGAGCTATTTCGAATTGGAGTTGAACAAAACAATCAAATTGTTCCAATGGTGGTATGTACTCAAGTAAGCCATGGAACAAACTGTGATAAACCCTCGCAAAACCATGTTGAAGATAGGAGTGCTGGTCTGCCCAAGTGAAAAGATGCCTTTAAAGAACAACAATTTAATGACAGTCATATAGCAATTTTCAAATAATAAATGTGAAATATTGAACAAAATTGCTTCTGATTAGACAAAAGTTTAGTATGCAAGGTAAGTATTGTTCAGGCTGTCATGAAATGAATTTATTTTGTAGCCTTGTAAAAATACAGTAGCATTTGCGAAAAATACACTTACCCGAAGTAAATAAATCCATTTTTTGGTTTGTGGAGTTTGGGGTTTGGGTAAATGTTAAACGTAAAAGGCGTTTGGAATGCAGTGAGGTAGACATGACAATCAAATCTATTTCCTTTCTTCCACATTTCCACATTGTTTACAAGTTCTTCAAACCTTTCCAATACGCTATTTCCGGTCCAGAGCGATATGTCGAACCTCTGTGACAATTTTAAAACAATAAATCCGCAAATAACCCTTTTTTAAATGTGATTTTGTGTTTTACTTGAGTAGCCGGTTGATATCCAAAAGTTTCAACTAGGTTTTCATTTTCCCGGTTTTCCAGCCTAAACGTTGAGGGTTGTTTTACATTTAACAAAAAAATCCTTATGTCTACCTTTCCTTATGTCTACATATCGGTCATCGCAAAATAATCATCTCTCGTGTCCAAATCCAGTGCAATATCAATTCCATCTTCAATTTCGTATCTGCTAGGAATGTAATCAGGATCACCGGGTACTCTGCGAGCTATTTCGAACTGGAGTAAAACAAAGCATGCAATTTCTTTTTGATCGAATTGGTTTTGGCAGAAATGAAACATGGTTTCCATCACTTTGTCGTAGATCGACTTAAAACCAGTCACAAGACACGGTTGTAAATACTTCTTCCATCTCGAACGAAACCTGTAATTACGATAGTGAAAAAAGTGTATGAATGTTTTGAGATTCTAGGTTTTACTTAAATATAAATTTCTATCTTCAACAAAATAGATTTTTCAACTCAAATGTATTTGTACAATTTACAAGATATTTAATAGGAAGATTACTTTAAACTATTGCCTTACGGAAATTCTATCAGTGCGTTTCCTGGTTGCGTGCTTGCACGATAATGAGGCCAAATGATAAACACTGGTTGAGTGGATGACGCACTTCCAACATAAAATCGAAATATTGAGCCGTACACCCAGTCTTTGCCTTCAACCAGATTCTCAAATGTAGACAGTATTTGATCACCAATAGATTTGGAAATGTCGAAATACTGAACAATTTGTACATTATACTCTTTGAGCTTGGCAACTCTATCATTATATAATTTTAAGACAGTATGGAAATCTTTGTTAGGTAGAGCTGATCATCGCAGCCTAGTCCATGCATATTCCGTATTGGGCAATGTAAACGTTCAACCAAACAAGCATCAGTATAATGTACAGTTGCTTGAACGTCTGCATAGCCTAAAATGGGATATATAGAGCACCTTTACCAAAACAGAGAGATCCTTACTATCTTTAAATGACAAAAGGATAGGGTTGCAAAGGTCAAAAAACGTTTGCAACGGAAATAAATTAACCGAAGTTGCAAAGTTATCTCACAAACAAAGGACACAGAAATGATATTTACCATTTCGACTACTGTTTTCTGTTTTATGTTGACGGGATTTATACTTTCCATGCTTTCGTTGTCAATTTTACCACTTTTTTCATCCATTGTATATTCACAGCTGAATTAACCAATAGCATTGAGCAGTACTGCAAGCATTTTTGATATTTTTAAGTTTGTATTCTATTGCTTGCTTTGTATCGAAAGAGATATATGGATTGCGGGTTTGCTGCACTCTGTTCTATTGCTGTTGTTTTGTTCCTGATTTACGATTGTCTTCTGTTGAAACGAGCTTCTAGGAAGGACTCGGTTGTGTGTAACATACACACAGACATAAGAAACACTTTAACTTGCTTTAAATCATTCTACTCTATTTCCCCCCATTGTTCATTTGAACGAATTTCCAACTGTCAAGTTCTAACGTTGCTTCGCCGACGCCTTCGTCCCTTTTCTTAGCACTCTAAAATCAACCCTACTTGTACAACGTTCTATGTGGTCCCGAGAACATCGACTTCGAAGGGCCTTTTTATTTCACACTTGACGAAGCATGACTTATCCTGCAAAAAACGCCCCGGTGCAGTGGTTGTCTGTTGACTGTTTGTTTTTCATTACCTGCACGTTGTTCGCCATGGCTGTTGTTTGCGATTGTTATATTAGTAAAAAAGTAACGGCGCATTATGCTTTATAAACTAACGTTTAAAATCAATTAAATTACACCAGAAAATCACACCTCAAGCATGCTTGGTATACCAGGTGCTGATCTAATTTAACTAAGATTAAAAATGTTGCTAAATCCTAGCAAAAACTAAGATTAAAAATGTTTAACTTATCCTACAGCAAATCACAAAGTATGTACGTTTTAGCCTGCTTGTTAAGGCAGGTGCGACCTAAGTTTAAAAATAATTGCTGCTTTGCTCTTTAAGTGTAGATCAGTGGTTCTTAACCAGGGGGGCGAGAGACATTTCCAGGGGGGGCGTGAGCCAAAAGTTAAATAAACAAATTTATTTAACTTTGGACTCACCTCCTCCTAAAATTAATTTTGCAAATGTAGGGCATTGTTTGCGAGCACAAACGTTTTTAAAAAGAAACGAATATTGCAATACCTGGCGTAACACAAATTTTGAATAATGACATACGTGGCAAAGTTTTTAGTTTGTCAGTTTAGAACAGGGGTCGCCAATTTTTTTAACTGCAGGCCGGATCATTTTAACAATCACGCTCGAGAGTCGCATGGGTTACAAGCCCTGACGCAGCCCCAAACTGGCACACGCGAGGCGATTTTGACTGGTCCGCAAAGGGTTCATGTCTTCCCACGATCTTATTTGTATTCAGATTGTGCCGCTGTTTAATTGTAAAATTATGAAAACTATAGAAGTGTCAAATACCAACTAATGCACGTTTATTCTACCACGAGGAACCAAAAAGGCAAATGTTCGCACACAATTATTATTCTTTGCTTTTGTATGTAACGTAACAAACTGCTTTTGGATAATACATAGTTATGCCTTCCTGTTAGTTATCCTGTTAGACCAGGTAAAATTATTACTGAAATGTATAATATGAATGTTTGCACAATCTTTAACGCCCCCGGGCCGTAATTAGGTGATCCCTGGTTTACAACATAGGCAACGGAAACTTCTGGTAGTTCCTTTGCTGCATGTGTTCGAAAAAACTGTCGTTTTTTGGCCTGTTTTAGGGGGGCGTGAAGTGCCCAACAAACACCTTAGGGGGGCGTGGACAAAAAAGGTTAAGAACCGCTGGTGTATAGATAGAAAAAACGACATGTGCTTTTTGGGTTGCTTGCCTATTTTAACAGCTTGTAATTAAAAAGAAGTGACAACTTCTGCCATGTTCAGTTTAGGGATGTTTTAAGGTGACGTCAGCGTAGGTGTAAGAAGAAATGTTGCTTTGCTTCGTTACAGCGGTTTGGCAATCGTGTCTGGACATGATAGCGTCGAACAGAATCATCACATATCTCAGGTTTCAGTTCAGAACCTTTACCGCTCGACAGATGGTACAAACAGAAATGATCACAAGTTGTATCGTCGTTAGACTAGCACTGGACTTAACATGGCAAACAACATGCCTGTAATAAGAAATACAATAGTCGCATGATTTAAAAGCAAGGCAAAACAAGGTTGTTGCATCTGTTCCGTGTGTATGTTACACGTCATCAAGTCCTTTGTTACAGCTAGCTCGTTCCAACACAAATACATTCCTAAACCAGGAAAGAAACAAAAGCAATAGAACAGAGTGCATCAAACCCGCAGTCCATATGTCTGTTTCGATACAAAGCAAGCAATCTAACTTAAATTAAACTTGTCCAAAATTATTTGCATCACTGCTTAATGCTTTTGGTTAATTCAGCTATAAATATACATTGGATGAAAAAAGTGGGAAAACTGACAACGAAAGCATGGAAAGTATAAATCCTGTCAACATAAAGCAGAAAACAGTAGTCGAAATGGTAAATAACATTTCTGTGTTCTTTGTTTGTTAGATAACCTTGCAACTTCGGTTAATCTATTTCCGTTGTAAACGTTTTATGACTTTTGTAACTCTATCCTTAGTAATTCGATGACAGTAATTAGGAATCTCTTTGTTAGTTAGAGCTGGATATTTAGAGCACCCAAGCTCATATGTATTCCGTTTTAGGCGGTGTAAACATTTAACCAAACAAGTAACGGTATATTTCAAAAATGCACAAATTTTTCAGTATTTCGACATTTCCAAATCTATTGGAGATCAAATACTGTCTACATTTGAGAATCTGGTTGAAGGCAAAGACTGGGTTTACGGCTCTATATTTCGATTTTATGTTGGAAGTCCGTCATCCACTCAACCTGTGTTCATCATTTGGCCTCATTATCGTGCAAGCACTCAACCAGGAAACGCACTTATAGAATTTCCGTAAGATTATAACTTATAGTAATCTCTCTATTACATATTTTATAAGTTGTACAAATACAGTATTTGAACACAAAAAAGGTAATATATTTTGTTGACAATAAATATAACAAACTAATATTTGCATTTTAAATAAAACTTAGCCCAAATTTGTAAGTCGGGCCGGGCATTTCGGGTCGGGTTCCGGCTTAGATTTCTAAAAAATGATGGGCCTGATTCGGACCTGACTTTACACTCTGTGTCAGCATCTTTTTGAATAAATTTTACTAGCTAAGTAGCCCGTTGCTGGGCCTGCCCTAATGTCAAAAAGCCCTAAAACGCCTTGTTCAAAACCAATTTTCTATTTATTGTCTATTGTGTTTGTTGTTTTGGACTTTTTCAAGGCTTCGATGTACAGGCCTGTCGAACAAACTTTCGGGCCTAAACGGGTTTCTCAAAAAAAAAAATTGGGTTCGGGCCGGGTTTCGGGTTTCGGGCTTGTGGTTTCGGTTTCGGGCCGAGTTTGGGCTCCAATTTCCGACCCGTTTACAACTCCGATTTGGCCTATAATCTCAAAATATTGGTACACTTTTTCTACTTTCAAACGTTCTTATCGTATTTACAGGTTTCGTTCGGGTTGGAAAAAATATTTGCAACCGTTTCTTGTGACTGGTTTTAAATGGACTTACGACGAAGTGATGAGAAACATGTTTTATTCCAACCAAAACCGATTCGATCAAAAGGAAATTGCATGTTTTGTTTTACTCCAGTTCGAAATAGCTCGCAGAGTACCTGGTGATCCTGATTATATTCCCAGCAGAGACGAAATTGAAGATGGAATTCATATTGCACTGGATTTGGACACAAAAGATGATTATTTCACTATGACAGATATGTTTCTTGGGAAAAAAAGATATGAAGCATACGAAAAGTAGACATTAATCATTTTTCAAAGGAGATTTTTTTGTTAAATGTAAAACACCCTTTTACGTTTAGACTTAAAAACCGGGAAAACAAAAACGTAGTTGAAACTTTTGAACATCAACCGGCTACTCAAGTAAAACAAAAAATCATGTTTAAAAAATTAATATTTGCGAATTTATTGTTTCAAAATTGTCACAGAGGTTTGACATATCGCTCTGGACCGGACATGGCGTATTGGAAAGGTTTGAAGAACTTGTAAACGACCTAGAAATGTGGAAGAAAGGAAATAGATTTGATTGTTATGTCTATCTCACAGGATTTCAAATCCCTTTTACGTTTAACATTTACCCAAACCCCAAACTCCACAAACCAAAAAATGGAATTGTTTACTCCGGGTAAGAATACATTTTCACAAAGACTAATTGATTTTCACATTGCAACAAATGAACCCGTTTATGACACCATGAACATTATTTACCTTGCACACAAAACTTTTCGTCAAAATGTCGCTAAAAGCTCCTTCAATTTCATCAGTGTTCGACATTAATTAAAATTTGCTATCAAATCGTTGTATTTTAAACTAGGAATCTTTTCAATATATATTCTCTTGCTGCCGGGCGTAATTTCAAGTTTATAGAGCTCTTTTGCCAGTTGTAATTTTATTTCGACGTTTCGACTTTCTATACAGGTAGCCTTCATCAGGCAAACAATGACCCAAGAAATACATCTTTTCTAGGCATCTTTTTAATTGGACAAACCAGCAGTCCGATCTACAACATGGTTTTGCAACGGTTTATAACGGTTTGTTCAATGGCTCGATTGACTATATACCACCATTGGGACAATTTGATTGTTTTGTTCAACTCCAATTCGAAATAGCTCGCAGGAGAGAATTTGAGCCTGATCACATTCCAACCAAAAGCGAAATTAAATATGGAATTCGCATTGCTCTGGAGTTTGACACAGCTGATGTGTATGAAATTATGACAGACATGTTTCACGGCGGAAACAGAAAAGCGGCATACGAAAAGTAAGAGTTTTAACCCCTTTGATCACATCATAATTTGAAGTGAAATCAACCTAAATACATGTTTGACCTGATCCTTTGTTTTTTAGGCTTGTCGAATTGGAAACGAACATCGCAATGGAAAATTTGTCACTGCAGTGATCCTCAGAATCATATTATCTTCCAGGACTACTTTTCTCAACCCTGTAGAATCTGGATCAACTGAAGATTCTCGCTATTGTCTCCCACCATAGCAAAAATTTTATTGGAATGTAAATTGAAGTAGCCTATTTTTGCTTGTTGTCAAGTTTCGATTTTATTTGTATTTTTAAAATCAGTTTAAAATAAACATAAATTTGTTTAAAGCGGTTTGGTGAGAGCTTTTTTTGAAACGTACAGACTATTGTTATACTGTACAGTGGAGCCAGGTATATACCACTAACATATTAATCCGGGTCAAAACGATGCCCTCGATGCAGAATTGTAAACGGGCCTGACATTGGCGCCCGAATCCTGCCCAAGCTCGAAAGTATAACCCGAAACCCGGCCTGAACCCGAATCGTTTTCGAGAAGCCCGTTAAACTCGAAAGTTTGATGTCTATACATTATGATTAAAGCCTAACAAAAGACCAAACAAACACAATAGACAATATAATACAATTGGTCTTCAACAAGGCGTCTTAGGGTTGTTTGCCATTAGGTCAGAACCAGCAACTGGCTACTTAGCTAGTTAAATTTATTCCGAAAAAATACTGACATAAAGTGTAAAGTCAGACCCGAATTTTTTGAATAAACCTAAGCCCGAACCCGGCCCAACAACTTTGCCTCGACGTCAAACAACAACAGCAACCACCCAAACGAATTTTAGAGACTTTGAATACTCTGTTTGCTGTTTATTAGGCCGTGACAGCAGCAAAACCAAACGCAAAGTTTTGTTTCTTTGCACGTTAGGAGAAATGTTACTTCAATCATTACAGTTTAAAGCCTACTAACTCAGACATGCGGTACATCTTAAAGGCGTTATATAGCATCGTATTGATTAAACCACATTATACGAGCTATTTTCTTGCAATCGACACATGTTGCAACTGCGCCACAAGTGGATAGACAGACGCATTTCCGGGGATTCAGTCTGGTATACCAATCACGCTTAAGGGTGTATGTTGTGATTTCTTGAGGTAATTTAATTGACTTTGAACGTTAGTTTATAACGCAGAACGTACCGGTAATTTTTTAGCAGCAAACACAAGGCATGGCGAACAACATGCGGGTAATGAGAAACAAACAGTCAACAACCAACCGCTGGAAAGAGGCGTTTCGTTTGTTATACATTGCTCGGCGTGAATAGAACATTTTCTCTGTTAGGTTAAGTCATGCTTTGTCAAGTGTGAAATATAACAGTCCTCGAAGTCAATATTATCAGGACCACAGAACGTTGCACAAGTACGGTTGATTGCATGTGGGTGAGGGACAAAGACATTGGCGAAGCAACGTTAGATTTAGTTAAAGTAGAAATCAGTTGTAATGAAAAATGAATGAGAAACGAAGCAGAATAATTTAAAAGCAAGTAAAAAGCTTGTCAAACCCGTGTGTATGTAATACGCCATCCTTCCGCAACTCGTATTAGAAGCTATTAGATTACAAAGAACACAAAGAACCGCTGCAAGACCGCTAAGAACCAAAAATGTGTAAGATTTGCTTTTAAGCCCTTGGTTGTTCAGCAACCAGGCCACTTAAGTAGCTTGTAAAAGTCAACAGGGCAAAGACAAATGTCACAAAGTTTAAGTTCAGGCCCGTATGTGGCGTTTTTACAAAAACAGAAGCCCAATTGTGGCCCTAAAAAAAAACCAACTACTTGATACCAACTCACTACTTATTTGAGTTGGCGTCTTGTATAGGACGTCGAAACGTCGATTGTTTACAATAAAACTGCTGGATGAGCAATACTTAGTCATCACTACTTATTTGTTTGTGCAACGACTTTAGTCAGCTATGGCTGTTGTGTGCCTGTTAATTGCATCACAACAAAATTTAAAATATATAGTAGTTAGTTAGCACAGGCATAATCAGCAGGCCGGAATCTTTGTGTTGTAATTTACCAACGTATTTTTTTTAAAATAAGCTAAACGCTAATATGAAAATCACGACACACTGTTTATTTGGATTAAAAAGTTTAATCAAAAATCTTACATTGTGAATTACGTTCGTACGGGTGGAAAGTGAATTCTTACCCACAAACTATACAGTAACAAACTGTTTTCTTTGCTTTGCCACGTTAAGCAACGTGTGCTGTGACCTTAATATTAACTTCGTTGATTTGTTATGCTCTATTGGATGTAAAAGGTTTTTTCAGACTCTATATTGTATGAACCAACGAGCGTTACACAAGCACGAAAAAATCCAGCAAAGCAACGACAAGTAAAGCTACAAAGCAAAGAAGGAATTGTGCGAGCGGATTACTAAAAAACAACAACTAACATTTGGTGAAAAACTGCAAAAATGGAACTACACCTGTATGTTTGATATTTTAAAATCCGTTTGCAAGATGGGAAGTTTATTAGTGGTAAGACTGTGTGTTATAAGTCTTTGAATCTTTTGGTTCTCCCTTTGCATTAACTTTTCATGCAGATTCATCCATGGAACGCACATTGCTCAGGTCAAACATTTGAGAATCTAGTAAACGATCGTTTAATGTGGGTTCACAATTCTGCGTATACTATAAGGGTTTACCCGACGCGTGTTTGGCCATTTCCGTACTATTCGCCGTTTAAATTCACCATTTTCCCCAAACCAACGCCCGACCAACCAGGAAACGGATACATAGATTTCGGGTAAGGATAATGTCTTTAATGGAAAAATATGCATTGGGTTAAAACAGTGGCCGTGTACTACTGACCCTTATTCCTGTTTGGGTGGGTGGACCAAGAAACAGGGCTATTCTCCTTACTTAATTGACGTCATGTTTCTAAAACCAGCAAGGTTGGCAACTTTCAAACAACGTTCAAGACACGAATTTTGCTATGGTGAGGATTTTAAACTGTAAAATATATTGTATTTTTTTATTAGATTTCCATCCTCGTGGAAGGACTTGCAACCACTTTTGAAAAGTGGTTTTACGGCGGTTTTTAATGCTTGGCTTACGGGAGGCCTTTCGTGGCTTCCGCCAAGTGAACTTATGGCATGCTTTGTTCTACTCCAGTTTGAAGCAGCTCGCAGAGTAGAAGGGGATCCTCATCACATTCCAAGCAAGGGGCAAATTATAGACGGAATTCGTATTGCGTTGAATTTTGACACACCTGAAACTTACGAAATAATGATAGACCTGTTTAAGGGGGGCCACAGAAAAGCGGCTTACCAAGAGTAAGTTTTTGTTTTTATCATTACAAAATCGTAAAGGTATGCCATGTTCCTTTATTGTATAGGCTTGTCAGATTGGAAAACGAACGCAGACTTGCAAATTTACGCATGTAGCCACAACCGGTTACAGTTCCAAGAACGACCAGAAACTCATTCGATATCTTCTAAACAACTGACGCAAAACGCTTCTCACTACAACCGGAACTTTTCCAAGAATAACATGCAGCATTTTATTCAAACGTATTTTGTAGCAAAACCTAGTTTATATGTAGCGTTAAACCCGAAATATAATAAAATATAATTGTGTTCGTGTTGATTTGTCAAAGTGAAATTTTAGACCCTTGCTAAAATAGTGCGCAGAAACAAAACGAACCACTAACTTGGATTAGTTGCCAAAAAGTAACGCCGTTTGCAAGACTACATAAGTCATTGATTCAGAAACCGGGCCACTTGCATAAGTTGTAAATAGAAATTCACAGCGTGACGAACTTAACAACGAAGGACACCAACATGTTGGAAGTATATTAAAAAAATGTAACAAAAACTTATAGTTGGCAAACTCCCATTTACCCATAGTTGTAAGCGGGGTAACAGTAACCCAAACATAACAGTTTTTTAGTCCAAAGATGGAAAGCTCATGGAAAATAAGTTTATGCGAATGAAACAATTTTACAGACAGGCCTAAGAGAGAGAAAGATAAGAGAAAGATACGGGTGCACGACTTATGACAGAAAAACATTGAACAAGCATTTCGTTCAACGGGTTGCGCAGCAAATAATTCGTTTTGATCAACAAACCTATCGTTCTATTTGTATTAGGTTAATTAAAACATAGTCCTTTTTAATTAAAAACATAAAACAGAGAACTGCCAGAAAACTTGTGTATTTATGCAAAGGTTTATTCTAGTGCAGGGGTTCCCAACCTGTGGTACGCGTACCACTAGTGGTACGCGAAGGTTTTTCAGGTGGTACGCGAGTAGCTTTCTTTTTTTTTACAAAAACATGGATTCACCACTTTATATGTTGTTTACAGTAAACACAAAAAAATATTATTAAATTTAGTTGAGGTGCTTTTTGTGTTATTTTAGTATGTAAATAAAATATGATTCGATCAAATTAGTTGTTCTACAGGAAGTGGTACGCGTGCCAGTACAGAGCGTCCAAGTGGTACGAGATCGTAAAAAGGTTGGGAACCCCTGTTCTAGTGTATTTCATAAGCTCTTTTTTCTTCTTATGTGTAGAGGCCCCTCCCCGCCTCGACATGTGACGACCGTCCGATAAACGGGTTATATTGTCGTCTCCAATAAAAAAATTAAACAAAAGTATGCAAATAGAAGACGTTTTTAATAAAATTAAGTCCGTGTGTAGTACGCATGAAGAATTACTAACATTACTGCCCACCAGCACGGTGTCATTGTCGTTAAAACCATGACCACTGATTAAGTAACAAACAATAGCTTCCAAAAACAACGCAGCAAAATATGTCGTATAACTTACGTATCCACGTTTAGTTAGTGTTGTTGACCGTAGGACTCTGGGAAAGATGGGTTTTAGTGATACGATTCAAAACATTTGGCCCATGCATATCTACAGCAATCCCGTCAGAATGCCTTCTTTCTTTCACTCTCGTCTTATGCAGCGAATTTCTGTGCTGTGTCATTCTATTTTAAAGTGCCTCGTATCGCTACACAACTTTCGAAAGACGGTTAGAAAATTCGGTTCCTGTTTTTAAATCTTTGCTTTGTTTCATTCAACGCGGCAGCTACACTCTGAAATTTATCAGCGTATCGTTCTGACTTTTGCACATCCAGCGCGCAAGAAAGGAAAAAAAGACAAATATCATAGAATTTGAATATACACGAAGGGAGAATCGAAACGCGTTTCCTATCGTCGTCTATCCTCTTCTTTGTTTCGCTTTCGATGTGTTCGCTCTCTAAGATCTGCAAAAATGTTATCTGTAAGTACAGCTTGTTGGGGGCCTTTAGGAAGCTCGAATCGATTCTCCCGTCGTACGACGTTCCGCGCTTATTACCGGGGCGTGTTCACGTGACGTTATATGAATCGGTCCGTGAGAAGTTCGTTACCGATACGTTATCGGAATAAATGCCTTGAAACATTTTTGTAGCAGTCCTTGCATACGGTCGTGAAAAAGAAGAATGAAAGTCTAAAACATGTTATTGAAAGACGGAGACTTAAAATTGTAATTCAACAAGCCATTTTTTATTCTCTTAAGGCTTATCGGCATCAACGGGCAGATAATCGACATTACACATTCGACTGAAAATGACATATGAGGCAAATTAGAGCAGGGGTCTGCAACCTTTTTTCTTTTGCGGACCGTTTTGAAAGCAAAATTTAGTGAACAATTAACACGAGTCTAAACGTTTTACAGCTTTAACCAAACAAACGCTTTAAAGAAATTCATGTTTATTTCAAACGGATTTAAAACGATAAAAAAACAAAACATGACAACGAGCAAAAATAGGCTACTTCAATTTTTGTCCCATAAAAAATGTTTGTTATCGTGGGCGGCAATAGAAAGAATCATCATTTGATCCAGATCATTCAGGGTTTGAGAAAAGTAGTCCTGGATGATAATATGAATCTGAGGATCACTGCAGTGATAAATTTCCCATTGCGATGTTCGTTTCCAATTCGACAAGCCTACAAAAACAAATTATCAGTTGAAACACGTTTTTCTAAAAATCACACTTCAAATTGTGATGTGATTAATTTAAACTCCTACTTTTCGTATGCCGCTTTTCTGTATCCACCGTGAAACATGTCTGTCATAGTTTCATAAACATCAGCTGTGTCAAAGCTTAGAGCAATGCGAATTCCATTTATAATTTCGTTTTTGGTTGGAAATTTGTCAGATGTCCAGTTTCCGCTGCGAGCTATTTCGAATTGGAGTTGAACAAAACAATCAAATTGTTCCAATGGTGGTATGTATTCAAGTAAGCCATTTAACAAACTGTGATAAACCCTCGCAAAACCATGTTGAAGATAGGAGTGCTGATCTGCCCAATTGAAAAGATGCCTTTAAAGAACAACAATTTAATGACAGTCATATAGCAACTTTCAAATAATAAATGTGAAATATTGATCAAAATTGCTTCTGATTTGACAAAAGTTTTCTATGCAAGGTAAGTATTGTTCAGGCTGTCATGAAATGAATTTAATTTGTAGCCTTGTAAAAAAAATAGCCTTTTCGAAAAATACCCGAAGTAAACAAATCCATTTTTTGGTTTGTAGAATTTGGGGTTTGGGTAAATGTTAAACGTAAAAGGCATTTGGAATGCAGTGAGGTAGACATGACAATCAAATCTATTTCCTTTCTTCCACATTTCCACATTGTTTACAAGTTCTTCAAACCTTTCCAATACGCTATTTCCGGTCCAGAGCGATATGTCGAACCTCTGTGAAAATTTTAAAACAATAAATCCGCAAATAACCCTTTTTTAAATGTGATTTTTTTGTTTTACTTGAGTAGCCGGTTGATATCCAAAAGTTTCAACTAGGTTTTCATTTTCCCGGTTTTCCAGCCTAAACGTTAAGGGTTGTTTTACATGTAACAAAAAAATCTTTATGTCTACCTTTCGTATGCTTGATATCTTTTTTGCCTTGAAACATATCGGTCATCGTAAAATAATCATCTCTCGTGTCCAAATCCAGTGCAATATGAATTCCATCTTCAATTTCGTATCTGCTAGGAATGTAATCAGGATCACCGGGTACTCTGCGAGCTATTTCGAACTGGAGTAAAACAAAGCATGCAATTTCTTTTTGATCGAATTGGTTTTGGCAGAAATGAAACATGTTTTCCATCACTTTGTCGTAGATCGACTTAAAACCGGTCACAAGACACGGTTGTAAATATTTCTTTCATCCCGAACGAAACCTGTAATTACGATAGTAGAAAAAAGTGCATAAATATTGTCAGAGTCTAGGTTGTACTTAAAATAAAAAAATTTAAATTTCTATCTTCAACAAAATAGATTTTTTAACCCAAATGGCGTATTTGTACAATTTACAAGATATTTAATAGGAAGATTACTTTAAACTATTGCCTTACGGAAATTCTATAAGCGCATTTCCTGGTTGAGTGCTCGCACGATAATGAGGCCAAATGATAAACACGGGTTGAGTGGATGACGGACTTCCAACATAAAATCGAAATGTAGAGCCGTACACCCAATCTTTGCCTTCAACCAGATTCTCAAATGTAGACAGCATTTGGTCTCCAATAGATTTGGAAATGTCGAAATACTGCACAATTTGTACATTATACTGTTGCTAGTTTGGTTAAACGTTTTTGACCTTTGCAACTCTATCATTAAATAATTTTAAGACAGTATGGAAATCTTGGTTAGGTAGAGCTGATCATCGCAGCCTAGTCCATGCATATTCTGTATCGGGCAATGTAAACGTTCAACCAAACAAGCATCAGTATAATGTACAGTTGCTTGAACGTTCGCATAGCCTAAAATGGGATATATAGAGACTGGGGCCACCTTTACCAAACAGAGAGATCCTCACTATCTTCAAGTGACGAAAGGATAGAGTTGCAAAGGTCAAAAAACGTTTGCAACGGAAACAAATTAACCGAAGTTGCAAAGTTATCTAACAAACAAAGGACACAGAAATGATATTTACCATTTCGACTACTGTTTTCTGTTTTATGTTGACAGGATTTATACTTTCCATGCTTTCGTTGTCAATTTTACCACTTTTTTCATCCATTGTATATTTATAGCTGAATTAACCAAAAGCATTAAGCAGTGATGGAAGCAATTTTTGATATTTTTTAGTTTATATTCTATTGTTTGCTTTGTATCCAAAGAGACATATGGACTGCAGGTTTGCTGCACTCTGTTCTATTGCTGTTGTTTTGTTCCTGATTTACGATTGTCTTCTGTTGAAACGAGCTTCTAGGAAGGACTCGGTTGTGTGTAACATACATACAGACATAACAAACATTTTAACTTGCTTTTAAATCATTCTTTACTCTGTTTCCCCTCATTGTTCATTTGAACGAATTTCCAACTTTCAAGTTCTAACTCTGCTTCGCCGACGCCTTCGTCCCCTTTCTTAGCACTCTAAAATCAACCCTACTTGTACAACGTTCTATGTGGTCCCGAGAACATTGGCTTCGAAGGGCCTTTTTATTTCACACTTGACGAAGCATGACTTATCCTGCAAAAAACGCCCCGGTGCAGTGGTTGTCTGTTGACTGTTTGTTTTTCATTACCTGCACGTTGTTCGCCATGGCTGTTGTTTGCGATTGTTATATTAGTAAAAAAGTAACGACGCATTATGCTTTATCAACTAACGTTTAAAATCAATTAAATTACACCAGAAAATCACACCTCAAGCATGCTTGGTATACCAGGTGCTGATCTAATTTAACTAAGATTAAAAATGTTGCTAAATCCTAGCAAAAACTAAGATTAAAAATGTTTAACTTATCCTACAGCAAATCACAAAGTATGCACGTTTTAGACTGCTTGTTAAGGCAGGTGCGACCTAAGTTTAAAAATAATTGCTGCTTTGCTCTTTAAGTGTAGATCAGTGGTTCTTAACCAGGAGGGCACGCCCCCCCTAGGGGGGCGCGAGACATTTCCAAGGGGGGCGTGAGCCAAAAGTTAAATAAACAAATTTATTTAACTTTGGACTCACCTCCTCCTAAAATTAATTTTGCAAATGTAGGGCATTGTTTGCGAACACAAACGTTTTTAAAAAGAAACGAATATTGCAATACCTGGCGTAACACAAATTTTGAATAATGACATACGTGGCAAAGTTTTTAGTTTGTCAGTTTAGAACAGGGGTCGCCAATTTTTTTAACTGCAGGCCGGATCATTTTGACAATCACGCTCGAGAGTCGCATGGGTTACAAGCCCTGACGCAGCCCCAAACTGGCACACGCGAGGCGATTTTGACTGGTCCGCAAAGGGTTCATGTCTTCCCACGATCTTATTTGTATTCAGATTGTGCCGCTGTTTAATTGTAAAATTATGAAAACTATAGAAGTGTCAAATACCAACTAATGCACGTTTATTCTACCACGAGGAACTAAAAAGGCAAATGTTCGCACACAATTATTATTCTTTACTTTTGTATGTAACGTAACAAACTGCTTTTGGATAATACATAGTTATGCCTTCCTGTTAGTTATCCTGTTAGACCAGGTAAAATTATTACTGAAATGTATAATATGAATGTTTGCACAATCTTTAACGCCCCCGGGCCGTAATTAGGTGATCCCTGGTTTACAACATAGGCAACGGAAACTTCTGGTAGTTCCTTTGCTGCATGTGTTCGAAAAATATGTCGTTTTTTGGCCTGTTTTAGGGGGGCGTGAAGTGCCCAACAAACACCTTAGGGGGGCGTGGACAAAAAAGGTTAAGAACCGCTGGTGTAGATAGAAAAAACGACATGTGCTTTTTGGGTTGCTTGCCTATTTTAACAGCTTGTAATTAAAAAGAAGTGACAACTTCTGCCATGTTCAGTTTAGGGATGTTTTAAGGTTACGTCAGTGTAGGTGTAAGAAGAAATGTTGCTTTGATTCGTTACAGCGGTTTGGCAATCGTGTCTGGACATGATAGCGTCGAACAGAATCATCACATATCTCAGGTTTCAGTTCAGAACCTTTACCGCTCGACAGATGGTACAAACAGAAATGATCACAAGTTGTATCGTCGTTAGACTAGCACTGGACTTAACATGGCAAACAACATACCTGTAATAAGAAATACAATAGTCGCATGATTTAAAAGCAAGGCAAAACAAGGTTGTTGCATCTGTTCCGTGTGTATGTTACACGTCATCAAGTCCTTTGTTACAGCTAGCTCGTTCCAACACAAAGACATTCTTAAACCAGGAAAGAAACAAAAGCAATAGAACAGAGTGCATCAAACCCGCAGTCCATACGTCTGTTTCGATACAAAGCAAGCAATCTAACTTAAATTAAACTTGTCCAAAATTATTTGCATCACTGCTTAATGCTTTTGGTTAATTCAGCTATAAATATACATTGGATGAAAAAAGTGGGAAAACTGACAACGAAAGCATGGAAAGTATAAATCCTGTCAACATAAAACAGAAAACAGTAGTCGAAATGGTAAATATCATTTCTGTGTCCTTTGTTTGTTAGATAACCTTGCAACTTCGGTTAATCTATTTCCGTTGTAAACGTTTTATGACTTTTGTATCTCTATCCTTAGTAATTCGATGACAGTAATTAAGGATATCTTTGTTAGGTAGAGCTGGGTATTGCACCCGAGTTCATATATATTCCGCTTTAGGCGGTGCAAACATTTAACCAAACAAGTAACGCTATATTTCAAAAATATACAAATTGTTCAGTATTTCGACATTTCCAAGTCTACTGGAGATCAAATACTGTCTACATTTGAGAATCTGGTTGAAGGCAAAGACTGGGTGTACGGTTCTATATTTCGATTTTATGTTGGAAGTCCGTCATCCACTCACCCAGTTTTTATCATTTGGCCTCATTGTCGTGCGAGCATGCAACCAGGAAACGCACTTCTAGAATTTCCGTAAGATAATAATTTATAGTAATCGTTCTATTACATATTTTATAAGTTGTACAAATACATCATTTGAACCCAAAAATAGGTAAAAAAATATTTTGTTGACGATAGAAATCTCAAATTTCTTTATTACATTTTAAGTAAAACTTGGCTCAGAGTTGTAAGTCGGACCGGGTTCGGGTCAGGTTCGGGCTGGGCTCGGGCCGGGTTCAGACTCCAATTTCAGGCCTGTTTACAACTCTGACTTGGCGCATAATCTTAAAACATTTATACACTATTTTATGCTTTCAAACGTTCTTATCGTATTTACAGGTTTCGTTCGGGATGGAAGAATTATTTACAACCGTTTCTTGTGACTGGTTTTAAGAGGAAATACGACAAAGTGATGGAAAACATGTTTTATTCCAACCAAAACCAATTCGATCAAAAGGAAATTGCATGTTTTGTTTTACTCCAGTTCGAAATAGCTCGCAGAGTACCCGGTGATCCTGATTATATTCCCAGTCGCTACGAAATTGAAGATGGAATTGATATTGCACTGGATTTGGACACGGAAGAAGATTACATTACAATGACAGGCATGTTTCAGGGCCAAAAAAGATATGAAGTATACCAAAGGTGGCCAGTAATTATATTATTAGCAGACTTGTTAGGTTAAACATAAAACGACTTTTTACTTTTAGATTGGAAAACCGGGAAAATGAAAACCTAATTGAAACTTTTGGATATCTACCAGCCACTGAAGTAAACAAAAAGTCATTTTTAATATAGATTTTTGCGAATTTATTGTTTTGAAATTGTGCAGAAGTTCGACATTTCGCCATGTGAAGATAGCGTGTTGGAAAGGTTTGAAGAACTTGTGGACGATCTGGAAATGTGGAAGAAAGGAAATAAATTTGATTGTCATGTCTACCTCCCCACATCTGATGAGCCTTTTACGTTTAGTATTTACCCAAATCCAAAAGACAACCAACCAAAAAATAGATTCATTGACTTCGGGTGAGAAACAAATTCTACAAAAGTTTCTTCCCTTTCACGATGCCGCATATAAATTATTTTCATAAAATCAAAACTTACCTTTTAATGACTATCATCAATAACTACAAGCTTAATCAATTTCGATCAGTATTTGACATTTGCTATTTAGATTAAGCATTTAAACTTTGCTTTATAACCGTCATAAAAACGTTTTTGTTCTATATTACATGTATCTTTTCCAGTGGAAGGACCATCTGTCTGGCCTAACACGTGGTTTTGCGGAGATTTATAACAGTTTGGTTGATGACGAGATTGATTTTGACCCATGGGATTCATTAGATTGTTTTGTTCAACTCCAATTCGAAATAGCTTGCAGGGGAGATTTCGAATTTGATCACATTCCAACCAAACGCGAAATTAAAGATGGAATCCGCATTGCTCTGATGTTTGACACAGCTGACGTGTATAAAACTATGACGAAAATGTTCTACGGGGAAAAAAGAAAATTGGCATACGAAAAGTAAGAGTTGACCCCTTTCAGTGTTTAATGTGTAATATTCGGACGTAAGTGTTTGACCAGATCCTTTGTTTCCCAGGCTTGTTAATTTGGAAATAAACATCGC
Source organism: Phallusia mammillata (assembly GCF_965637545.1). Classification (NCBI taxonomy): domain Eukaryota; kingdom Metazoa; phylum Chordata; class Ascidiacea; order Phlebobranchia; family Ascidiidae; genus Phallusia; species Phallusia mammillata. The sequence continues at coordinate 5,006,217 of NC_137259.1, read as the reverse complement.
AATGGGACATTTAGCACTGCAGTGATCCACAGCTTTACTTTAACTTTTGAAATCACAATCCTAAAGAATCTGGATCAACTAATGAGTAGCGCTATTTCCGACCATTGCAAACATTTTGTTTTTGGAAATATAAGTTAAAGTAGCTTATAGTTTGCTTGCTGTCATGTTATTATTTTATCTCTAGTTTTAAAACGGTTTGAGATAAACATGAATTGGTTCGAAGCGTGTTTTTTATAATTAAAACGTTCAGACTCGTGTATTCGTGTTGGTTGGAGCCAGCTATAAACCACTAACATATTGATCAGGGTCAACCGATACAGAAGACATTAACACAACAACACCGATCCCCAAACGATCAGTAGAGCTAGACATAACTTGTTTGTGGTTTCCCTGTTTTTTTTCCCCTGCACCTGTTACTATCTGTTACAAGATTTTTTTTATTCATGGGGCCGCGACAGCAGCAAAGTCAAAGGCAGAATTTCTGTTTCGTGCAACTCTGCAAGTTAAAAGAAATGTTACTTTTATCGTCACAGTTTAAAGCCTACTAGTTCAGGCGGTAAATTTCAATCACATGATGCTGTATCGTATTGGTTTTTTTCAGGGGCGTTCTCACGCGTAGCTGGTCAAAAGTAAAAAAATAGAAGATTTTGTTCATAGTTAGGTCAGCACTTGGCATAACAAGCAGGCTGAACTCTATATGTTGTAATTTCCTGGGGTAAATCAATCGATGACAAAAGTTTGTAACGCACAACAGAGTTGCAAGCGGGCCAGACATCTGAGCCCGAACCCGACCCGAACCCGACCCGAACCCGAAACGTTTTTAAGAAGCCCGTTTAGGGCGGAAATTTTGATTAACAGGCCTATCCACGGAAGCCTTGTAGCAAAGGATGAGAAAGGAAAAAAAGAAAGACAACAAATACAATAAACAATGGTAGACCATGGGGTAAACAATACGTTTCAGAGTAGGTTGGCATTAGGTCAAAGCCAGAGACTTGTTACTTATGGTAGCTAAGTAATTGTTTTTTAAAATGACACGGAACGTAAAGTCAGGCCCGTTTTAAGCCTGTTTTCTCACAAATAACTAAACCCGAATCCGGTCCGAACCCGGCCCGAAAAGCCCGGCACGACTTGCAACTCTGACTCACAATGTACCGGTAATTTCTTTTCCAACTAATCAAATCAATCGCAAACACCAGTCAAAGCGAACCACGTGCAGATAATCAGAAACAAACTATTCACAACCAACCACTGAAACGAGACGTTTTTACGCGTGATATCCACCGCTCGGTTTGAATAGAACATTTTCTAAGTCATGTTTTGTCAAGTGTGAAAAACAAAGGTCCTTCGAAGTTATCGTACTTTGGGAAATAAGAACGTTGCATAAGCACGGTAAAATTTAGTGTCGGTAGAGAAGAGACAAAAACGTCGGAAAAGCAACATGTAAAATGTGAAACGAGTGGAAATTAGTGGAAAAGATTTAAAAGCAAGCGTGTAAGTTGTGTTGCATCCGTCATCAGATCTTGGTTTCATATTTTTTAATTTGTGACACGTTTGTTGCAGCGGATCACAGCAGCTAAATTTTGCGATGTTAGAGTAATTTGTCACGGTAGATGGTTGTTCAATTTCACAAGTTACACAAAATTATAGATATTTTTGGGTCTACGGCTCTAAATTCAGGTGTTATATTACACAATGGTCATCCCCTGAACCCATGTTCAGCATTTGGCTACATCATGAAGAAATAGACTGGCCAGGAATTGAAAAATAAAATATTTGTGAGAAAATAACTTTTAAATATATTAAGTGTGTTTGCTTGCCAAAGCTGGTTAGTTTTAAACAGAAGCCCATGAATTTTTTTGTAAATTGAAAAGATTCATTCGTTATTCGGGATGGAAAAAACACTTGCAACTAGTTCTTAACCATGGCTTTGTGGAGCTGGAAAGATATGTTATAGGTCCGGTTGCGGTATATTTTGTTCGCGGATTGTGCGTAAACAAAGCAAATATACGGCCAACACACACGTAAATTAGATGTTGACGTCATAAACAGGTAAAAACTGAAAACCAAATCTTTCAGTTCAGAAAAGTAAGATTTTTCGGCGGCAGTGTAAGGGACCATAGGGTTTTAATCACTTTTTGTTTCAATCTTTAATTTACAAACAAAAACATGAAGACACTGGCCGATGGTTGCTAAAAATAAGAACCTGTGATGCGACCGCCAAAAGCGAATAGACTGGGCGTTCTTGGCATCGCAAAGGATGCATGACAGTTTGCCTAGGCAACTTCAGCTGAAGTAAATCACAGTACTCCAGGCCCATTGAAGGCGCTATACCGAATCAGCCGGTCACCAAGCATTCACCACCATATGGCAAGGCGTAGGCTAGAAAAATCTAGCCTGCGGTGGGATTCGAACCCACGACAGGAGTCTTTCCGGGACTCGCGCTCTACCAACTGAGCTACACAGGCCCAGTGGAGAATCCGCCGAAAGTCGAATCACAAGCACCGTTGCCTGCCTCGTATGCTGCACATGTCAGCTTCGTAGTAGGGGATCGCCATACTTTGCCTGAAGTAAGTTGGGTGGTGACACAATTGTAACGGGTAAAAAATTCAATACGTTTTTCACAACAACAGCAAATATGTCAAATTGGAAGTCCTGAAAAAGCATTGCAGAAGCAAAATGCAAACTCTAGTAAAATCAGTTTTTTAGTGTGTTTCGTCGAAGGTTATAGACCGGTTACAGTTTGAAAACATTCCTATCACCCGCCATACACACATAGCAGTGACAATCAATATAATTAGTCTAAGGCAGGGGTTCCCAACTGCGGGTACGAGATTGAATATCAAGGGGTAAGAAGATCCTTGGGCCACAGAGCAGCTTTTCAAACAGATTTCACAGGACAGTTTTATTTTGAAATTGTAAATGATATAATGCCGTGATGGTCTTTGCTTTAAAAAAAAACAAAATTATCTTCAAATAATTGTTGTTATTAGGTAAGAAGCCTCATAACAATGCCTTTTTCACTTGCTGCCAGCAATAAACAACAAAGCACAAAGTTGGTAGAACACTGGAAATCAGCTAACGCCCGGTGTGGTGGGTGGCGCAACAGAGCATAGGCGGTAATGGTGCTGACTCGGCAATTATTCTTATCATAAACCCAAATCGCTGATTCAGCACCATAAACACCATAAACGTTCCGCCACTTCCCAAAAGTTCCCAGACCGGGCGCTAGCCAAATTCCAGTGTTAGTAGCTCTACCCACAAGGCAAGGAAGAAAATGCACAGACAATGGAGGCATTGAATGTAGTCATGCTGTAAATCTGCTACACACGGTTAATTGCCTTTCGTGATTTTTGCATTTTTGTGTGAAATACCGGGTTAATCTTTAATTGAGCAATTTAATTTCGCAATATATATATCAAAACATTTCTATCAAAATTTTTATGGGGGTACGAAGACTGCTCTGACCTGACAAAGGGGTACGAGCAGCAAAAAGGTTGGGAACCCCTGATCTAAGGTGTGTAGTAGACTTGGGCGGGTAACAGAGTCAGTTGACAGACAAAAGCCCATGCTATGCCTATTCAGATTGCGTATATACCACAGAGAGGATGGTCAGCGACAAAAAACGCGCCTAATAGCTTAGCTAGGACGCAACAACATGTAACCCAATCTGTACATCATTGTCGTGCATTGTACAAAATCTATATAGTGGGTGTACACGGGATGTTTTGAAGTATTACGTTGTCACCTTATTGTACTTGCAACAAAAGCCCTTTAGCGAGACTCCCATACAAAATGTGCTGACACATTGTAACAGATATCAGATTGTCGCTTTAAAGTTGACAGCAAGCCCAACTACAAGTTAAAAATTGTATTTTCAGTTGAATAGATGCAAAAAACGGTGGTTTATCATGCTTGACACGCACGCGGTAAACTGCTTTAATTTTTTATTATAATGTGAAATTAAAGTCGTTTAAGCAGTTTAAACTTTGGTAAAGTTTAAAGCAGCATGTGTTTTACCAACAAGTGTAATTTCAAAATAATAGTAACTTAGTAGTAAAAAGTGAATAAATTTTTAGGTTAACAATCTCTAGTCCAGTGGTTCTAAACCTATGGTTTAACTTTTGGCCCAATGGGCCCTGTTTGAGAACCACTGCTCTAGTCTAAGCGATCCAAGTTTTATTTGAAACTTAGCCAGGAAATCAAATCCCAAATGGAACCTTTCAAAAGAAATAAAAGCAGAACTGAAAGTAGTTTTGTATTTTCGACAGTTTGACTTAAGTTCCCATTTTGGATCGGAACTTTTACCACTGATGATGGATTGGGTAGACGGTCCACACTGGGAACTTGGAAACAAATTCGTACTTAAATCTGGTCAAACTGAACTTATGAGTTTGTTAGCAAATCCAAAAAAAGGTCAACCAGGAAACGGATTTTTAGATTTTTCGGGGTGAGAGAGTCATCGATATGTTTTAACTTTAAAATAATACCAACAATAACAGGAAACGTTAACAACAAATGCTGTTGGGCGTGTTAAAAATTGGTAATAATATTTAAAAAAATGCTTGTTGCTTGTTAATAATTGTTTTAATTTTATGTAACCTCAGATTTTTTTCGGTAAAGTGGAACGATCTATTATCCTCGGTTCTCCAAGCTGGCTTTTCAATGGTGTTCAACCGTTTCTTGGGGACAACGTTTAGTGTGACCAACCCGGCCTTATATAGAGGGGGAAAGTTATCGTATAAATTTGTTGCGTTTGTGTTGATGAATTTTGAAATAGCCCGGAGAGTGTCCGGTGATAAACCTGAACTCCCAAGCAGATCACTTATCGCCCAAACAATAAAAGCTGCACTTTCCCTGGACACTGCAAAAGTGTACGAAGACTTGGTAGACGCATTTTGTGATAAATCAGGAGCAAGACCCGTGATATGCAATATGTAAGCTGTTTACTTTTATCAAACAATCTGTTTGTTAAAAAGTTCATTAACATTTTGATTTTTTACAGGATTTTGGAACTGGCCAAAAAGTTTTTGAAATAAGTCGTCAAGCTAATTCAAAAACCATTCAAAGCACTAACATGCTTCAAATACGGTTAAGTTCCAGCCCTTGAAACACTTTTTTTCCTCTTTTTCGGATAAATTGTTATATGTGACCTCTAACGGATGTAGTAAAATGGGTATAACCTAAATATAAATTGTAAATAGGTTTGTATCTGTACCATGGTGTTACTTATACTGGAACAAATATTTAAATAATTTTCCACTTGACCAATTGTAAATGCCAAAAAAAATGTGTTTTGTGGTAATTGTAGTTATGTTACGTAGATACTTTTATATTAATAAAGGAAATATTAAACGTCTATTTGGGCCGTTATTTTCACCGTTAAACTTATGAACAGATCCGTAGATAGTGTTTCGAAACATATTAGTGTACATTTCAATAAAACATAGCACTGCGACAGTTGCAGCCAAGAGCAATAACAATAAAATCCAGCTGTTAAGTTGCATATTTGCGTGGAATAAAAAAGGTGTCCACAATTAAAATTTATGTTTATTTAAAAAGACTCCTATCGTCGCCATATACGCAGTCATAGCAGTGACAATAAATAAAATTAGTCCAAAGGTTTTTGCTAGACTTGGGCGGGTTGCCTGAAACAAAGTCGGTTGACAAACAAACCCTTCACTACGCCTATTCAGGTTGCCAACCCCACAGAGTAGATGGTGTCTAAAGAAAACGCTTCCAATAGCGCAACCACATGTAACCCAATCTGTGCATCATTGTCGCGCATTGTACAACTCCACTGCGGGGCTGTTCGTTGACAACTCGGTGTTTTTCGCAACGGTTTTATTTATTTACTAGTAACCGAACCGTAAAATCACTCGTCTTTTGTTAGTTTGCAACTTGTTTTGACCCAATGGGTGTTGAAACTATAGATGTACCGATTATTCGGTTTGCCGAATTTATTCGGCCGAATCGGCCACTTTTGCAAAGATTCGGTTTCGGCGGAATAATTTGTTGCGATTCGGCCGAAACCGAATCTTTTACGAACACCCTTTTAAAGCGTTAAACGTGTCATTTCTGCTTAGTACCAACGGAAATCACGTCTATCATTATATTTTTTAACATACTGACACTTTTCCCACTGCAGACAAAAAAAAATCAGTATTCATTGTCGGGTTGGCAATCGTGCTTGCGGCGATGTTAAACCCCACATAACGAAAATAAGGACGAAACACAACCATTCTGCACTAATTGCCTGGTGGATAAACTTCTGTTTTCATGTCAAACGTGTAGGTTACGACTTTGCGTGACGTCAAAAATGATTCGGTTGATTCGGCTGAATTTATTCGGCAAAACCGCCGAATATTCGGTTTCGGCCGAATCGAAATTTTGCCGATTCGGTACATCACTAGTTGAAACAACTTATTTGGTCGCAATATCTTATTTTTTAGAAGCTGTAGCTCTGTATTTACTTTCACCCAATTTTGTTCATTGGTTTTCCCAAACCGTGTCCCCAAAAAATCTTGCACACTTGTATAACGCTCCAGGCTATTATGGGGTAAACTGCTTCGAATGGATTTGTGGGCTGGGGGTCAACAAAAGCGGGAGTATCCTAAACTTTGTATAACGAACCCAGTAAGAGGGCAAAACACGGGCAAATAGAGTGAAAAGCACATAGAGAGCTGAAAGTATAAAATAAAAATAAAAATCGAGCAAAATGTTTAAATTGTGTTTATTGCGCTAGGTGAAAGAAACCTTATCAAAACAATTACATTGAACAATCAAAGCCGAAATAGCTGCGCAGCGTTGAAACGTATTGGTTGATCATGACTAAATGCGCTGCAGCGACACCATATTATAAAGCCGTTATGTGACGGGAGCTCACAAGAAAGTGAAGTTGGTGCGACGTAATTGGTGGGACCAGTCGACGAGGTCCCTAGAAACAGTAACCCCCAAAAGAAACCTTGCCGGACAGTTTTAAGCACCAAAAGGAACAAAATCCATAAAAAACGAATTCTACTGTATAGTTACTATAATCAATGTGAACCAAAACTAATATGCATTTAAAGGAATTGAAAATTTACTGTGGGTGTTTAACTGAAGTAAAAAAGCTCGTGCGAGTATAAACAAAACACTTCACACTTGTGGGAGTTTTCAAAACAATTATTTTAGGAAATACGTGAGCGTGATGATATCACTTTCTGAGCAGGCGCCTGTGTATAAGCAAAACAAATAACAAATGTTCATGTTAAGGCGTCAGGTAGCCAATTACTCTGTACTGTAAGTTTGGTATTTACTGGAGGTCCCTTTAGGAACGATCAAGATAGCAATCACAATGGTAATTAAACAGTTAATTTTTATGTTAGTTTTTTTGGCAACTTTTGTTAAAAAACATTTTTAATTCAACTTTTTTGTGAATGAACATTTTTAATTTTGGTGGTAAAATTGTCGTCAAAGGAAATGTTGTTTTAATCAATGCCTTAGTTCCACTCTAAAACATTTCGTATCGTTGTCGCCAAACGCTTGTCTTGCCCGGACGTGATAGCTTGGATCAAGCAAATAACACAAAAGCGGGAGTATCCTCTACCAGTAGCAGAGCAAACGCATTAGTAAAGGGAAAGTAAGAAGCTGCATATATACAATAGAAGATAAAAAAGATAGTAAAAGAACAAGGAAACATGAACCTTATAAGATCTAAACCAAAAAATGCAGTCGAAATGGTAAACCGTTGATTTTTTCATGTTTGTTTGCTTTTTAATTTAGTAAATGCTAACTTGATTCGCCGTATATGTCTATTACAACAGGGGTCGGCAACCTTTATGGCACTGCGGACCGTTTTTGAAAGTGAAATTTTATCGCGGACCGGTCTTCAAAAAACTACAAATATTTAGCAATAAAAACGCTTAAATTAGTTTATCATCCCCGGGATACATGGAAACAATGTTGTATATAGCATTTAACCTGAAAAATTATACGGCCCGGTAACAAACTCCTCGCGGACCGGTACCGGGCCGCGGACCGGCGGTTGCCGACCACTGTATTACAACACTACTTGAAGGTAAGTAAAACGTAACCACGTACTTAAGGAATACGCAATCTACCAGCCTAGGGCGTGTCAAAGTGACGCAGTGTATAGTCAAATGGTGATAATGTTGGCAACCTTTTTTAAGAAAAAACGAAAATATTTACACAAATATAAATTATGTAAGATAAAATAAAAAAATTGCTCTAAAACAGTGGTTTTCAACTTTTCATGGACCCTTCCAGTAACTTTCAGGAACTGTGCCCCCCTTAAGTAACCTTTTAGGAACCCCCCCTCCCCCTGCTCATCAAAGAATGCAAATAAAAAAATCATTTGATTTATAGTCGAGGATTTGTAGGCATCAATGTGTAACAAAAAAACAGACGAATAGTGGATAGGTTATGACATTGATTAGACCAGAGGTGGGGAACCTTTTTTGTTTGTGAAGGCCGCCAAACGGTTTATCGACACTCGTTCAGGCCGCACAGACTATTTCTCCGGCCAAGGACAGTGGCATTCAAACTTTTTGACTTACAGAACGGTTGATGTGCTATTGGACTTACGGTCCAACCCAGACGAAAATTATCTACCCTTTACGCTCGGCCGTTGGCCTCTTGCGCACGATTATCTGTTGTATATGTACCAAACGGCCAATGAACGGCAGTCCCAAACTTTTCCCATTCATATAAGTTTAGTTTTTCTAACGTATTTCCATACTTGGTCCTCACTTGGAATAATCATACACTGCCCTCGTCCGGTTTTTTAATGGCGGTCTGGTACAATTGATTATGGTATGAAAAGACAAGCGTGGCCATGTCACAATTTTGTACGGCGCCACGGATGCTGCTTGTGAACAGTACATTTTTTATCGATTCGATTCACGTCACATAAAGACAGAAAGTTTGGCAATTAGGAAAAAAGTACTAATCTCTAATGGAATAACATAACATGTAGGCTAGTGATAATTAAATATTAGCTTATAAAATGAATTTTCTGTTATCCTAGAATGAATTAAGTATAGGCCTACTTATAAAGTTAGGTGTTGAATTGGAAGGATGGTTTGCATAAACGTAAAAAAAGTTTTTGTTTTGTCGTTCCATCGACACTTGTTAAGAAATCGCCTGAATGGTGCTTAACTGTTAATGCAGTTTTGAAGATTTATGTATCAACCGATTGTCCAGCGAAGGGCGTATGTTTTTGCCGTAAGTGACGCACCCCGCTGGCAGCTACAAAAGCCGACCATCGCACAGTTTTGAGACGTCGATCAATCATGCCTTTGAAGTTTTGCTCTCCCTTTTCGCGCCACAGTGCAACTTTCGAACAAAGGCGCTTTTAAGCTCAAGCAGTGCTATTGGCCAAGTGACAATAAAAAGGAACTTAGTTTAGTGGTATTACTTGGCTGTGTGGCCACATTGTGTTAATGTGGAAGTTTGAGTTGTTGAGGCAGCATGCGTTACTTAAGCTTTCCAGTTAAGTCTACTTTTCGGAATACACGTTAGGAATATACTTTATTCTGTCTCGTCGAACTGCAACATGTTACTGGACGTCGACTTATTCATGTATGATAAGGTAAGCACTTGTTGTCCTATTGATTTCGTTGTATCTTTATTTGTACCGTAAAATTTTCTATATTTGCATGCGAGCCATCATTTAAAATAACGAAAAGTATTCAAACGGTAAATAGTTTTGAACACTACTGCGCATTTTCATGTTTTGTAAAATCTTTTTTATTTATTGTTTAGATATCTTTCATGGGCGCACGTCCAAGTTCAGCGGGAAAGTAAAAATGTGAACGATTGAGATTTTCCTAAAACCTTCATCAACAACAAGTTGCAACCGCTCGCCGAAATCGAATATTGTGCGTCGACGTTAATAACGGTATTTCGTACGTTTAACTTTGTTGATTTTCCCGTTTGCGTTCGTATTTGTGGCAATAAAATTAAGAAAAAAAGCAATGTGTGAGTCATATTCCGTACATTTCCGGAAAGCCGATAGAAAAACTAGCAAGGTGGGTGTTCGGTGCATGTTAGGCAAAGTGTGGCGTAACAACGCAACAAGCCAGGGATTGTCAGCCATGGACCAGACAAGGCTACAATTGTATGGCCGTTGGTACGGAACGTACATGGACCAAACATAATCCTGAGGTACGCCCCATGTATGGGGGTGTTTCAATGTCAACCCTTAGCCATACATTCATATAAGGTTGAGACACGGTTGTCATGTCCGACCCAGACTTGGTTGCACCTGTAAGCCATACGTATTTGGACACGGCCCGGACATAAATTTTTGCTTGGGAAGTTAAATAAAATTCGTCACTACATTTCCACCCTCACTACAACATTCCGGATTTTATTAACATAGAAACTCGCTTGTTTATCAATATCAATCTAAGAGCAGCTTGTGACATCACAGACGAGGTTAAGACATTCAATTATGCGCAAACAACTGTTCTTTTGCAACACAAGTTAGATTGTAGAACTTTGGTCTCTTGGCAGTTCTACGGATATCGCTTTGTGTACCAGTACGCAAACATTTGGCTCTAGATTCAAAACCGCTGCCCTAGAACCAATCAAATAATGTGGAATAAAGGTAAAAAAATATGTTTCTGTCTAGTTTTTAGCGCCTGGTGCAGTGTGTATTATCAACATCCTAAATTGTATTCTGACATCGAAGGCCGCACTTAGTGCCTTTAGGCCGCAGTTTCCCACCCCTGGATAAGACCCTGCGTACCTCAATACGGTCAGCGCCCGAGTTATACAATATATGATATGGCCATGAAATTAAGTGAAATGACGAATTACAAAATAAGATAACGACAATTCAGCTTTGGTAATGTAGCGCGACAGTTGCTAAGTGGATTTGAAAACCTGGTTGAAAGAGGTCGTCTACGGCTCAAAATTTAGATTTTATGTTCAAAGTTGTTCACCCACACCTGTGTTCAGAATTTGGCCACATTGGTACAAAAGCAACCAACCAGGAAATGGAAGAGTGATATTTCCGTAAGAAATTAAATATGTGGAAAAATGCGAATCTGTCCAATATCAAAAACGATTTCAACGGGATTAAGTTTCCCACTTGGCGTGAAAACTATTTCTCAACATTATAACCATTTACATTTTAGATCTAAACTTCCCATTACCTTCGAAACACTATACACGGACTTGAAAAGTAATTTAATCATAAACGTAACTGCCAAAGAATTTGTGCATATAGAATACATTATGCAGACGTTTTAACAATCACTGTTGTCATCATCAGTGCAGCAGTTTGATAACTTGCTCTACAGCTCGATTGTCAATCTACACTGATGATGACCACAGTGACTGTTGAAACGTCTGCATAATGTAATTCCCATAAACTGTTATGGTAGATTTAGGTCGGATTGGGATACACTCTACAAAACAGTTACGGATTTTTTTTGAAGTGTACGGATTTTCGGTCGACTTACATGGAATTGATGGAAAACGCATTTTTTTCAAACGCACATCTTTTAGGGACGAAACCATTTGGCTGTTTTATTCTACTCCTGTTTGAAATAGCACGCAGAACTCCAGGAGATCCTGACAATATTCCTAGCAAAGGAGACATTGAGGATGGAATTCGTATTGCGTTGAATTTTGATACGCCTGAAAAATACAAAATAATGATAAACATGTTTAAGAGGGATTACAGAAAAGCGCTTACCAAAAGTAAGCGTTTATTTTTATAGTCACAAATCGTAAAGTATGCTATATTCCTTTATTTTATAGGCTTGTCAGATTGGAAAACGAACGCGGATTTGCAATATTACGCCTGTAGCGACAACCGGTTACAGCTACTAGAACGACCAGAAACTTATTCGATATCTTCTAAACTGACGCAAAACGCTTCTCATTACAACCGAAACTTATCCAAGAATAACATGCAGCACTTTATTCAAACGTATTTTGTAGCAAAACCTAGTTTACATGTAGTTAAACTTAGAATAGAATAAAATATAATCTAGTTCGTGTTAATTTGTCAAAGTGATATTTTAGACCCTTGCTAAAATAAGGCGCAGAGACAAAACGAACCACTAACTTGGATTACAGTTGCCAAAAAGTAACGCCGTTGGCAAGACGACATAAGTCCTTGATTCAGAAACCGGGCCACTTACATAGGTTGTAAATAGAAATTCATAGCGTGACGAACTTCACGGGATACAATCTTTTTACATTATATCAATCAAACGACAAAACAACGAAGGACACCAATATGTTGGAAGTATATTAAAAAAATGTAACAAAAACTTATAGTTGGCAAACTCCCATTTACCAATAGTTGTAAGCGGGGTAAAATTTTAGATTCGATCTCGGTCCAAACATAATAGTTTTTTAGTCCAAAGATGGCAAGCTCATGGAAAATAAGTTTATGCGAATGAAACAATTTTACAGACAGGTCTAAGAGAGAGAAAGATAAGAGAAAGATACGAGTGCACGACTTGACAGAAAAACATTGAACAAGCATTCCGTTCAACGGGTTGCACAGCAAATAATTCGTTTTGATCAACAAACCTATCGTTCTATTTGTATTAGTTTAATTAAAACATAGTCGTTTTTAATTAAAAACATAAAACAGAGAACTGCCAGAAAACTTGTGTATTTGTGCAAAGGTTTATTCTAGTGTATTTCATAAGTTCTTTTTTCTTCATATGTGTAGAGGCCCCACCCCGCCTCGACATGTGACGACCGTCCGATAAACGGGTTATATTGTCGTCTCCAATAAAAAAATAAACAAAGGTATGCAAATAGAAGACGTTTTTAATAAAACTAAGTCCGTGTGTAGTACGCATGAAGGATTACTAACATTACTGCCCACCAGCACGGTGACATTGTCGTTAAAACCGCGACCACCGATTAAGTAACAAACATTAGCTTCCAAAAACAACGCAACAAAATATGTCGTATAACTTACGTATCCACGTTTAGTTAGTGTTGTTGGCCGTAGGACTCTGGGAAGATGGGTTTTAGTGATACGATTCAAAACATTTGACCCATGCATATCTACAGCAATCCTGTCAGAATGCCTGCTTTCTTTCACTCTCGTATTATGCAGCGAATTTCTGTGCTGTGTCATTCTATTTTAAAGTGCCTCGTATCGCTACACAACTTTCGAAAGACGGTTAGAAAATTCGGTTCCTGTTTTTAAAATCTTTGCGTTGTTTCATTCAACGCGGCAGCTACACTCTGAAATTTATCAGCGTATCGTTCTGACTTTTGCACATCCAGCGCGCAAGAAAGGAAAAAAAGACAAATATCATAGAATTTGAATATACACGAAGGGAGAATCGAAACGCGTTTCCTATCGTCGTCTATCCTCTTCTTTGTTTCGCTTTCGATGTGTTCGCTCTCTAAGATCTGCAAAAATGTTATCTGTAAGTACAGCTTGTTGGGGGCCTTTAGGAAGCTCGAATCGATTCGCCCGTCGTACGACGTTCCGCGCTTATTACCGGGGCGTGTTCACGTGACGTTATATGAATCGGTCCGTGAGAAGTTCGTTACCGATACGTTTTCGGGATAAATGCCTTGAAACATTTTTGTAGCAGTCCTTGCATACGGTCGTAAAAAAGAAGAATGAAAGTCTAAAACATGTTTTTGAAAGACGGAGACTTAAAATTGTAATTCAACAAGCCATTTTTTATTCTCTTAAGGCTTATCGGCATCAACGGGCAGATAATCGACATTACACATTCGACTGAAAATGACATATGAGGCAAATTAGAGCAGGGGTCTGCAACCTTTTTTCTTTTGCGGACCGTTTTGAAAGCAAAATTTAGTGAACAATTAACACGAGTCTAAACGTTTTACAGCTTTAACCAAACAAACGCTTTAAAGAAATTCATGTTTATTTAAACGGATTTAAAACGATAAAAAAACAAAACATGACAACGAGCAAAAATAGGCTACTTCAATTTTTGTCCCATAAAAAATGTTTGTTATCGTGGGCGGCAATAGAAAGAATCATCATTTGATCCAGATCATTCAGGGTTTGAGAAAAGTAGTCCTGGATGATAATATGAATCTGAGGATCACTGCAGTGATAAATTTCCCATTGCGATGTTTGTTTCCAATTCGACAAGCCTGAAAAATGAAAGATGAGGTCAAACATGTATTTATGTCTATTGCACTTCAATTGTAATGTGATTAAAGGGAACTACTTTTCGTATGCCGTTTTTCTGTATCCACCGTGAAACATGTCTGTCATAGTTTCATAAACATCAGCTGTGTCAAAATTTAGAGCAATGCGGATTCCATTTATAATTTCGTTTTTAGTTGGAATTTTGTCAGATGTCCAGTTTCCGCTGCGAGCTATTTCGAATTGGAGTTGAACAAAACAATCAAATTGTTCCAATGGTGGTATGTACTCAAGTAAGCCATGGAACAAACTGTGATAAACCCTCGCAAAACCATGTTGAAGATAGGAGTGCTGGTCTGCCCAATTGAAAAGATGCCTTTAAAGAACAACAATTTAATGACAGTCATATAGCAACTTTCAATTAATAAATGTGAAATATTGAACAAAATTGCTTCTGATTTGACAAAAGTTTTCTATGCAAGGTAAATATGGTTCAGGCTGTCATGAAATGAATTTAATTTGTTGCCTTGTAAAAAAGCAGCCTTTTCGAAAAATACACTTACCCGAAGTAAACAAATCCATTTTTTGGTTTGTGGAGTTTGGGGTTTGGGTAAATGTTAAACGTAAAAGGCATTTGGAATGCAGTGAGGTAGACATGACAATCAAATCTATTTCCTTTCTTCCACATTTCCACATTGTTTACAAGTTCTTCAAACCTTTCCAATACGCTATTTCCGGTCCAGAGCGATATGTCGAACCTCTGTGAAAATTTTAAAACAATAAATCCGCAAATAACACTTTTTTAAATGTGATTTTTTGTTTTACTTGAGTAGCTGGTAGATATCCAAAAGTTTCAACTAAGTTTTCATTTTCCCGGTTTTCCAGCCTAAACGTTAAGGGTTGTTTTACATTTATAAAAAAAATCTTTATGTCTACCTTTCGTATGCTTCATATCTATTTTTGCCCTGAAACATATCGGTCATCGTAAAATAATCATCTCTCGTGTCCAAATCCAGTGCAATATGAATTCCATCTTCAATTTCGTATCTGCTAGGAATGTAATCAGGATCACCGGGTACTCTGCGAGCTATTTCGAACTGGAGTAAAACAAAGCATGCAATTTCTTTTTGATCGAATTGGTTTTGGCAGAAATAAAACATGTTTTCCATCACTTTGTCGTAGATTGACTTAAAACCAGTCACAAGACACGGTTGTAAATATTTCTTCCATCCCGAACGAAACCTGTGATTACGATAGTAGAAAAAAGTGTATGAATGTTTTGAGATTCTAGGTTGTACTTAAAGTAGAAAAAAAAAATTTAAATTTCTATCTTCAACAAAATAGATTTTTCAACTCAAATGGCGTGTTTGTACAATTTACAAGATATTTAAAAGGAAGATTACTTTAAACTATTGCCTTACGGAAATTCTATAAGTGCGTTTCCTGGTTGCGTGCTCGCACGATAATGAGGCCAAATGATGAAATCTGGTTGAGTGGATGACGCACTTCCAACATAAAATCGAAATATTGAGCCGTAAACCCAATCTTTGCCTTCAACAAGATTCTCAAATGTAGACAGTATTTGATCACCAATAGATTTGGAAATGTCGAAATACTGAACAATTTGTACATTATACTCTTTGACCTTGGCAACTCTATCATTATATAATTTTAAGACAGTATGGAAATCTTCGTTAGGTAGAGCTGATCATCGCAGCCTAGTCCATGCATATTCCGTATTGGGCAATGTAAACGTTCAACCAAACAAGCATCAGTATAATGTACAGTTGCTTGAACGTTTGCATAGCCTAAAATGGGATATATAGAGATTGGGGCGCGAAAACCACCTTTACCAAACAGAGAGATCCTTACTATCTTCAAGTGACAAAAGGATAGAGTTGCAAAGGTCAAAAAACGTTTGCAACGGAAACAAATTAACCGAAGTTGCAAAGTTATCTAACAAACAAAGGACACAGAAATGATATTTACCATTTCGACTACTGTTTTCTGTTTTATGTTGACAGGATTTATACTTTCCATGCTTTCGTTGTCAATTTTCCCACTTTTTTCATCCATTGTATATTTATAGCTGAAATAACCAATAGCATTGAGCAGTGATGGAAGCAATTTTGATATTTTTTTAGTTTATATTCTATTGCTTGCTTTGTATCAAAAGAGACATATGGACTGCGGGTTTGCTGCACTCTGTTCGATTGCTGCTGTTTTGTTCCTGATTTACGATTGTCTTCTGTTAAAATGAGCTTCTAGGAAGGACTCGGTTGTGTGTAACATACACACAGACATAGCAAACTTTTTAACTTGCTTTAAATCATTCTACTCTATTTCCCCCCATTCTTCATTTGAACGAATTTCCTATTGCCAAGTTCTAACTCTGCTTCGCCGACGCCTTCGTCCCTTTTCTTAGCACTCTAAAATCAACCCTACTTGTACAACGTTCTATGTGGTCCCGAGAACATTGGCTTCGAAGGGCCTTTTTATTTCACACTTGACGAAGCATGACTTATCCTGCAAAAAAACGCCCCGGTGCAGTGGTTGTCTGTTGACTGTTTGTTTTTCATTACCTGCACGGCGTTCGCCGCGATTATTGTTTGCGATTGTTATTAGTGTAAAAAAAAGTAACGGCGCATTATGCTTTATAGACTAACGTTTAAAATCAATTAAATTATACCAGAAAATCACAACACACACCCTTAAGCATGCTTGGAATACCAGGTGCTGATCTAATTTAACTAAGATTAAAAATTTTGCTAATTTCCAGTTTTGACCAGCTTTCGGGCGGTAAAGGTCCTAAAAGTTTATCGTCAATTAACTTATGCTAGCAAATCACAAAGTATATACGTTTTAGCCTTCTTGGTAAGGCAGGTGCGACCTAAGTTTAAAAAAAATTCAGGACAATTTTACTTTTGAATACAGCTGTCGCGTGGAAATGGTCCCTTGACTAAAACCCATGAGATGCGTCGATCTATCCGCACGTGGCGCTGTTGCAACATGGTCCAGGGCAAGAAAATGGTCGTGGAATGTGCTATATTAAATAGGATTCTGTATGACGTATTTAAGATGTTCCACATACTTAGGCTTAAACAAGTAGGCTTTAAACTGTTACGATGGAAATACCATTTCTTTTAACGTACAAAGTTGCCACAGGAAACAAAAGTTTTGCGTTTATCTTTGCTATAACGTTACAAACTTCCATCATCGTTCTTCAACAAGTCAACATCGTTCCCTCTTATATATTATTTGTCTTTCTAAATAACGCAAGTTTCACTGACATTTATTTACTCATTCAATTTTGTAGTAAACTTTGCTCTTTAAGTGTAGATAGAAAAAAAACGACATGTGCTTTTTGGGTTGCTTGCTATTTTAACAGCTTGTAAAGTGACAACTTATGCCATGTTCAGTTTAGGGATGTTTTAAGGTGACGTCAGCGTAGGTGTAAGAAGAAATGTTGCTTTGTTACAGCGAATAGCAAATCGTGTCCGGACATAATAGCGTCGAACAGAATCATCACACATCTCCGGTTTCATTACAGAACCTTTACTGCTCGACAGTTGGTTCAAACAGAAATGATCACAAGTTATATCGTAGTTAAATCAGCACTGGACTTAACATGGCAAACAACATGCCTGTAATAAGAAATACAGTCATGTTTGATTGTGGATTAAGGGCTTTCAAAGGCAAAGGTTTAGATGCCATAGAACGTTGCAAAAACACGTTTGATTTTGGGGTAACTATAGGGAAAGGATAAAGACGTGCAAAGCATTGTGAGAACTAAGCAACTAGAAATTTGTAGAAAAGAAAATTGAGAATATAGTCGCATGATTTAAAAGCAAGGCAAAACAAGGTTGTTGCATCTGTTCCGTGTGTATGTTACACGTTATCAAGTCCTTTGTTACAGCTAGCTCGTTCCAACACAAAGACATTCCTAAACCAGGAAAGAAACAAAAGCAATACAACAGAGTGCACCGAACCCGCAGTCCACATGTCTCTTTCGATGCAAAGCAAGCAATCGAATATAACCTAAAATTGTCAAAAATTGCATTCATTACTGCTCAATGCTTTTGTTTAATTCAGCTATAAATAAACAATGGATGAAAAAAGTGGGAAAATTGTCAAAGAAAGCATGGAAGGATTCAGTCCTGTCATCACAAATACAATATTCAACTTGGTAAATAACATTTCAGTTTCCTTTGTTTACTGGATAATTTTGCAATTTTAATTCGAAAGAATTCAGCTTTTCACGCTACCAAAAATGGTGCTTGTTTTTGGTAATTTACTTTGTTTGTTGCTGACCAGACCATGCAAATTTCAACATGCTTAGCAAAATGTAGCAGATGAGAATACTAAATAACAGACATTTATTATGTTTTAAATTTACTGTGTCAGTATAAAGTATAAGCAAGAAACAGAATTTATTCAACGAGGTGTAAAACCAGCAGATTTATCTCAAGGAACAAACACGATAACCGCATTTAAGTTACATTTTGAACATGTAAAATAAACTTGAAAATGGAACAAACTTGAAATAGAAAATTTGGTTAAATATCGGCATTTTTAGTTTGCAATTGACGTTTTTTGTCACATGATTCAGGAAGGTGGAAACTGGAAAGGAAACCAACTACTGCCGGAATTAATAGAACTTGTGGATGGTGAAAACGGGGTGGAATACTCTGAGTTTCATTTTTATGTATACTCTGAGTCCTGTCGTCCTCCATTCATAAAACCTGTGTTCAGTATTTTTCCGAACCCAACCCAACGCACAGGACCAGAAACTGGGCAACCAGGAAATGGAATAGTTAAATTTCCGTAAGAAAAAAAACTATTTACGTTTTATTGTGGTAAAAATGCAATTTAACACAACTCGAAAAATAATTTTACATCGCAGATAAACCTGGTGCGAAATTTTAAAATTATTTTAACTTTTTTACTTTTTAGCGATCCGAATCCTAATTCCAGTAATGAATTTATACCGCCATGGAATGATTTTAAACCAGTGCTGAAGTCTGGTTTCAAGACGACCTACGACCAACTGATGGAACACACATTTCGTTCAAACTCACACATCCTTAAAAAAAAGGAATTTCAATGTTTTGTTCTACTCCAGTTCGAAATAGCTCGCAGAGTAAAAAACGACCCTTATCAAATACCGATCAGAGAAGAAATCGCAGATGGCATTCGTATTGCCCTAGAATTTGACACAGAGGACAAATACAAAACAATGAGAGGCATGTTTAAAGGGGAAAAAAGATATGAAAAATTCGAGCAGTAAGTGTTTTTCTTTTCACCGACCCTATGTTAAGCAAAACTGGATCTTTATATTACAGGCTTCTGAATTTTGAAAATCAGAAAATTGTACAAAATTTGAAAAAGCAGCCTTCCATACAAGTAAACAATTCTTAACTTAGAGCTACAGGCAAATCTTCAATTTAGTAACTTTTTTTGCAGATTGTACCATCGAAAGTTTTGAAAAACTTTGAGAAACTGGTAAACGATCCTGAGAAATGGATCCGAGGGTATGAATTTGATTTTAATGTTTCACTTTCTCAATCTGATTCGTCATGGAACTTCAGCATTTACCCAAATCCAAAACCGTACGAACCAGGAAATGGATTTGTAAATTTCACGTAAGTAAAACGACATATATTCACTGTTTATCAATATTTCAGATTACATGAAACACTTTGCAAGTGTGTTTAAAAATATCCAAAAAATATTTGTTTCTTTATGATTTTCCAGTCATAATACCTTGTAATTTTGAAACAGGTTCCAATTTACGAGCAATGACATGCAACAGCATCTGAAACCTGGTTTTAAGGCGGTTTATAACCATTTGCTTAATGGAGAGACGTGTGATCCCTCACAGGAACAATTTGCATGTTTCGTTCTACTCCAGTTCGAGATAGCCCGCAGGGTAGATGGGGAACCTGATCACGTCCCAAGCGCCGATAAAATCAAAAAAGGAATTGATGTTGCGCTAAATTCTGACACCACTGAAGGATACAAAAAAATGACGGACATGTTTGGGAGAAAAATGAGAAAAAAAGCACATCAGGAGTAGGCTCTATTTTCTCGCGGGTTCATTTCGCTTTTGGTGTGACATTCATTTTCTTCTTTTTCAGAAGACTCGAAAAGTCGAAAAACAGACAACAATTGGAACGATTTGCTAATGTGCGTATAAAGTCATCATCAGATTCAGATTAAAGAACAACCTTCTAAAGCTACTTTCCTCAACCTCGAATTGGAAGCAATTAACTGACCATGCATCGCTGTAGACGACAATAGCAAAATTTTCATATGCATATAAATTAAAGTGAATTGATTTTTGCTTGGTCGTACTAATTGTAGTTTTAAAATGGGCAGAATAAACATGAAAGTCCTTGTGACGATTTGCAACTTTTCAAAATTATGATTTAAATCAGTATCAAAGAATAATATGAACCACAATCTAGGAACTACTATAAAATACTCAATCAACTTATAAAACGTATACAAGTGTCGACGTTTGGGTGAGGGTTTGTAATGCCACTGATGTCTTGTAGCATTTGCTTCTTGAAAGTGTAAAAGTCGGACTGCTGCCATGTTAAGTCTAGTTTTAAGGTTACGTCAGCGTGCGTGTAAGAAGAAATGTTGCTTTGCGACGTTACACCGAAAAGCCAATCGTGTTCGGACATAATAGCGTCGAACAGAATCACATATCTCAGGTTTCGGTCCAGAACCTTTACTGCTCGACAGATGGTTCGAACATACATTATCACAAGTTAAAATATTTTAGCTAAATCAGAACCAGGCATATCAAGCAGACTGAAAAACGTACCTATATTAAGAAACAAATTCATGCTTTTTGCCTACATTACAAAGACCGTTGAAAGTCAATGTTTTTAGGAATATTTTAGTGTAGCTATAGGAACAGGTGAAAGACGTGAAAAGCAGCATAAGCAACTAGACATTAGTAGAAATAGTAAATTGAGAATATACTCGGAAGATTTCAAAGCACGTTAAAACAAGGTTTATTTAAACCTGTTTTGTGTGTATGTTACACGTCATCAAGTCCTTTGTTATATAGCTCGTTCCAAAACAAAGACATTCCTAAACCAGCAACGAAACAAAAGCAATACAACAGAGTACAGAGAACCGGCAGTCCATATGTCTATTTCGATACAAAGCAAGCAATCTAACGTAAATTTTCAAAATTCATTTTTTGAAGCTTAAGTTAAGTTAGATTGCTTACTTTGTCAAAAACTTCTTGCAGCACTGCTCAATGCTTTTGGTTAGTTAAGCTATAAATATACAATGGATGAAAAAAGTGGTAAAATTGACAACGAAAGCATGGAAAGTATAAATCCTGTCAACATAAAACAGAAAACAGTAGTCGAAATGGTAAATAACATTTCTGTGTTCTTTGTTTGTTAGATAACCTTGCAACTTCGGTTAATCTATTTCCGTTGTAAACGTTTTATGACTTTTGTAACTCTATCCTTAGTAATTCGATGAGAGTAATTAGGAATCTCTTTGTTAGTTAGAGCTGGATATTTAGTACACCCAAGCTCATATGTATTCCGTTTTAGGCGGTGTAAAAATTTAACCAAACAAGTAACGGTATATTTCAAAAATGCACAAATTTTTCAGTATTTCGACATTTCCAAATCTATTGGAGATCAAATACTGTCTACATTTGAGAATCTGGTTGAAGGCAAAGACTGGGTTTACGGCTCTATATTTCGATTTTATGTTGGAAGTCCGTCATCCACTCAACCTGTGTTCATCATTTGGCCTTATTATCGTGCAAGCACTCAACCAGGAAACGCACTTATAGAATTTCCGTAAGATTATAACTTATAGTAATCTCTCTATTACATATTTTATAAGTTGTACAAATACAGTATTTGAACACAAAAAAGGTAATATATTTTGTTGACAATAAATATAACAAACTAATATTTGCATTTTAAATAAAACTTAGCCCAGAGTTGTAAGTCGGGCCGGGCATTTCGGGTCGGGTTCCGGCTTAGATTTCTAAAAAATGATGGGCCTGATTCGGACCTGACTTTACACTCTGTGTAGCCCGTTACTGGGCCTGCCCTAATGTCAAAAAGCCTTAAAACGCCTTGTTCAAAACCAATTTTCTATTTATTGTCTATTGTGTTTGTTGTTTTGGACTTTTTCAAGGCTTCGATGTACAGGCCTGTCGAACAAACTTTCGGGCCTAAACGGGTTTCTCAAAAAAAAAGTTGGGTTCGGGCCGGGTTTCGGGCTTGTGGTTTCGGTTTCGGGCCGAGTTTGGGCTCCAATTTCAGGCCCGTTCACAACTCCGACTTGGCCTACAATCTCAAAACATTGGTACACCTTTTTCACTTTCAAACGTTCTTATCGTATTTACAGGTTTCGTTCGGGATGGAAAAAATATTTGCAACCGTTTCTTGTGACTGGTTTTAAATGGACTTACGACGAAGTGATGAGAAACATGTTTTATTCCAACCAAAACCGATTCGATCAAAAACAAATTGCATGTTTTGTTCTACTCCAGTTCGAAATAGCTCGCAGAGTACCTGGTGATCCTGATTATATTCCTAGCAGAGACGAAATTGAAGATGGAATTCATATTGCACTGGATTTGGACACGAAAGATGATTATTTCACGATGACAGATATGTTTCTTGGGAAAAAAAGATATGAAGCATACGAAAAGTAGACATTAATCATTTTCTAAAGGAGACTTTTTTGTTAATTGTAAAACAACTCTTTACGTTTAGGCTGGAAAACCGGGAAAACAAAAACTTAGTTGAAACTTTTGGATATCAACCGGCTACTCAAGTAAAACAAAAAATCACATTTAAAAAATTAATATTTGCGAATTTATTGTTTTAAAATTGTCACAGAGGTTCGACATATCGCTCTGGACCGGACATAGCGTATTGGAAAGGTTTGAAGAATTTGTAAACGACCTAGAAATGTGGAAGAACGGAAATAGATTTGATTGTTATGTTTATCTCACTGCATTCCAAATGCCTTTTACGTTTAACATTTACCCAAACCCCAAACTCTACAAACCAAAAAATGGATTTGTTTACTCCGGGTAAGAATACATTTTCACAAAGACTAATTTATTTTCACTTTGCAACAAATGAACCCGTTTATGACCCATGAACATTATTTACCTTGCACACAAAACTTTTCGTCAAAATGTCGCTAAAAGCTTCTTCAATATCATCAGTGTTTGACATTTGTTAAAATTTGCTATCAAATTGTTGTATTTTAAACTAGGCATCTTTTCAATATATATTCTCTTGCTGCCGGGCGTAATTTCAAGTTTATAGAGCTCTTTTGCCAGTTGTAATTTTATTTCGACGTTTCGACTTTCTATACAGGTAGCCTTCATCAGGGTAAATAACACACAATGGGCGTAATACGGTGCACGACAAACAATGACCCAAGAAATACATCTTTTCTAGGCATCTTTTTAATTGGACAAACCAGCAGTCCGATCTACAACATGGTTTTGCAACGGTTTATAACGGTTTGTTCAATGGCTCGATTGACTATATACCACCATTGGGACAATTTGATTGTTTTGTTCAACTCCAATTCGAAATAGCTCGCAGGAGAGAATTTGAGCCTGATCACATTCCAACCAAAAGCGAAATTAAATATGGAATTCGCATTGCTCTGGTGTTTGACACAGCTGATGTGTATGAAATTATGACAGACATGTTTCACGGCGGAAACAGAAAAGCGGCATACGAAAAGTAAGAGTTTTAACCCCTTTGATCACATCACAATTTGAAGTGAAATAAACCTAAATACATGTTTGACCTGATCCTTTGTTTTTCAGGCTTGTTGAATTGGAAACGAACATCGCAATGGGAAATTTGTCACTGCAGTGATCCTCAGAATCATATTATCTTCCAGGACTACTTTTTTCAACCCTGTAGAATCTGGATCAACTGAAGATTCTCGCTATTGTCTCCCACCATAGCAAAAATTTTATTGGAATGTAAATTGAAATAGCCTATTTTTGCTTGTTGTCAAGTTTCGATTTTATTTGTATTTTTAAAATCAGTTTAAAATAAACATAAATTTGTTTAAAGCGGTTTGGTGAGAGCTTTTTTTGAAACGTACAGACTATTGTTATACTGTACAGTGGAGCCAGGTATATACCACTAACATATTAATCCGGGTCAAAACGATGCCCTCGATGCAGAATTGTAAACGGGCCTGACATTGGCGCCCGAATCCTGCCCAAGCTCGAAAGTATAACCCGAAACCCGGCCTGAACCCGAATCGTTTTCGAGAAGCCCGTTAAACTCGAAAGTTTGATGTCTATACATTATGATTAAAGCCTAACAAAAGACCAAGCCAACAAACACAATAGACAATATAATACAATTGGTCTTCAACAAGGCGTCTTAGGGTTGTTTGCCATTAGGTCAGAACCAGCAACTGGCTACTTAGCTAGTTAAATTTATTCCGAAAAAATACTGACATAAAGTGTAAAGTCAGACCCGAATTTTTTGAATAAACCTAAGCCCGAACCCGGCCCAACAACTTTGCCTCGACGTCAAACAACAACAGCAACCACCCAAACGAATTTTAGAGACTTTGAATACTCTGTTTGCTGTTTATTAGGCCGTGACAGCAGCAAAACCAAACGCAAAGTTTTGTTTCTTTGCACGTTAGGAGAAATGTTACTTCAATCATTACAGTTTAAAGCCTACTAACTCAGACATGCGGTACATCTTAAAGGCGTTATATAGCATCGTATTGATTAAACCACATTATACGAGCTATTTTCTTGCAATCGACACATGTTGCAACTGCGCCACAAGTGGATAGACAGACGCATTTCCGGGGATTCAGTCTGGTATACCAATCACGCTTAAGGGTGTATGTTGTGATTTCTTGAGGTAATTTAATTGACTTTGAACGTTAGTTTATAACGCAGAACGTACCGGTAATTTTTTAGCAGCAAACACAAGGCATGGCGAACAACATGCGGGTAATGAGAAACAAACAGTCAACAACCAACCGCTGGAAAGAGGCGTTTCGTTTGTTATACATTGCTCGGCGTGAATAGAACATTTTCTCTGTTAGGTTAAGTCATGCTTTGTCAAGTGTGAAATATAACAGTCCTCGAAGTCAATATTATCAGGACCACAGAACGTTGCACAAGTACGGTTGATTGCATGTGGGTGAGGGACAAAGACATTGGCGAAGCAACGTTAGATTTAGTTAAAGTAGAAATCAGTTGTAATGAAAAATGAATGAGAAACGAAGCAGAATAATTTAAAAGCAAGTAAAAAGTTTGTCAAACCCGTGTGTATGTAACACGTCATCCTTCCGCAACTCGTATTAGAAGCTATTAGATTACAAAGAACACAAAGAACCGCTGCAAGACCGCTAAGAACCAAAAATGTGTAAGATTTGCTTTTAAGCCCTTGGTTGTTCAGCAACCAGGCCACTTAAGTAGCTTGTAAAAGTCAACAGGGCAAAGACAAATGTCACAAAGTTTAAGTTCAGGCCCGTATGTGGCGTTTTTACAAAAACAGAAGCCCAATTGTGGCCCTAAAAAAAAACCAACTACTTGATACCAACTCACTACTTATTTGAGTTGGCGTCTTGTATAGGACGTCGAAACGTCGATTGTTTACAATAAAACTGCTGGATGAGCAATACTTATTCATCACTACTTATTTGTTTGTGCAACGACTTTAGTCAGCTATGGCTGTTGTGTGCCTGTTAATTGCATCACAACAAAATTTAAAATATATAGTAGTTAGTTAGCACAGGCATAATCAGCAGGCCGGAATCTTTGTGTTGTAATTTACCAACGTATTTTTTTTAAAATAAGCTAAACGCTAATATGAAAATCACGACACACTGTTTATTTGGATTAAAAAGTTTAATCAAAAATCTTACATTGTGAATTACGTTCGTACGGGTGGAAAGTGAATTCTTACCCACAAACTATACAGTAACAAACTGTTTTCTTTGCTTTGCCACGTTAAGCAACGTGTGCTGTGACCTTAATATTAACTTCGTTGATTTGTTATGCTCTATTGGATGTAAAAGGTTTTTTCAGACTCTATATTGTATGAACCAACGAGCGTTACACAAGCACGAAAAAATCCAGCAAAGCAACGACAAGTAAAGCTACAAAGCAAAGAAGGAATTGTGCGAGCGGATTACTAAAAAACAACAACTAACATTTGGTGAAAAACTGCAAAAATGGAACTACACCTGTATGTTTGATATTTTAAAATCCGTTTGCAAGATGGGAAGTTTATTAGTGGTAAGACTGTGTGTTATAAGTCTTTGAATCTTTTGGTTCTCCCTTTGCATTAACTTTTCATGCAGATTCATCCATGGAACGCACATTGCTCAGGTCAAACATTTGAGAATCTAGTAAACGATCGTTTAATGTGGGTTCACAATTCTGCGTATACTATAAGGGTTTACCCGACGCGTGTTTGGCCATTTCCGTACTATTCGCCGTTTAAATTCACCATTTTCCCCAAACCAACGCCCGACCAACCAGGAAACGGATACATAGATTTCGGGTAAGGATAATGTCTTTAATGGAAAAATATGCATTGGGTTAAAACAGTGGCCGTGTACTACTGACCCTTATTCCTGTTTGGGTGGGTGGACCAAGAAACAGGGCTATTCTCCTTACTTAATTGACGTCATGTTTCTAAAACCAGCAAGGTTGGCAACTTTCAAACAACGTTCAAGACACGAATTTTGCTATGGTGAGGATTTTAAACTGTAAAATATATTGTATTTTTTTATTAGATTTCCATCCTCGTGGAAGGACTTGCAACCACTTTTAAAAAGTGGTTTTACGGCGGTTTTTAATGCTTGGCTTACGGGAGGCCTTTCGTGGCTTCCGCCAAGTGAACTTATGGCATGCTTTGTTCTACTCCAGTTTGAAGCAGCTCGCAGAGTAGAAGGGGATCCTCATCACATTCCAAGCAAGGGGCAAATTATAGACGGAATTCGTATTGCGTTGAATTTTGACACACCTGAAACTTACGAAATAATGATAGACCTGTTTAAGGGGGGCCACAGAAAAGCGGCTTACCAAGAGTAAGTTTTTGTTTTTATCATTACAAAATCGTAAAGGTATGCCATGTTCCTTTATTGTATAGGCTTGTCAGATTGGAAAACGAACGCAGACTTGCAAATTTACGCATGTAGCCACAACCGGTTACAGTTCCAAGAACGACCAGAAACTCATTCGATATCTTCTAAACAACTGACGCAAAACGCTTCTCACTACAACCGGAACTTTTCCAAGAATAACATGCAGCATTTTATTCAAACGTATTTTGTAGCAAAACCTAGTTTATATGTAGCGTTAAACCCGAAATATAATAAAATATAATTGTGTTCGTGTTGATTTGTCAAAGTGAAATTTTAGACCCTTGCTAAAATAGTGCGCAGAAACAAAACGAACCACTAACTTGGATTAGTTGCCAAAAAGTAACGCCGTTTGCAAGACTACATAAGTCATTGATTCAGAAACCGGGCCACTTGCATAAGTTGTAAATAGAAATTCACAGCGTGACGAACTTAACAACGAAGGACACCAACATGTTGGAAGTATATTAAAAAAATGTAACAAAAACTTATAGTTGGCAAACTCCCATTTACCCATAGTTGTAAGCGGGGTACAATTTTAGATCCGATCTCGGCCCAAACATAATAGTTTTTTAGTCCAAAGATGGAAAGCTCATGGAAAATAAGTTTATGCGAATGAAACAATTTTACAGACAGGCCTAAGAGAGAGAAAGATAAGAGAAAGATACGGGTGCACGACTTATGACAGAAAAACATTGAACAAGCATTTCGTTCAACGGGTTGCGCAGCAAATAATTCGTTTTGATCAACAAACCTATCGTTCTATTTGTATTAGGTTAATTAAAACATAGTCCTTTTTAATTAAAAACATAAAACAGAGAACTGCCAGAAAACTTGTGTATTTATGCAAAGGTTTATTCTAGTGCAGGGGTTCCCAACCTGTGGTACGCGTACCACTAGTGGTACGCGAAGGTTTTTCAGGTGGTACGCGAGTAGCTTTCTTTTTTTTTACAAAAACATGGATTCACCACTTTATATGTTGTTTACAGTAAACACAAAAAAATATTATTAAATTTAGTTGAGGTGCTTTTTGTGTTATTTTAGTATGTAAATAAAATATGATTCGATCAAATTAGTTGTTCTACAGGAAGTGGTACGCGTGGCAGTACAGAGCGTCCAAGTGGTACGAGATCGTAAAAAGGTTGGGAACCCCTGTTCTAGTGTATTTCATAAGCTCTTTTTTCTTCTTATGTGTAGAGGCCCCTCCCCGCCTCGACATGTGACGACCGTCCGATATACGGGTTATATTGTCGTCTCCAATAAAAAAATTAAACAAAAGTATGCAAATAGAAGACGTTTTTAATAAAATTAAGTCCGTGTGTAGTACGCATGAAGAATTACTAACATTACTGCCCACCAGCACGGTGTCATTGTCGTTAAAACCATGACCACTGATTAAGTAACAAACAATAGCTTCCAAAAACAACGCAGCAAAATATGTCGTATAACTTACGTATCCACGTTTAGTTAGTGTTGTTGACCGTAGGACTCTGGGAAAGATGGGTTTTAGTGATACGATTCAAAACATTTGGCCCATGCATATCTACAGCAATCCCGTCAGAATGCCTTCTTTCTTTCACTCTCGTCTTATGCAGCGAATTTCTGTGCTGTGTCATTCTATTTTAAAGTGCCTCGTATCGCTACACAACTTTCGAAAGACGGTTAGAAAATTCGGTTCCTGTTTTTAAATCTTTGCTTTGTTTCATTCAACGCGGCAGCTACACTCTGAAATTTATCAGCGTATCGTTCTGACTTTTGCACATCCAGCGCGCAAGAAAGGAAAAAAAGACAAATATCATAGAATTTGAATATACACGAAGGGAGAATCGAAACGCGTTTCCTATCGTCGTCTATCCTCTTCTTTGTTTCGCTTTCGATGTGTTCGCTCTCTAAGATCTGCAAAAATGTTATCTGTAAGTACAGCTTGTTGGGGGCCTTTAGGAAGCTCGAATCGATTCTCCCGTCGTACGACGTTCCGCGCTTATTACCGGGGCGTGTTCACGTGACGTTATATGAATCGGTCCGTGAGAAGTTCGTTACCGATACGTTATCGGAATAAATGCCTTCAAACATTTTTGTAGCAGTCCTTGCATACGGTCGTAAAAAAGAAGAATGAAAGTCTAAAACATGTTATTGAAAGACGGAGACTTAAAATTGTAATTCAACAAGCCATTTTTTATTCTCTTAAGGCTTATCGGCATCAACGGGCAGATAATCGACATTACACATTCGACTGAAAATGACATATGAGGCAAATTAGAGCAGGGGTCTGCAACCTTTTTTCTTTTGCGGACCGTTTTGAAAGCAAAATTTAGTGAACAATTAACACGAGTCTAAACGTTTTACAGCTTTAACCAAACAAACGCTTTAAAGAAATTCATGTTTATTTCAAACGGATTTAAAACGATAAAAAAACAAAACATGACAACGAGCAAAAATAGGCTACTTCAATTTTTGTCCCATAAAAAATGTTTGTTATCGTGGGCGGCAATAGAAAGAATCATCATTTGATCCAGATCATTCAGGGTTTGAGAAAAGTAGTCCTGGATGATAATATGAATCTGAGGATCACTGCAGTGATAAATTTCCCATTGCGATGTTCGTTTCCAATTCGACAAGCCTACAAAAACAAATTATCAGTTGAAACACGTTTTTCTAAAAATCACACTTCAAATTGTGATGTGATTAATTTAAACTCCTACTTTTCGTATGCCGCTTTTCTGTATCCACCGTGAAACATGTCTGTCATAGTTTCATAAACATCAGCTGTGTCAAAGCTTAGAGCAATGCGAATTCCATTTATAATTTCGTTTTTGGTTGGAAATTTGTCAGATGTCCAGTTTCCGCTGCGAGCTATTTCGAATTGGAGTTGAACAAAACAATCAAATTGTTCCAATGGTGGTATGTATTCAAGTAAGCCATTTAACAAACTGTGATAAACCCTCGCAAAACCATGTTGAAGATAGGAGTGCTGATCTGCCCAATTGAAAAGATGCCTTTAAAGAACAACAATTTAATGACAGTCATATAGCAACTTTCAAATAATAAATGTGAAATATTGATCAAAATTGCTTCTGATTTGACAAAAGTTTTCTATGCAAGGTAAGTATTGTTCAGGCTGTCATGAAATGAATTTAATTTGTAGCCTTGTAAAAAAATAGCCTTTGCAAAAATACCCGAAGTAAACAAATCCATTTTTTGGTTTGTAGAATTTGGGGTTTGGGTAAATGTTAAACGTAAAAGGCATTTGGAATGCAGTGAGGTAGACATGACAATCAAATCTATTTCCTTTCTTCCACATTTCCACATTGTTTACAAGTTCTTCAAACCTTTCCAATACGCTATTTCCGGTCCAGAGCGATATGTCGAACCTCTGTGAAAATTTTAAAACAATAAATCCGCAAATAACCCTTTTTTAAATGTGATTTTTTTGTTTTACTTGAGTAGCCGGTTGATATCCAAAAGTTTCAACTAGGTTTTCATTTTCCCGGTTTTCCAGCCTAAACGTTAAGGGTTGTTTTACATGTAACAAAAAAATCTTTATGTCTACCTTTCGTATGCTTGATATCTTTTTTGCCCTGAAACATATCGGTCATCGTAAAATAATCATCTCTCGTGTCCAAATCCAGTGCAATATGAATTCCATCTTCAATTTCGTATCTGCTAGGAATGTAATCAGGATCACCGGGTACTCTGCGAGCTATTTCGAACTGGAGTAAAACAAAGCATGCAATTTCTTTTTGATCGAATTGGTTTTGGCAGAAATGAAACATGTTTTCCATCACTTTGTCGTAGATCGACTTAAAACCGGTCACAAGACACGGTTGTAAATATTTCTTTCATCCCGAACGAAACCTGTAATTACGATAGTAGAAAAAAGTGCATAAATATTGTCAGAGTCTAGGTTGTACTTAAAATAAAAAAATTTAAATTTCTATCTTCAACAAAATAGATTTTTTAACCCAAATGGCGTATTTGTACAATTTACAAGATATTTAATAGGAAGATTACTTTAAACTATTGCCTTACGGAAATTCTATAAGCGCATTTCCTGGTTGAGTGCTCGCACGATAATGAGGCCAAATGATAAACACGGGTTGAGTGGATGACGGACTTCCAACATAAAATCGAAATGTAGAGCCGTACACCCAATCTTTGCCTTCAACCAGATTCTCAAATGTAGACAGTATTTGGTCTCCAATAGATTTGGAAATGTCGAAATACTGCACAATTTGTACATTATACTGTTGCTAGTTTGGTTAAACGTTTTTGACCTTTGCAACTCTATCATTAAATAATTTTAAGACAGTATGGAAATCTTGGTTAGGTAGAGCTGATCATCGCAGCCTAGTCCATGCATATTCTGTATCGGGCAATGTAAACGTTCAACCAAACAAGCATCAGTATAATGTACAGTTGCTTGAACGTTCGCATAGCCTAAAATGGGATATATAGAGACTGGGGCCACCTTTACCAAACAGAGAGATCCTTACTATCTTCAAGTGACGAAAGGATAGAGTTGCAAAGGTCAAAAAACGTTTGCAACGGAAACAAATTAACCGAAGTTGCAAAGTTATCTAACAAACAAAGGACACAGAAATGATATTTACCATTTCGACTACTGTTTTCTGTTTTATGTTGACAGGATTTATACTTTCCATGCTTTCGTTGTCAATTTTACCACTTTTTTCATCCATTGTATATTTATAGCTGAATTAACCAAAAGCATTAAGCAGTGATGGAAGCAATTTTTGATATTTTTTAGTTTATATTCTATTGTTTGCTTTGTATCCAAAGAGACATATGGACTGCAGGTTTGCTGCACTCTGTTCTATTGCTGTTGTTTTGTTCCTGATTTACGATTGTCTTCTGTTGAAACGAGCTTCTAGGAAGGACTCGGTTGTGTGTAACATACATACAGACATAAGAAACACTTTAACTTGCTTTAAATCATTCTACTCTATTTCCCCCCATTGTTCATTTGAACGAATTTCCAACTGTCAAGTTCTAACGTTGCTTCGCCGACGCCTTCGTCCCTTTTCTTAGCACTCTAAAATCAACCCTACTTGTACAACGTTCTATGTGGTCCCGAGAACATTGGCTTCGAAAGGCCTTTTTATTTCACACTTGACGAAGCATGACTTATCCTGCAAAAAACGCCCCGGTGCAGTGGTTGTCTGTTGACTGTTTGTTTTTCATTACCTGCACGTTGTTCGCCATGGCTGTTGTTTGCGATTGTTATATTAGTAAAAAAGTAACGGCGCATTATGCTTTATAAACTAACGTTTAAAATCAATTAAATTACACCAGAAAATCACACCTCAAGCATGCTTGGTATACCAGGTGCTGATCTAATTTAACTAAGATTAAAAATGTTGCTAAATCCTAGCAAAAACTAAGATTAAAAATGTTTAACTTATCCTATAGCAAATCACAAAGTATGTACGTTTTAGCCTGCTTGTTAAGGCAGGTGCGACCTAAGTTTAAAAATAATTGCTGCTTTGCTCTTTAAGTGTAGATCAGTGGTTCTTAACCAGGGGGGCACGCCCCCCTAGGGGGGCGAGAGACATTTCCAGGGGGGGCGTGAGCCAAAAGTTAAATAAACAAATTTATTTAACTTTGGACTCACCTCCTCCTAAAATTAATTTTGCAAATGTAGGGCATTGTTTGCGAGCACAAACGTTTTTAAAAAGAAACGAATATTGCAATACCTGGCGTAACACAAATTTTGAATAATGACATACGTGGCAAAGTTTTTAGTTTGTCAGTTTAGAACAGGGGTCGCCAATTTTTTTAACTGCAGGCCGGATCATTTTAACAATCACGCTCGAGAGTCGCATGGGTTACAAGCCCTGACGCAGCCCCAAACTGGCACACGCGAGGCGATTTTGACTGGTCCGCAAAGGGTTCATGTCTTCCCACGATCTTATTTGTATTCAGATTGTGCCGCTGTTTAATTGTAAAATTATGAAAACTATAGAAGTGTCAAATACCAACTAATGCACGTTTATTCTACCACCAGGAACTAAAAAGGCAAATGTTCGCACACAATTATTATTCTTTGCTTTTGTATGTAACGTAACAAACTGCTTTTGGATAATACATAGTTATGCCTTCCTGTTAGTTATCCTGTTAGACCAGGTAAAATTATTACTGAAATGTATAATATGAATGTTTGCACAATCTTTAACGCCCCCGGGCCGTAATTAGGTGATCCCTGGTTTACAACATAGGCAACGGAAACTTCTGGTAGTTCCTTTGCTGCATGTGTTCGAAAAATATGTCGTTTTTTGGCATGTTTTAGGGGGGCGTGAAGTGCCCAACAAACACCTTAGGGGGGCGTGGACAAAAAAGGTTAAGAACCGCTGGTGTAGATAGAAAAAAACGACATGTGCTTTTTGGGTTGCTTGCCTATTTTAACAGCTTGTAATTAAAAAGAAGTGACAACTTCTGCCATGTTAAGTTTAGGGATGTTTTAAGGTTACGTCAGTGTAGGTGTAAGAAGAAATGTTGCTTTGATTCGTTACAGCGGTTTGGCAATCGTGTCTGGACATGATAGCGTCGAACAGAATCATCACATATCTCAGGTTTCAGTTCAGAACCTTTACCGCTCGACAGATGGTACAAACAGAAATGATCAAGTTGTATCGTCGTTAGACTAGCACTGGACTTAACATGGCAAACAACATACCTGTAATAAGAAATACAATAGTCGCATGATTTAAAAGCAAGGCAAAACAAGGTTGTTGCATCTGTTCCGTGTGTATGTTACACGTCGTCAAGTCCTTTGTTACAGCTAGCTCGTTCCAACACAAAGACATTCCTAAACCAGGAAAAAAAACGAAAGCAATAGAACAGAGTGCATCAAACCCGCAGTCCATATGTCTCTTTCGATACAAAGCAAGCAATCTTAAATTAAACTTGTCAAAAATTGCTTGCGTTACTGCTCAATGCTTTTGGTTAATTCAGCTATAAATATACAATGGACGAAAAAAGGAAAGTTGACAACGAAAGCATGGAAAGTATAAATCCTGTCAACATAAAACAGAAAACAGTAGTCGAAATGGTAAATAACATTTCTGTGTCCTTTGTTTGTTAGATAACCTTGCAACTTCGGTTAATCTATTTCCGTTGTAAACGTTTTATGACTTTTGTAACTCTATCCTTAGTAATTCGATGACAGTAATTAGGGATCTCTTTGTTAGTTAGAGCTGAATATTTAAAGCTCCCAAGCTCATATGTATTCCGTTTTAGGCGGTGTAAACGTTTAACCAAACAAGTAACGGTATATTTCAACAATGTACAAATTTTTCAGTATTTCGACATTTCCAAGTCTGCCGGAGATCAAATTCTGTCTACATTTGAGAATCTGGTTGAAGGCAAAGACTGGGTGTACGGCTCTATATTTCGATTTTATGTTGGAAGTCCGTCATCCACTCAACCTGTGTTCATCATTTGGCCTCATTATCGTGCAAGCACTCAACCAGGAAACGCACTTATAGAATTTCCGTAAGATAATAACTTATAGTAATCTCTCTATTACATATTTTATAAGTTGTACAAATACATCATTTGAACACATAAAAGGTAATTTATGTTGTTGATGATAAATATAACAAACTAATTTTTACATTTTAAGTAAAACTTGGTACAAAGTTGTAAGTCGGGACGGGCATTTCGGGCCGGGTTCCGACTTAGGTTTCTAAAAAAGGGGCCTGATTTGGGCCTGACTTTACACTCTGTGTCAGTATTTTTTTGAATAAACGTTACTAGCTAAGTAGCCAGTTGCTGGACCTAACCTAATATTAAAAAAGCCCTAATACGCCTTGTTCAAAACCAATTCTCTATTTATTGTCTATTGTGTTTGTTGTCTTGATCTTTCCTGAGGCTTCAAAGTATAGACCTGTAAATCAAACTTTTCGGGCCTAAACGGGCTTCTCAAAAACGAATCAGGTTTCAGACTTGTGCTTTAGGGTTCGGGCTTCCATTTCAGGCCTGTTTACAACTCAGACTTGGCCTATAATCTCAAAACATTTATATACTTTTTTATACTTTGAAAATTTCTGAATCGTAATTACAGGTTTCGTTCAGGATGGAAGAAATATTTGCAGCCGTGTCTTGTGACTGGTTTTAAGTGGACTTACGACGAATTGATGAGAAACATGTTTTATTCCAACCAAAACCAATTCGATCAAAAGCAAATTGCATGCTTTGTTTTACTCCAGTTCGAAATAGCTCGCAGAGTACCCGGTGATCCTGATTACATTCCTAGAAGAGACGAAATTGAAGATGGAATTCATATTGCACTGGATTTGGACACGAAAGATGATTATTTTACGATGACAGACATGTTTCAGGGGAAAAAAAGATATGAAGCATACGAAAAGTAGACATTAATCATTTTCTAAAGGAGACTTTTTTGTTAATTGTAAAACAACTCTTTACGTTTAGGCTGGAAAACCGGGAAAATAAAAACCTAGTTGAAACTTTTGGATATCAACCAGCGACCCAAGTAAAACAAAAAATCATCTTTAAAAAATTAATATTTGCGAATTTATTGTTTCAAAATTGTCACAGAGGTTCGACATATCGCTCTGGGCCGGACATAGCGTATTGGAAAGGTTTGACGAACTTGTAAACAACCTGGAAATGTGGAAGAAAGGAAATAGATTTGATTGTTATGTCTATCTCACAGGATTTCAAATCCCTTTTACGTTTAACATTTACCCAAACCCTAAACTCTACAAACCGAAAAATGGATTTGTTTACTCCGGGTAAGAATACATTTTGCAAAGGCTTTTATTTCCACTTTGCAACAAAATTAACCCGTTTTATGACACTATGAACGTTATTTATCTTGCACACAAAACTTTTCTTCAAAATGTCGCTAAAAGCTTCTACAATTCCATCAGTGTTTGACATTCATTATAATTTGCTATCCAATCGTTGTATTTTACACTAGGCATCTTTTCAATATATATTCTCCTGCTGTCGGGCGTAATTTCAAGTTTATAGAGCTCTTTTGCCAATTGTAATTATATTCCGACGTTTCGACTTTCTATACAGGTATTTACCCTTCATCAGGGTAAATAACACACAATGGGCGTAATACGGTGCACGATAAACAATCCCCAAGATATACATCTTTTCTAGGCATCTTTTCAATTGGACAAACCAGCAGTCCGATCTACAACATGGTTTTGCAACGGTTTATAACGGTTTGTTCAATGGCTCGATTGACTATATACCACCATTGGAGCAATTTGATTGTTTTGTTCAACTCCAATTCGAAATAGCTCGCAGGAGAGAATTTGAGCCTGATGACA
This sequence comes from Phallusia mammillata, assembly GCF_965637545.1. Classification (NCBI taxonomy): domain Eukaryota; kingdom Metazoa; phylum Chordata; class Ascidiacea; order Phlebobranchia; family Ascidiidae; genus Phallusia; species Phallusia mammillata. Next base: position 4,969,623 of record NC_137259.1, on the reverse strand, counting down.
TTCCAACCAAAAGCGAAATTAAATACGGAATTCGCGTTGCTCTGGAGTTTGACACAGCTGACGTATATGAAACTATGACTGAGATGTTTCACGGCGGAAACAGAAAAGCGGCATACGAAAAGTAAGAGTGTTGACCGTTTAATATCATCACAGTTTGAAGTATAATAAACATAAATACATGTTTCATCTGATCCTTTATTTTTTAGGCTTGTCGAATTGGAAACAAACATCGCAATGGGAAATTTGTCACTACAGTGATCCTCAGATTCAGATTATCTTCCAGGACCACTTTTTCTACCCTGTAGAATTTGGTTCAGCTGAAAATTCTCGCTATTGCCGCCGAGCATAGCACGCTTTTTTATGGAAATGTAAATTGAAGTATCCTTTTTTATTTTTGTTTGTTGTCATATTTTTAATTTTATTTAAAAACCAGTTTACAATAAACATGAATTTAATTAAAGCATTGTTTTGAAACAAAGTATTAGAACGTTTAGACTCGTGTTGAATAATGGCGCTAGAATGTTGTGATCACATTTGTTAGGGTCAACCTGTACACTCGACGTTAAGCAATGATCGTTTCATAAAAAATTCCATACATTTTTTATGATTTCAGTTTACCTCTTACTTTGCGTACTCGCTAATACTCGTTTTGTTGTTTATTGGGCCGTGACAGCAGCAAAGCTGAACCAAAGTTTTGTTTCTTGTGGTAACTTTGCACGTTATGAGAAATGTCACTTCAAACATCACAATATAATAGAGAGATTAATCGTCACAACGCCTACTAACTCGGGATGGCGGCACATCCTAAACACTTTATACTGCATCATTTTGCGAGCTATTTTCTTGCATCGGACACATGATTCAACTTCGCCACATGTGGACAGACTGACGCATCTCCTGGTTTTCAGTCCAGGGGCCTTTTCAACACGACAACTATAGTCAAACGTAAAAATGTGCAGAAATTATGTTTATACCGAGGTCAGCACCCGACTTAACAATCAGGCTGAAAGGTATATTAGCTGTGACTTGCCGGAGTAAGGTATTAGACGATAAACATTTAGGATCTTTACCGCCAGAAAGCTGGTCAAAACTGGAAAATAATAGAATTTATAATCGGAGCTAGATCAGCACCAAGTATATCAAGCAGGGTGAACGGTATATGTTTTGATTTCCTGGGGGGAATTTAATTGACTTTTTTTAGACTATTCAAGTTAATAGCAAACAACAGTCATGGCGAACAACGCGCGGGTAATGAGAAACAAACTGTTGACAACCAACCTCCGTAACGGGGCGCTTTGTTTGCTCGATACACATCGTTCGGTGTGAACAAAACATTTTCTCTGTTAGGTTAAGTCATGCTTTGGCAAGTGTGAAATATAACAGCCCTGCGAAGTCGATGTTCTCGGGAACATAGAGAACGTTGTACAAGTACGGTTGATTTTAGAATTCTCAGCAAAGGGACAAAGGCGTCGTTAGAACTTAGCAACACGAAATTAGTTCAAATGAACAATGAGAGAGAAACAGCTTGCAAACGAAAACAGGACGACACGAATGTCATAGAGTTTAAGTTCAGGCCCGTATATGGCCTTTTCACAAAAAAAACAAAAGCCCGAACGTGGCCCGGGATAAAACAACGGACCAACGACTTCATATCAAACTCACCACATAAGTGCAACGACTTCTGTCAGCAATATCTGCTTGCCTGTTAATCGTATCACAGCAAAACTTGAAATAGTGGTTGGTTAGCACCTGGCATATTAAGCAGGCCGTAAGTTTTGTGTTGTAATATACCAACCAAAATACCAACGATAATTTTACAACTCTTAAACAACGTTAAACAACGGTTGGTGTGACGTTGATACTAACTTTGTTGTCTTGTTATACTCTGTTAGGTGTAAATAGGCTTTCAGGCACAATCGCATGAACCAACAAGTGTAAGCACAACACAGCATAGCTAGAGGTAAAGCGACACGGTAAAGTAGAAACTGTGCGATCGGATTTGTGCAATTTAAGATTGAGTGAAGTAATCACAAGATGGCAACACCAAAAAGACATCAAGTAAGTTGTGCTGTTATGTTTATCTTTCAAGTTTACAATTTGAAGACAATACACTAAAAGGTTTGTACAAAAGTAACAAAATGGTGTCAACCGTAAAGATCTATTCGGGTGATTGCTTAGGTATAACAGTAGCCATTTAAACCAAATATAAAGGACTTGTATCCACACGGTGTAGCTCACAAATGCAAGTGGCTTTGCATCTTTTATATAATACATTTTCGATTAGAAACAAACTTTGTTGAGTATTTCAGTTTTTCCGTTGACATTACGTACCACGGAAACCAAGCATACTACGTCACATGCGGGTGTAACGTCATTCCGTATAGTTGCAATTTTTAAAACTCAGTGGTTATGGCTGAAATTTAACAAGCAGTAAGTTTTAATTAAACTGTAAAAAAGCGTAATTGTGGACTTTTACACACAGGAGTACATTTTACTCAAACAAAATAGCACTATGTTATGAAAGAGCCATGTGCGTTGTTATTAGCGTATACTGCACAGTCAAATAATTAATTGAAGCCACCTTCGCCAAACTGCGTATGAGTTAAACTTTAAACAATTCTAACCGAAGATAAAAATGGGCAGTTTTTGTTTGCAATTGACATGTTTTTATCACATTGTTCAGAAACTCAACATAGCAAACATTAAAGGATATCAACTACGGCAGATGTTTATAAAACTGGTGGATGGTGACAAATGGGTGGACGGTTTTGAATTTCATTTTTATGTTTACTCTGAGTCATCTCGTCCGCCATCCATAAAACCTGTGTTCAAAATCGTTGCGAACCCAACCGAACGCACACGACCAGAAACTGGGCAACCAGGAAATGGAAAAGTTACATTTGAGTATGAAATATATTTAACAGATGTTTTATTGCGGTAACAAAGTTGCTATTTAACAAAAAATGAAAAATGATTTTTCTTTGCAGATAAAACCTAGCGTGAAAATTTGAAGTTATTTCAAATAAGTTGTTACTTTTTTAGCGATCCGAATCCTAATTCCAGTATTGAATTTACACCGAAATGGGAAGATTTGCAACCAGTACTGAAGTCTGGTTTCAAGTCGACCTACGACCAACTGATGGAAAACACATTCCTTTCAAACTCACACCTTTTTCACACAAAAGAATTTCAATCTTTTGTTCTACTCCAGTTCGAAGTAGCTCGCCGGGTTGAAGGTGACCCTGAATGCATTCCCAGCAGAGAGAAAATTGCAAATGGAATTCGTATTGCTCTGGAATTTGACACAGACGACACAGCCGACACAGCCGACACAGCCGACACAGCCGACACAGCCGACACAGCCGACACAGCCGACACATACGACACAGCCGACACATACGACACAGACGACACAGCCGACACATACGACACATACGACACAGACGACACAGACGACGCAGACGACATAGCCGACAATTACAAAACAATGACAGGCATGTTTAAAGGCAATGAAAGATATAAAAAGTTCGAGAAGTAGGTGTTTTAAAAGTAAACAATTTTACCTTACAGCTGCTGGCAAATCTTTAATTTATAAACTCCTTGTTCAGATTGCACCATCGAGAGTATTGAAAAATGGAAAGATGTGCTTAATGGAAGATGTGCTTAATGGAAAGATGTGTGATCCCTCACTAGAACATGTTGTATGTTTCGTTCTTCTCCAGTTCGAGATAGCCCGCAGGGTAGATAGGGAACCCGATCACGTCCCAAGCAAGGATAATATCAAAAAAGGAATTGATATTGCGCTGAATTCTGACACCACTGAAGGATACAAAAATGACGGACATGTTTGGGAGAAAAACCAGAAAAGAAGCACATCAGAAGTAGGCTCTTTTTTCTCGCAGGTTAATTCCACTTTTGTTGTGATTTATTTTCTTGTTTTTCAGAAGAATCGAAAAGTCGAAATAAGACAAGAAATAAAAAAAAAAACTATTTGAACAAGTTGGTATTGTGCGATTGCGGTCATTTTCAGATTCAGATTAAAGAACGACCTTCTAAAGCTACTTTCCTCAACACCAAATAATTGGAAGCAACTTACACTTGCTGTAGACGACCATAGCAAAATTTTCATGTGCATATAAATTAAAGTGAATTGATTTTTGCTGCGTCATACTAATTGTAGTTTTAAAACTGTGCAGAATAAACATGAAAGTCCTTGTGACGATTTGCAACATTTCAGAATTGTGATTTAAATCAGTATCCAAGAATAATATGAACCAAAATCTATCAACTCATTCAACTTATATAACGTATTAAAGTTTCGACGGTCTATGGGACTATAAGGGTGAGGGTTTGTAATGCCAGTGATGTCTTGTAGCATTGGCTTCTTGAAAGTGATGGAAGAAATATTTGCAACCGTTTCTTGTGACTGGATTTAATTGGACTTACGACGAAGTGATGAGAAACATGTTTTATTCCAACCAAAATCAATTCGATCAAAAAGAAATTGCATGCTTTGTTTTACTCCAGTTCGAAATAGCTCGCAGAGTACCCGGTGATCCTGACTATATTCCTAGAAGAGACAAAATTGAAGATGGAATTCATATTGCACTGAATTTGGACACAAAAGATGATTATTTCACGATGACAGACATGTTTCAAACGAAAAAAAGATATGAAGCATACGAAAGGTAGCCATTAATCATTTTCTACAGAAGATTTTTTTGTTAAATGTTAAACAACTCTTTACGTTTAGGCTGGAAAACCTGGAAAACAAAAGTTGAAACTTTTGAACATCAACCGGCTACTCAAGTAAAACAAAAAATCATCTTTAAAAAATTTATATTTACGGATTTATTGTTTTAAAATTTTCGCAGAGGTTCGACATATCGCTCTGGACCGGACATAGCGTATTGGAAAGGTTTGAAGAACTTGTAAACAACCTTGAAATGTGGAAGAAAGGAAATAGATTTGATTGTGATGTCTATGTCACAGCATTCCAAATCCCTTTTACGTTTAACATTTACCCAAATCCCAAACTCTACAAACCGAAAAATGGATTTGTTTACTCCGGATAAGAATACATTTTCACAAAGACTAATTTATTTTCACATTGCAGCAAAATGAACCCGTTTATGACACCATGAATATTATTTACCTTGCACACAAAACTTTTCGTCAAAATGTCACTAAAGCTTCATCATTTTCATCAGTGTTAGACATTTTTCAATTAAGATTTGGTATTTAAAATATGCTATCAAATCGTTGTATTTTAAACTAGGCATCTTTTCAATACATATTCTCTTGCTGTCATAATTTCAAGTTTATGGAGCACTTTTGCCAATTTGAAATTTTATTTCGACGTTTCGACTTTCTATACAGGTAGCCTTCCTCAGGGTAAATAACACACAATGGGCGTAATACGGTGCACGACAAACAATGACCCAAGAAATACATCTTTTCTAGGCATCTTTTTAATTGGACAAACCAGCAGTCCGATCTACAACATGGTTTTGCAACGGTTTATAACGATTTGTTCAATGGCTCGATTGACTATATACCACCATTGGAACAATTTGATTGTTTTGTTCAACTCAAATTCGAAATAGCTCGCAGGAGAGATTTTGAGCCTGATCACATTCCAACCAAAAGCGAAATTAAATACGGAATTCGCGTTGCTCTGGAGTTTGACACAGCTGACGTATATGAAATTATGACAGACATGTTTCACGGCGGAAACAGAAAAGCGGCATACGAAAAGTAAGAGTTTTAACCCCTTTGTTCACTTCACAATTGGAAGTGTAATAAACATAAATACATGTTTCATCTGATCCTTTGTTTTCAGGCTTGTCGAACTGAAAACGAACATCGCAATGGGAAATTTGTCACTGCAGTGATCCTCAGGTTCAGATTATCTTCCAGGAATACTTTTTCTACCCAGTAGAATTTGGTTCAACTGAAGATTCTCGGTATTGCCACCGACCATAGCACGCTTTTTTATGGAAATGTAAATTGAAGTATCCTTTTTTATTTTTGTTTGTTGTCATATTTTTGGTTTTATTTTAAAATTAGTTTAAAATAAACATGAATTTAATTAAAGCATTGTTTTAAAACAAAGTATTAGAACGTTTAGACTCGTGTTGAATGATGGCGCTAGAATGTTGTGATCACATTTGTTAGGGTCAACCTGTACAATCGACGTTAAGCAATAACGACAACGACCCCCAAACGAATTTAAGAGACTGAACTAAAATGAATGATCGTTTCATAAAAAGTTCTATACATTTTTTATGATTTCAGTTTACCTCTTACTTTGCGTACTCGCTAATACTCGTTTTGTTGTTTATTGGGCCGTGACAGCAGCAAAGCTGAACCAAAGTTTTGTTTCTTGTGGTAACTTTGCACGTTAGGAGAAAGGTCACTTCAATCATCACAGTATAATAGTGAGATTAATCGTCACAACGCCTACTAACTCGGGATGGCGGCACATCCTAAACACTTTATACTGCATCATTTTGCGAGCTATTTTCTTGCATCGGACACATGTTGCAACTTCGCCACATGTGGACAGACTGACGCATCTCCTGGGTTTCAGTCCAGGGGCCTTTTCAACACGACAACTATAGTCAAACGTAAAAATGTGCAGAAATTATGTTTATACCGAGGTCAGCATCCGACTTAACAATCAGGCTGAAAGGTATATTAGCTGTGACTAGACGATAAACATTTAGGATCTTTACCGCCAGAAAGCTGGTCAAAACTGGAAAATAATAGAATTTATAATCGGAGCTAGATCAGCACCAAGTATATCAAGCAGGGTGAACGGTATATGTTTTGATTTCCTGGGGGGAATTTAATTGACTTTTTTTAGACTATTCAAGTTAATAGCAAACAACAGTCATGGCGAACAACGCGCGGGTAATGAGAAACAAACTGTTGACAACCAACCTCCGTAACGGGGCGCTGTGTTTGCTCGATACACATCGTTCGGTGTGAACAAAACATTTTCTCTGTTAGGTTAAGTCATGCTTTGGCAAGTGTGAAATATAACAGCCCTGCGAAGTCGATGTTCTCGGGAACATAGAGAACGTTGTACAAGTACGGTTGATTTTAGAATTCTCAGCAAAGGGACAAAGGCGTCGTTAGAACTTAGCAACACGAAATTAGTTCAAATGAACAATGAGAGAGAAACAGCTTGCAAACGAAAACAGGACGACACGAATGTCATAGAGTTTAAGTTCAGGCCCGTATATGGCCTTTTCACAAAAAAAACAAAAGCCCGAACGTGGCCCGGGATAAAACAACCGACCAACGACTTCATATCAAACTCACCACATAAGTGCAACGATTTCTGTCAGCAATATCTGCTTGCCTGTTAATCGTATCACAGCAAAACTTGAAATAGTGGTTGGTTAGCACCTGGCATATTAAGCAGGCCGTAATTTTTGTGTTGTAATATACCAACCAAAATACGAACGATAATTTTAAACAACTCTTAAACAACGTTAAACAACGGTTGGTGTGACGTTGATACTAACTTTGTTGTCTTGTTATACTCTGTTAGGTGTAAATAGGCTTTCAGGCACAATCGCATGAACCAACAAGTGTAAGCACAACACAGCATAGCTAGAGGTAAAGCGACACGGTAAAGTAGAAACTGTGCGATCGGATTTGTGCAATTTAAGATTGAGTGAAGTAATCACAAGATGGCAACACCAAAAAGACATCAAGTAAGTTGTGCTGTTATGTTTATCTTTAAAGTTTACATTTTCAAGACAATACACTAAAAGGTTTGTACAAAAGTAACAAAATGGTGTCAAAACCGTAAAGATCTATTCGGGTGGTGGGATTGTTTAGGTATAACAGTAGCCATTTAAACCAAATATAAAGGACTTGTATCCACAAGGTGTAGCCCACAAATGCAAGTGGCTTTACATCTTTATATAATACATTTTCGATTAAAAACAAACTCTGTCGAGTGTGACAGTTTTTCCGTTGACATTACGTACCACGGAAACCAAGCATACTACGTCACATGCGGGTGTAACGTCATTCCGTATAGTTGCAATTTTTAAAACTCAGTGGTTACGGCTGAAATTTAACAAGCAGTAAGTTTTAATTAAACTGTAAAAAAGCGTAATTGTGGACTTGATCGGTCCTTGCAACGTTTTCGGGATAACGACGTTACACACAGGAGTAAATTTTTGACGAGAGACCAGCTGCATTGATGAGACCTTAAGTTCACATTTCACAAATGCGCTGGCTTGCCGGCGTGAGCTAAATCAAATTTATTTAGCCAGCGCTCGCGCGCTCGGCAAAACGCGAGCGTGGTTTCAAGCTCCGCGCCACCTTGCGGGCGAAACCTCACGCTTTGCAGCCGAGTCGAAAGAGTACGCTCGCGCGCCGGCGTAAAACGCTGGCTATAAAAGAACAAACCAAGTATGCGCTGGCGCGCGAGCGTACATGTGTGTGGATCTAGTCTTGTAGGTCGAAACAGTGTGCACTGTCTGCAGCTTAAAATAGCACTATGATTAGGAAAAAGCCATGTGCGTTGTTATTAGCGTGTACTGCACAGTCAAATAATTAATTAAAGCCACCTATGCCAAACTGCGTATGAGTTCAACTTTAATTTAAACCGAAGATAAAAAATAGGCAGTTTTTGTTTGCAATTGACATGTTTTTATCACATTGTTTAGAAACTCAACATAGCAAACATTAAAGGATATCAACTACGGCCGATATTTATAAAACTGGTGGATGGTGACAAATGGGTGGACGGTTTTGAATTTCATTTTTATGTTTACTCTGAGTCATCTCGTCCGCCATCCATAAAACCTGTGTTCAAAATCGTTGCGAACCCAACCGAATGCACAAGATCAGAAACTGGGCAACCAGGAAATGGAAAAGTTACATTTGAGTATGAAATATATTTAACAGATGTTTCATTGCGGTAACAAAAATGCTATTTAACAAAAAATGAAAAAAAAAATTCTTTGCTGATAAAACCTAGCGTGAAATTTTGAAATTATTTCAAATAAGTTGTTACTTTTTTAGCGATCAGAATCCTAATTCCAGTATTGAATTTACACCGAAATGGGAAGATTTGCAACCAGTACTGAAGTCTGGTTTCAAGTCGACCTACGACCAACTGATGGAAAACACATTCCACTCAAACTCACACCTTTTTCACACAAAGAAATTTCAATCTTTTGTTCTACTCCAGTTCGAAGTAGCTCGCCGGGTTGAAGGTGACCCTGAATATATTCCCAGCAGAGAGGAAATTGCAGATGGAATTCGTATTGCTCTGGAATTTGACACAGCCGACACAGCCGACACAGCCGACACAGTCGACACAGCTGACACAGCCGACACAGCCGACACAGCCGACACAGCCGACACAGCCGACACAGCCGACACAGCCGACACAGACGACACAGCCGACACAGCCGACACAGCCGACACAGCCGACACAGCCGACACAGCCGACACATACGACACAGACGACACAGACGACACAGATGACACAGACGGCTCAGGCGACGCAGACGAAATAGGCGACACAGACGACACAGACGACACAGATGACGCAGACGACATAGCCGACAAATACAAAACAATGACAGGCATGTTTAAAGGCAATGAAAGATATAAAAAGTTCGAGAAGTAGGTGTTTTAAAAGTAAACAATTTTACCTTACAGCTGCTGGCAAATCTTTAATTTATAAACTCCTTGTGCAGATTGCACCATCGAGAGTATTGAAAAAATGGAAAGATGTGCTCAATCGAAAAGATGTGCTTAATGGAAAGATGTGTGATCCCTCACAGGAACAATTTGCATGTTTCGTTTTACTCCAGTTGGAGATTGCTCGAAGGGTAGATAGGGAACCCGATCACGTCCCAAGCGACGACAAAATCAAAAAAGGAATTGATATTGCGCTGAATTCTGACACCACTGAAGGATACAAAAATGACGGACATGTTTGGGAGAAAAACCAGAAAAGAAGCACATCAGAAGTAGGCTCTTTTTTTCTCGCAGGCTAATTTCACTTTTGTTGTGATTTACTTTCTTGTTTTTCAGAAGAATCGAAAAGTCGAAAAAAGACAAGAAATAAAAAAACTATTTGATCCTCAGATTCAGATTAAAGAAAAACCTTCTAAAGCTACTTTTCTTGACACTAAAGAATTGGAAGCAATCAACTGACACTCGCTGTAGACGACCATAGCAAAATTTCCATATTCATGTAAATTATTTTGCTTGGTCATACTAATTGTAGTTTTATAAATGTCTATAATAAACATAAATGTGTTTGTAACGATTGCAACATTTCAAACGTGATTTAAATCAGTGTCCAAGAATAATATGAACCACAATCCAGGGATTATACGAAAATACTCAATCCACTTACAACATGTATGAAAATGTCGACGGTTGGGACTATTACGGTCGGGGGGAAGATTTGTAATTATAATAGCAAAGACAGTGGTTACAAACACATTCTAAGATGCAAGGGCTAAAAATGGCCGTCAATGAGCCTAAATAACCCAAAGTCATAGCTATATTGAACATTTTTTACACTTTAAACTAGATTTTAGAGAAGCGTGTTAGACAATACACATAGAAGCCACCCATTCCGCTACTTATACGTATTTTGAGACGTTATTGAATATTATGTAGCATCAAACACTTAACTTTCTTTCACATAACGCAACTGCGCCGCGTGTGGGAAACAAAATACAACACGTATGGTCGTTACGCCCACTATAACCACTTTCGCTATAATTAAAATAAGCATCTCACGTAGAATTGTTATCGTAAATATTCAGTAGTTGTTTTGTGTTGAATTTCCGACTTGGTAGGGCTGGTGGAGATGTACTCAGTCTGATTGTTGCTGTATTATCTTTGAACGCGTTTTTTATTCCAGCGCGGGGTAAGAAGAAATGTTGTTGTGCTTCGTTACAGCGAGAACGGTTTCTTGTCTGGACATGATAGCGTCACACAGGTGAGTTGAAATTTAATATACACACTGAGGGTACCAGTGAAAGCGGTAAAGGGGAACTAGTTGCTAAAAACCTATTAATATAAGAACGAAACACAAATGAGGAAACCGGCAAGATGGGAACACCGTGTATAGAGGTATGTTGCGTGTGTATGCACTAACATGTCGACAAATTCTAGTGTTGACAATTCTGAAATGCTTCAAGTGGGTTTTTCAAATATGTCAGTTGGCTTTTGCACCACGTAAATCATTTTTATTGGCATTTGGCATTTTTTTACACATTGTTTAGAATTTCAACATTGCAAACTGGAAAGGAAATGAATTACTGCCAAAATTAATAGAACTTGTGGAAGGTGACAACTGGGTGGAAGACTCTAAATTTAATTTTTATGCTTACTCCGAATTATCTCGTCCTCCGCTTATAAAACCAGTGTTTCAACTTGTTGCAAAGCCAACCAAAGGCACGACACCAGAAACCGGGCAACCAGGAAGTGGAATAGTTAAATATCCGTAAGAAAAAATACATTTTTATAACATGGCTTAGTTTAGTACAAATAGTGTTTAACAAAACTTGTAATTAACTATAATGGATGAATTGTTACATAGCATAAATGCATTGAGCTGAAATTAAGCAAAGTTTTACTCTAGAATTCAAGCATTATTGCTAATTCTACCTTTCAGTCTCTCGACTGGCAAAATAAGAGCGGTCAGTTTCACATGCACTTTATTGAAATGAAATGTGATTTGAAACGATTTTCAACCACCTAAATCAAACACAATAAATAACGTCATAACTACAAAACAGTCTAAACAATCTTACTTACAGCACATAAAACTATGTACCATGACACAACTTAATACACTCATGTTACCGAATTGATTTGACAGCCCGGAATTGGGTCTAGCAATTTCGGGTGGCGGTATTACCTTTGCCAAACAAACCCCAAAAGCCCTACCAATCTGATCTATGCACCGAGACTGTCTCCCCAATTCTGTAAACGGTCCAGAACCCTGCAATAACGGCTCACCACAGAAGCCGAATCTACCTGACACCGGTTTTGCTTAAAGGGCGTCTCACAGTTTATTATATTATAAGTTAAAACACGTACAACGTTACACAAACGTCAACAAACCAGGTCTCTTCACCTGAGGACTAGCACTGCACATAAAAACAACGTCACAAGAAAACGACCGCACACTAGACGCCCACAAGAAGACTGCCTCTCCTATTGCAACGATTACATGCCGACCTCGACACATGGGCGATTGACCAATCACGGTCCTCCATACGATTAGGTTATCAGGCACACCTGGGAGTGGTCATTACTGAGAAAATGCGGCAGAACAATAATGCGTGAAGAATGAAACTTGTGAGACAAACTAAAACAAACGGTGGGACAAACAAATCAAAGCAATGAGTCAACGATAAGTGAAAATATATGGTTTGGGTGAAAGAAAGACAAAGGTGTGAATAACGTTAAAAAAAGGTAATATAGGTGAAACGCATTTTTAAGCTAAACATTAGTAAACACATTGTGGACGGACACAAATAAACATGTTTTAAAATGTGAAACAAACCAAAAGAAAGCAAATACAAAATGATGTAGAGTGTACTTAAATAACTAAAGGTGAAATATTTTTGCCACACTCACAACTAACTCAGATACCACTGTAACACTAACTGAACTGCACGTGTAGAAACAAAGAAAACCGTTAAAGTGGGACACATACAAGCATAGGCGCCGAGTTTTACAAAAATGCAGGGTGACGGACATAAAATATGACGTCACTAATGCGAGCAACTACAAGAACTCAAATTCGAAGCCAAACAAACTTTCCATAGAATGCAACGTTCGCCACAATCGATGTATTAAATAATGTTAAGTTGGCATTTTCAACACGTTGCTGTAACGTTTATCATTGGCTTAGCAATTTTAAGAAAACGTTTTGTCAAGGTTAACCATTTATTACAACACATTTAAACACAACAGCGGCCCAACATTCACTGGCAAACAATTGTTTTTTTTACGTCATAAACAATTAGGCACTAACCAAAACTGTGGAGGCTTGTTTTGTTGCTGTATCGCCAGCACGTTTGTTGAAAGCAAAATTGTCCCAAATTTTCTTCCGACTTGACGATATTTCGTACGTTACAGCAACAAACTAACCAAAATATCCACGGTGGCCGCCACCGTGCTTTAAAAACCCAAGGTGGCGGCGCCACCCCGCCACCGCCTACTCGGCGCCTATGCATACAAGGTTGCCAGTGGTGACGTAACAATGCATGTATGGTGAAATGATTGCAACGGCGGGAAAAGTTTTTGTTGTAGGGGAGCGTTACTGTCCGCTACATTTAACTTTTAGCGTTTTTAGAGACCCGGATTCGAATTTCTCCAAAACATTAACACCGAAATGGATAGATTTGGAACCAGTATTTGAGACTGATTTCAAGTCAACCTACAACAAACTGATGGAGAGAACATTTTTATCAAACCGAGACCAATTTTACACTGACGTTTTTCAATCCTTTGTTCTGCTACAGTTTGAAATAGCTCGCAGAGTCGAAGGTGACCCGTACCACATGCCATTCAGAGAAGAAATTGCTGATGGAATTCGTATTGCGCTGAAATTTGATACTGTCGAAAATTACAAAACAATGATAGTCACCTTCACAGTACCTTATAAGAAAACAAGACAAAAAGCATACGAGAAGTAGACGCAGAATACTTTTCTCTGTCGTTTGTATACCTCTTGTTAACTATGACAAAACTATTTTTTAGACTTGAAAACTTGGAATATGATAAAACAATGGAAAAGGTGCAACCAGCCTCTGAAGTAAACAACAGAAAATAATTCTTTTAATCGCGGTTAAGTTTAATGATTTAAACATTTTTGTAGAGCTTCGACATTGCGCTAAGTGACGTACAAAGCGTATTGCAAAAATTTGAAGAATTGTTAAATGATGCTAGTACGTGGGACGGTGACCATAAATTTGATTTTTGTGTTAAAATGAAACAAAGAAAATTAGAATTTAGCATTTACACCATTCAAACACTCAAACAACCAGGAAAAGGATTCGTAACATTCGAGTAAGAAAATATTTAACAACATATGCAGTAAAGTTAACGATCGAAAACCTTTTCGTAATTTTGTCACCTCATCGCTACAATGCTATATTTTACTTGACGTTTGATTTTGTAAAAAATATAACCAATATTTTGTTAAAATTTCCCCCAGTCGAGCATTAGGCTATTGGAAGTTGACAGAGTTGCAATCACATCTCAAAACCGGATTTAAGAAGGTTTATGAAGGTTTGCTCAGTGGAACGATTAAAGGTTTTGCCACAGGCAACGAACTTGTATGCTTTATTCTACTCCAGTTCGAAATAGCTTGCAAAGCAGACGATGATCCTGATTATATTCCTACCAAAGACGAAATTAAAGACGGAATTGATATTGCGATTGAATTGGACACAGAAGTCTCATACATAGCAATGACAGGAATGCTTCTGGGTAAAAAGAGATATGAAGAATATAAAACGTAGGCAATACCGCTAATTTACGATTTTTTGTTGTTGGCAATAACCATTGTGTTTAGGCTTGAAAACTGGGAAGCTGAGAAATTAACGAAAAATTTGGCAGACGCAAAGCTAAACTTACAAGTACTAAAACAATTACTGAAAAATTGCTAATAGCAATTGTAAAGTTTTCAATTTGTTGTCCAGATTGAAATAATAATATACGCAAAACAAAGTCTATTACAAAAATTGGAGGAACTGGTGAACGATCCACAAAAATGGCTTAAGGAATCAAAATTTAAATTTCGTGTTTACCTGACTTCATTTTCACTACCACGTGTGTTCTGGATTTACCCAAACCCAAAATCTAAAAGTCCAGGAAACGGAATCGTGAACTTCAGGTATCACAAGTTGTAATTTTTTTGTATATTCGAAACTAAAATTAACTTTGCAACAGTCATCTTTTAAAATGTTAAATCTAACCATTTCGTTTACTTCTAACCATTTTCGAACAGCTTTTAACATTTATCATGTATATCGCCTTCTGTCCACCATGTTATTATTGAACTTTTTAATAGGTCACCAACCAAATGGAAAGACCTGCAGCCACATTTAAAATTCGGTTTCAAAGCGATTTACTACGATTTGCTTAAAGGCGATATTGGGTGTATACCACCAGTGATAAAATTCAAATGTTTTGTTCAACTCCAGTTCGAAATAGCTCGCAGAGTAAATGGTGACTCTGATCACATTCCTACCAAAGACGAAATCAAAGAAGGAATTCAAATTGCACTGGAATTTGATTCGGCAGATACTTACAAAATAATGACAAACATGTTTTGGGGCAAAGGAAGATATACGGCATACGAGAAGTAAACTTTCACATTCTTATTATCCCATATTTATTTACAATTCTTTTTGAGTGATTCATTTTTTTATTTTCAGGCTTGTAAATTTGGAAAGAAAAAAATTATTTGAAAATTCAAGACGAAAACCAGGCTTGGAAGTAATTGCAAAGTTAAATCTTGCTCCCCAGAGTTTTCACATTAAAGTATGGGAAGGGAAAAATTTTTTGCCCCAATTTGAGATACTGGTGAACGATCCCGACACTTGGGTTCAAGGGTCAAAATTTAATTTTTATGTTTACCTGACTTCATTTCATTGGCCATTTTCAGAAAAGTGGCCGTTTACGTTCAGTATTTACCCATACCCAAAACCAAAGCAGCAAGGAAATGGATATATTGATTTCGGGTAAAAAATATCTATTTACTTTCGGTTATTTAAATTTGGGTTACAAAAAACACATAATAAAATAAAGGTAGTTTCATTTGTCTATTTTAAACTAGATTCGAATTCACACAAAACGACTGGCTGTCGAATCTTAAAGATGGTTTCAAGGCGGTTTACAACGGTTTAAGCTGCGGGGAGATTGGATATATTCCCACACGAGAAGAGTTTGCATCTTTCGTTTTACTTCAGTTTGAAATAGCTCGCAGAGTAAAGGGGGAACCTGATCACATTCCAAGCAAATCCCAAATTAAAAATGGAATTCGTATTGCAGTGGATACTGACACGGCTGAAACATACAAAACAATGACAGAAATGTTTTGGAGGAAAAAAAGAATAGCAGCATATGATAAGTAGGCGTTATTTGTGTTGTTTTTTTGTCCTGTGTTTTTACTTTGTCCCGGATATGTTTGACATTGGCTAAGTAAAACTAAACCAATTTATTTGTTTCAGGCTTTTGCGTGACAGTAACAATGAATCGGAAGAAGATTCCAATGATAAAAGTTCGGCAGATGACCGCGGCAATGCAAGTTCGGCAGATGACCGCGGCACTGAAAGTCCGGCAGATGACCGCGACACTGAAAGTCCGGCAGATGACCGCGGCAATGCAACTTCGGCAGTTGACCGCGGCAATGCAACTTCGGCAGTTGACCGCGGCAATGCAACTTCGGCAGTTGACCGCGGCACTGAAAGTCCGGCAGATGACCGCCACAATGCAACTTCGGCAGATGACCGCGGCAATGCAACTTCGGCAGTTGACCGCGGCACTGAAAGTCCGGCAGATGACCGCGACAATGCAACTTCGGCAGATGACCGCGGCACTGAAAGTTCGGCAGTTGATCGCGGCACTGAAAGTTCGGCAGATGACCGCGGCACTGAAAGTTCGGCAGTTGATCGCGGCACTGAAAGTTTGGCAGATGACCGCGGCACTGAAAGTTCGGCAGTTGATCGCGGCACTGAAAGTTCGGCAGATGACCGCGGCAATGCAAGTTCGACAGATGACCGCGGCAATGCAAGTTCGGCAGATGACCGTGGCACTGAAAGTCCGGCAGATGACCGCGGCAATGAAAGTTCGGCAGTTGACCGCGGCGCTGAAAGTTCGGCAGATGACCGCGGCAATGCAACTTCGGCAGATGACCGTGGCAATGCAACTTCGGCAGATGACCGTGGCAATGCAAGTTCGGCAGTTGATCGCGGCACTGAAAGTTTGGCAGATGACCGCGGCACTGAAAGTTCGGCAGTTGATCGCGGCACTGAAAGTTCGGCAGTTGATCGCGGCACTGAAAGTCCGGCAGATGACCGTGGCAATGCAACTTCGGCAGTTGACCGCGGCACTGAAAGTTCGGCAGATGACCGCGGCAATGCAACTTCGGCAGTTGACCGCGGCGCTGAAAGTTCGGCAGATGACCGCGGCAATGCAACTTCGGCAGATGACCGTGGCAATGCAACTTCGGCAGATGACCGTGGCAATGCAAGTTCGGCAGTTGATCGCGGCACTGAAAGTTTGGCAGATGACCGCGGCACTGAAAGTTCGGCAGTTGATCGCGGCACTGAAAGTTCGGCAGTTGATCGCGGCACTGAAAGTCCGGCAGATGACCGTGGCAATGCAACTTCGGCAGTTGACCGCGGCACTGAAAGTTCGGCAGATGACCGCGACAATGCAACTTCGGCAGATGACCGCGGCACTGAAAGTTCGGCAGTTGACCGCGGCACTGAAAGTTCGGCAGATGACGGCGGAACTGAAAGTTCGGCAGATGACCGCGGCAACGCAAGTTCGGCAGATGACCCCGGCAATGCAAGGTCGGCAGATGACCGCGTCAATGCAACTTCGGCAGTTGACCGCGGCACTGAAAGTCCGGCAGATGACCGCGGCAATGCAAGTTCGGCAGATGACTGCGGCACTGAAAGTCCGGCAGATGACCGCGGCAATGCAAGTTCGGCAGATGACCGTGGCAATGCAAGTCCGGCAGTTGACCGCGGCACTGAAAGCTCGGCAGTTGATCGCGGCACTGAAAGTTTGGCAGATGACCGCGGCACTGAAAGTTCGGCAGTTGATCGCGGCACTGAAAGTTTGGCAGATGACCGCGGCACTGAAAGTTCGGCAGTTGATCGCGGCACTGAAAGTTCGGCAGTTGATCGCGGCACTGAAAGTCCGGCAGATGACCGTGGCAATGCAACTTCGGCAGTTGACCGCGGCACTGAAAGTTCGGCAGATGACCGCGACAATGCAACTTCGGCAGATGACCGCGGCACTGAAAGTTCGGCAGTTGACCGCGGCACTGAAAGTTCGGCAGATGACGGCGGAACTGAAAGTTCGGCAGATGACCGCGGCAACGCAAGTTCGGCAGATGACCCCGGCAATGCAAGGTCGGCAGATGACCGCGTCAATGCAACTTCGGCAGTTGACCGCGGCACTGAAAGTCCGGCAGATGACCGCGGCAATGCAAGTTCGGCAGATGACCGTGGCAATGCAAGTCCGGCAGTTGACCGCGGCACTGAAAGCTCGGCAGTTGATCGCGGCACTGAAAGTTTGGCAGATGACCGCGGCACTGAAAGTTCGGCAGTTGATCGCGGCACTGAAAGTTCGGCAGTTGATCGCGGCACTGAAAGTCCGGCAGATGACCGCGGCACTGAAAGCTCGGCAGTTGATCGCGGCAATGAAAGTTTGGCAGATGACCGCGACAATGCAACTTCGGCAGTTGACCGCGGCACTGAAAGTTCGGCAGATGACCGCGGCAATGCAAGGTCGGAAGATGACCGCGGCAATGCAACTTCGGCAGTTGACCGCGGCACTGAAAGTCCGGCAGATGACCGTGACAATGCAACTTCGGCAGATGACCGTGGCAATGCAAGTTCGGCAGTTGACCGCGGCAATGCAAGTCGGGCAGATGACCGCGGCACTGAAAGTTCGGCAGATGACCGCGGCACTGAAAGTTCGGCAGATGACCGCGGCACTGAAAGTTCGGCAGATGACCGCAGCGATAAAAGTTTGGAAGATTAACAAACAAAACAAAAATAAACAAATTTCAAAAACTCTTGTATATTGTGTTTCTGTTTATACGAAAACCGCAATGTAGCCTTATGTGATTTACTATTTGTGTAAATACTGTTTAAAAGGAATTTATTACAGGTTCTTTTACATGAAATATACACACGCACACACAGACACATACACACACACATACGCACAATTGTTAAACGTGGATTAAACTTACTACAATTTATATTAAAAACTTCCTGGATTATAGCGTTAGATAGAGCAATTACGTCAACAGTCTCTTTGTAAGATAAAAATCGATAGAAAAACACCTTTTCCAAACATCAGGAGACAAGAGGAGATGTTACCTAATTGTTTTGAAAAGAAACGCTTGGAAACCTTTCATCGCCTTTCAAAAATGCAACAAACTGCATCTAATGGCAACGTTGGAACTCTTAAGAAGCAATAGTTCTCACCTTACGGCTTACACAGTTAAGAAAATTATCTTATAAATAGAAGGGTGGCTTAGCACATACTGTCATTGCAGATACAGTGTAGGATAACCTGTTTCATAACACACATAGGCCTATATGTCTTACACTTAATTTATAATCGGTCCTATTTTATCTACTGTCTTTCATAGCCTTAGTTGCTTCTGTAGGCAGAAACTCATGGGTCCACAAATGTAAAGCTGTAAATAATGCATTTTACAAAATAACTATCATAAATTTTAGTGCTATCTGTTTAAACAGGACGATAAAAAAGAATTCAAACATAATCATGCTATACGAGGCAACAATTATACAAGTAAGATCCAAATCGGATATTAGCAAAAAAATTCTTCTATTTTAGGGGGCTCGTGGGGTAAATATTGGAGTTGCAGAGTGGATCACAACAATCGACACCTAACAGTGGTACAATATACTAAGTGCTTAAATTTCATCGAATTCGGACGTTAGGCCTAGGCCTATGCAAAAAATTCACCCATTTTAGGGGTTGAGGGCAGTGGGGTCAATATAGGCCAGGGACTGCAGGGGTGAAACACAACAATCTACACCTGAAATTGCAAAATGATCAAACTGTTTAAATTTCATCCAATTTGGGTATTGTTTAAAAATTTACTCGTTTAGGGGGCTAGTGGGTTGAATACTGGGGCTTTCAAGTCAAACGGAACATTTTTATCATCTGTGAAGGTTTCATCAAAATCCTTTAAAGACGAGACGTACGCATAAGTGGCCTACATGGACAAACTTTAGGGCGGAAAAAAGTAAAAATGTGAAATCAAGATGCGCCCTTCAGGAAAGGGGAGCCATAATTACCTGCTTTTACTTTTAATTTTTGGTTCAAACAAGTAAAACTGACAGTTTTATCGGAGTCGGCATTCAACCACCCTTACACGTTTTGCCACACTTTGACCAGATGTTTCTGTCAATATTTCCAAGCTCCATCATTAATACCGGAACCCAAAACGGTTAGGAAACAAGTTGTGATTTAGTGTTGTTTTTTATGAGAGCGGGAATTTATTGCGCGCCGAACTTTATAAACAGAACACAAAACATGATGTGACATAAACGCACAGAAAGAGTTGGCTCGGCAGAGAGAAGCGATTGGACAATACTAACTGGAACGAAATATATCATGCCTCAGCCCTTGTTGGTATGTCAAGAAATACAAGAAGCAAAGACAGTGGTCAACTTACAATCATATGCCAAGTTGCAAAGGCAGTCAATGAGCCTATATAACGTAAAGTCAGACTGACCGAACATTTTTCACACTTCAAACTGGATATTAGAGAAGCGTGTTGGACAATACACATAGAAGCCACCCACCCAGCTGCTTTTAATGTACAAAATACTTGCATTTTGAGGCGTACGGGTGTTGGTCTTTTCACTGACCGAAATTATTACCGCTTTATGCTGCTAAGACAAGTTCAATTTTATTGTAGTGATATTTAATAAAAATTTTTATAGTACACCCAACATATATGATACAGCAACAGCTTTTGAAAACTTAGTTGTCCAATGTGAAATCTGTCTTCAAGCTCAAACTGCATATTCGGTTGTTCCACGACCTTCGTTTTGTGGCGTCAAAAACCATCGATCCACTTATCGCAATAGCGCCGCGTGCGTTCAGATTCACCACACCATCTGGGTTTCAGTCCAAAGAGTTCCCCGTCGACAGCTGGTCTTCGAAACTTGCTAAAACGATTTTTCGTAAATCCTGAAGCGCGTAGTCTTGGGGCAAACGAAGCCGGGTGATCTGCTGGGCAACCACGTGTGGCGCCGCGGAGCCAAAAACGTGGTGGCGCTGTGTCTCGGCAAAGTGCGACATCTCGTGTTCGCGTTGCAGGTCTTGTATAGCGGTGTAGAGGTTTAGCGCTTGTTGGGCCATTTCTACGTGAAACATCTTAGTGTTAAAGTTTGAGCAAAAAACACATTATTTCATAAGGACTGTGCAAAAAAACGACATTAATTCAACCAAGTAAACCATACTTAACCATAACCATCAGTTATCTTTCTTGATCATAATAAAATGTTGACAAAATCATGAACGCTTTTGAATGCGGATAAACCGTTAAAAGTGGAAACTTTTGACATTTTTTTTTGAAATTCAATGAAGATCCACAAATTGTTTCACGACCCTTCGTTTGTTGAAGTTGTCCTTTTATTCAAGCTTGCAAACTTGATGACTAGGCTTGATCCAATCATTTCAAATTGTTGGAACCATTTCCTCAACAAACCACGATTGCGTCATATCAGAGTGACGTCACGAAGGCTTCAGGAAATTTTCTGGTTAATTTAACCCAACAACTACTAACCTGTCCTGGCGAGTCGGTCTTTAGGGTTTCGGCAGTGAAATTCAGCAACACGCTGACACAAGGAGGTTACTTCAGGACTTATGTCTTCTAACATTGCTAAGACCTTAGTCTGGTCTTTATCTTCGTCCTGAAAATGGTGAATGAACTATATTGTTGCCTTATTCAAATAGAATAATATAAACAAACAAGAAACCAGTGGTAGGATTCCAATTTTTGTCAGCCGGTTCTGTCACAAAAGTTATATTTTTCAGCCATTTCTGTTACAAAAAGTCCATTGCCAGTAACCAGTAATGCTAACCGGTTCGCTGATCTCTTAAAATTTCGTAAGACGGTTCTATGGAACCGGTGCGAACCGGCTGAATCCCACCACAGCATGAAACATATGTAAAGGTTTAGCATGAGTCACGTAAGTCAAACGAACAACAAGTCTGAGTAAGAGGTTAATTATTTCCTTATGCAAATAGAAAAGTATAAGCAAGATATCATAAATATAAACATAAAACATATAAAGATTTAACATTAGTCAACCCAACAACAAGTTAACTAATCAGGCTAAGTATAAGGTCAACCAAGTTCACAAAAGTACAAAATTTAAGGGCTGAAATCATTTATTCATAAACAGACACAAAATATATAAACTTATACGGAAAAAAAGTTAACAGATCAAATTATATATATTTGATCTGTTAACTTTTTTTCCGTATAAGTTTATATATTTTGTGTCTGTTTATGAATAAATGATTTCAGCCCTTAAATTTTGTACTAATGATAAGGCTTATATTATAAGCTAAAATGGCGTTGAAAGGACACACTTTTGCTTTTAACAAACCATTTATGTATTGACCAGTAAACAAGCATATATCGTTTACCATCACACAATAGGTCTAGTCATTAATTTATTCTATTTTATTTTTGTTTTACCGTTTGTAATCTTTGAATGAGTTCGCATAGTCGAGCGTGATCAAGAAAAATCTTTCCAGCTGTCGACCAATTTGGAATCAAGCGATATTTTTGAGGATCGTCCAACATTTTTAATAATTCGCAAATATCAGATAATCTGTCGTGAATTAAATCATCTGCAACAAGATAATTTAAACGTTATGTTTCCAAGTGCCAAAATATAGTTGCATGGTTGTCTTGTCATACATTTCATAATGCTTGAAAACTTTTTTGACAAACATTGTTTTTGACAAACATTTTTAAAACCAAGTAAACAAAGTTGTAATGTTTTTTCTGGGGGAAATGCTTTTTGTTAAATTTTAAAGCTTGTAGCAAATTAACACAAATATTTATTGATTAATTTGTAAATTTGAGCATCAAGAAATTGTTAACTACTGATTTCCATTATATCTAACATAAATAAAAAGGAATTTCATATTAGGTAAAAGCTTCGTACCTGCGGCAACGTTTTTAATAAGAGCATTGTGTCCCGATTTCCAATGTCCAGAAAGTAAAAGATGTTTCGCATGATTTCTATGGTTGCCCACGCACTTTGAGTGAAGGGCCCGGCATTCGTGGAACCATGACTCTGGTACGCCAAGTTCATCAATCAAAAAACGCTCTTTTTCCTAATTTCAAAACATATTTTTTAGCATGTTTTCTAATTTTCTTGTAAGAAATCTCACAAAACCCACCTCTTGCTCTGATTGGTCGAAGCTGGTCACGTGACGACCGAGAAGGCTTCGAACTGAAATTTCACGTTCCCTGAAAAGTAAAAAGCAGTTTTTTTGGGCCATAAGTGCGTGTGTGACGTAATGATCGTTGTTGGCGTTACATCACGTGACTTCGAGCAATATAACAACTTAACGACGTTCAAAAAGGTGAATTTAAATATGACAAAAAAACTATCGAACTATATACCGCAAAAATACACCCTTTAATTAATAGCTAAATTCAGTGCTTCTTAACCTATTTTTACGAACCAATGTTTTTGTGTTGCAGTGTCACAAAGATATTTGTCAAGCTTTTATGCAAGAGTTCGTAAGTTCAACGAATATGCAATCAAGTATAGAGCGTTAAAGTCCGTTATTTTAAAAAAATGTCTGAAAAAAAAACAAAAAAAAACAGGGCTATTCTCAACAACTAAAAAAATATATGTGAAAAAAAAACAAAAAAAAAACAGGACTATTCGTAACCACTAAAAGGCAAAAATTGTCACACGTACACATCATCAGCGATATGCATGAGAACGAAAACCGCCTGATGCCAGAGACCGTGCGCTTCTAGCTGTGACGCGTATGACGTATGCAGGGTAGAGCTCGAGTGCGCCCCCAGGTGGCTACGGTATCCAGCAGCACACAGGGATCTCCATGTATGCCAAGATACACGGTGGTCAAGTGCGTGAGGAACAGTAGTAGATGGATCAAGGGTTGTGTCGAGATGATGCGATCTGCAACGAGTATTACATTGCACACAAAGACGCTGTGCTTGAAATCAAAGTCTGTGTAAATACAGAGGTTGCCCAAACTATTGTTACGCGTAGAGCTTCGCGGACGCCATTTTGTTTTAAATGAATAAAGCGCTATAAGGGAAAACACATAACATGTCTGATTTTTACAAACTGGAAAGCTTTAACGCAAACTAAATCGGCAAACTTCAATGGAACTTCACTGGTTTAAGAAGGCGGTTTAGTTAAATATACAAATCCCACTGCCCCTACCTGTTTAAACACAAGCGCTACAGGCTATGATAGTTTAGCGTTCGCCACTAAGTTTTAACTTTTAAAGCCGTTATAACTTTTAAACCAAAACCAAAGATTTTACAAAAACCTTTTGCAGTAAAGTTTGAGCAGATGATAGCAGACGTCACGCTCCGGTGATTCTTCGCGTTCGTTGAAGTTGATCAACACTCGGTGGCGCTCTAAGTACGAAGGAAGGGGAGCGGCGCTGTATACCCCGAATTCACTGGAACCCTGCAGAACGAGATTTTCAAATAAATTGTGTTTTGTTTTGTGTTTTTTAATGTTTTTTTCCGCGCCACTGAACAAAAATAAAGCCACATATACTTTAGGTAATGGCAGATTTACGTTTCTCAAAATACTTGAATTTTCTGGAATAATTATAATTTATAGCGCTCAAGACTAGGATTCAAAAAAAGATTTAAAGCACACAGCATTTTATTTTAGTAAAATATCTGGATATCTTAACACATTAACTAACTCGTACAGCTAGTTGTTTCTTTTGCATAGGGTTTTCAAGTACGAATATGTTAAAGCACTATAGTCACATATATATAGGCCGGTCCTAAGACCAGTCCGCTTAAATGATTGCTAAAGCTCTGCTACACAAACTTTCGTTACGTTCTAGTATCAAAGTCAGACAGAAATCTTATATTGTCAAGTCGCTATATCAACGAACCTTCCAGGCATCACGATATGCATAAATCCCATCAATGACCGGAGCAACTGAGTCGGCGATGTAAACAAGATGGAGAAATAAACTTCGTTTCCAATCCAGACCCTCGCATGTGTTGATGGAACCCCTGCTTGACAACCAAACCTGAAAATAAATAAAAAACACTTTATGAAAATAAAGGAAGTGTTTGGAAGCTTTGATTTGTTTCACTTACTAACTTAATAAGTTGAGACATCGATAATTTTATTAAAAACACCCGTTTGTATTGCGGTTGGTACTAAAAAAACATGAGTGTCTCACATAGCGTTGGTTTGCCTCACATGTTATGCAAAAGAGGTTTTTAGAGTGTAAATACGGCCCTGAGGGCAGCATAAGGAACTTTCAAAAAGTAAAAAAAACTAGTGTTTGTGACAATACGCTGAGCATGCTCGACCGAGCACCGAGCGTTAATGTAAGATGCTCGGTGCTCCACCAAACAGAACAGTTGCAGTTTCGGCCCATCTCTAGTATATTGTATAAATTTCGGTGTAGGCGTGTCTGTCAAATTGGTGCATTACGTAAACCAAAGGGGAGCAATTCGGGCTTAAAAATGCTCGGGTTAAGGTCTAACATTTAGACACATTTACAATTATAAATACAACTGCAGCCAAAATTCTTCCGTGATTTTACTAACCGGTTTGCCCGCTAGGAGGCAGTAAATTTTGATGGCTTGGTCGATCACGTGACGGTCTGCCTCCAACTCCTCCCACTCCATGAGTTGCCTAGCAACGAATCCTCGGTTTGAGCTCGTGCTGCAGGACTGGGACATAATGAGAGCGAGGCGACTGTTGCCTGAGAAAAAATGAAACGTTGTGATTGGCTAAAACCAAGTCATGTGACCAAGGATTGTTGACATCATTTTTAAAGTAAAATTAAAACAAAACCCAAATATCTGAAACGTTTTATAATGGTGAATATGAAGTCTTGTTATTAGACCACTATACACAAGTGCACCAAAACAAAATATTTAAATGCTGAATTTATTTTGAAACAATATTTGAACAATGGTTTTTATTACTATTTACCATAAACATTGCACTATTTAATTCGGTTCAGCATTTTAAAAATTTAACAAAAGTGGTAATAAAAAGTAGGTTCTAAAGGGTTCGAATATTAGATCAGTCATTTACTACAAGTTCACATGTAAAAACTTCCTAAAAACACGAAAAGGAACGCTTTTTTTCTAAATCTTTAAAAAACAGAAAACGAACCAGTGTGCAAAGCTATATCCACAGCCTTTTCGGTTCTGCCCTCGCTTAAGGCTTCCAGAACTCGCTGTAGCGAATTACTTCCATTATCAAGCAATTCGTCGCGAAGACCAGCTGCCAGGTCAGCGTCGATGGCTTCGCGTAACCACGTGACTAAATCCCTCTTGCGTGCCATCTGGTGGGCAAATGAGGTGTGGTCTTCTCTGGTCACTCTGCTCCCGTCGTGTAATGTAAGGTGGCCCCACAGGGCTTGGCAAAGGCCGAAAACTATATGACAGAGGTGTGTGGTACCTGAAAAATAATTTTTGGTCAAATTAGGTTAAGAAGGTAAATTTATCAAGCGGTGGGATTCGAATCTACACCAAAATGATACGCACGAGTTCTAACAGTGGTTTCCAACCTTTTTCGTTAAATTTCTCGCTTAGCGGTTCAAAACATTTTCATTCCTCCCTAATAAGACTACATAGTAGATGCTAAACCATACAAAGATCATTTAAAATCTGGTCTTTTATCAACAACACTTGGCATATTCACAGAGCTAAAGTGTCTATTTACAAACCCTATGTCAAAATTAAAAGTAAATTCCTTCCCTTCAAGTTTTAAAATTTCTTGTCAGTTAGAAACTACTAGTTTACTGTGTAAAACAAATTTATCAAGCGGTGGGATTCGAACCCACACTAAAATGAGGTACAGGGACTGTAACACGGTCTGTAAAGTTACAAAGATACATGACTAGTTTTCCCTTTACAGTTTAACTGCTAGTTTGTTAGTCCTTTATAAATAAATTTACCAGAATCAGGATCGTCTTTTCGCATTTTGTCCCAAGCGGATTTCGCAATATCAGCATACTCCTCTAGTATCTCAGCGCCCACTTGCGGGACGACTCTCGGTAGGTCTGAAACGCGAGATGGCGCAACAGAGCGCGATAATTCCATGCGACTGGAGTCCAAGCGTCGATAACTTTCATCAACGTCCATCGTTTCGCTGAGTTCGGTTTCCACTTTGCTGTATTTCAATGCGGCTTCCAAATAAGGCAAGTCGGACGGTGATTGGTCGAGCTCGAGCGAGAGAGGATTTGATTGGATGATTGGAAGCTGAGGAGCCGCCTTTACTTGTTGCAGGTGAATCACAAAATTTTCAGGCCTTGTCCTGTGGGATAAATCACGTAGAAAAGGTTTAAATGATTTTATGTCTAAACGAGTTTTATTGAATTTCTTAGGCTGTTAATGTTCTAGTTCATAATTTTTAGTGTTAACAACAAAAAAGAAAAAAACGGACAGTTTAGTTGTACTTAACCCAAAACCTCGGAGTTAGATTTAATTCTGTAAGTCAGTAACCACCCAACATTGTACAAAATATTTTTTTGAGACCAAACCGGTTTTGATGACGAAACGGCTTAACTAGACGTAAAAACGGCATTCTTTGTTGTTCAATCGTCTATTTTGGCCGTTATATTGGTCATTAAACTTAAGAACAGATTCGTGTACAGTGTCTTAAAAAAACATTGTTTTTAATACAGAACAGTTTCATCAAGTTTGCGAATAGCTATGCTTAGGCAAACTCTGGGCTAGTGCAACATAAAGACAAACTAATAAAGGCTCGAAAATGCGGAACCAAGTCACCTCATCGTATCGTCAGGGGTTGAGAAAAGTCCAAAATTGCTGGATCGGTCTGCAGGTTGCTGCTCAGGGGAATCCCCCTCCTCGGGCACTCCGGTTTGTGACTTGTCACCGCTGTGCACGAATTGCCAACCTGGACCCCAACCAACGCGAAAGGACTGACCGAGCATCAGGGCAGCGTCGCACAACATACTGAAAACACAAGGTATGGAACACTAACACATAGTAGGGGGAAGTTGTTTTCTTAAGAAACTTTTTATCATGTGGTAAAACGGTTTCACAAGCATGAAATTGGCTGAATCTGTTTTGGTTAACGATTGTCTAAATGTTTTTTTATGAATAATCGGCTAAACAAAAAGCTAAGAAAAACAAAGGTGTTTCAAAAGCAAAAAGTATGAAATTGGCTGAATCTGTTTTGGTTAACGATTGTCTAAATGTTTTTTTATGAATAATCGGCTAAACAAAAAGCTAAGAAAAACAAAGGTGTTTCAAAAGCACAAAGTATAAAATTGGCTGAATCTGTTTTGTTGTTGAAGGTTTTGCTGAATATTAGGGTGAGGGTATTTGACTGACAAAAATTTAAGATGTTTGAGCACAAGGTGGTAAATGTATGATGCTTTTCCGATTACCCGAACCCCGTTTAAGCGACATGCATTTATCCGGTCGCGTTATAAACGAACTAATGATAAGGCAATGTAGTAAAAAACGATCCTATGTCCCACAATTTCGAACTTTAAGTTTTACAAGAAACGTTGATCGTACTTTTCTTTGGCAAGCTACAAGTTTAATATAGGAACTCAGTTGTTCGTTTTATACAAGCATTATATGTATCAGTTTAACATATAGATGCATTTTTAGCAATATGAGATCATTTTACGTCGTTTTTTTTGACAAAACTCTTACTTCTGCTTGCCCCTTGTCAGGCGACCGCGCAAACTAAAAGGCTTTCTTCGAGGGGGTGCAATCACGGGCATAGGGGGGCGTTTCCGTGACGTCAAGGGGGTGCTTTGACCCCTATCCGCCGCTGAAGTCAACTCTGGTACTGATGATCTAAAACAACAAAAGTATTACTTAGCTGAAAAATTCAGCACACTCAAATTAGTCCGTGTATTTCTCATAACAAACCACTACGGAGCTCGATTTCTCCCAAATATATGGCATCATCAGTCCCTAATAGCGATGTACTGAAACGGCTAAATATCGTAATACCGAATTGGCCGATCTCCCAAGCAATCCCATGCGGCAAGGCACAGGCTAGATTTTTATATGGGAATGCTTGGGAAACCGCCTGATTTGATATTACGCCTTTGATAGGCCTGGCGTACTATGATTTATCGACATGCATGCCGTGATCGCTGGTCTGCATCGATGCTTCAGGGCTGATCCCAGTATGAATATATTCACCTCAGGAGGTTTACTGCTTTTATGTTTGGTATTTTTTATCAGTGGGTTTCAACAGGATGCGTTGAAAAAAAAAGCGAAATCAGCTCAGGTTATGATTTAAAACTTCTTTGGAAAGGATAAATATCGCACTATTTCAATATTTTTGCAACTGACAATGTTTGTCAAATTGCACAGCTGGGTACGTTAGTAAAACCTTTAATTGACCCTATACCCTCAAGTATGTTCCTGTGGCCATAAACTAACAAGTTTATAACTAACAATTTCAGGAGCTATTTACGTACTGCACTGGTATATATGTTAATGGTTGACAAATCTTGTGATGCATCCCAATAACAACAGAAACAGTTAATTTTAACAGTGCATGAACAATGACAAACTCGCTAAAACTTGTTAATGCGAACTCCAAACCGTAGCTTTTTTTGGAGGACCCTAGTTTAGAGACCCTTGGCGTTAAGTAAACAAAAAAGCCGGGTAAGGTAGGAATGTATCTATGCGACAATGTCTGCATGCGACAGGAAGTTCCGGGAATGTCGTAACAGACGATGAAACAATAGAGGGAATTGCCAAGTCAAGCAAAAAGTTCAATAAACCGTTCTATTTACGCTTACGGTAACATCGAGATCTTCAGCCTAAAGAGTTAGGGAAGTGTCGTTTGTTTTTGGTGTAGTGTAGCAGTCTAATGAGTATCCCTTCTATTTACACTCTTAAGATTATAAAGAGGTCGTAATTACAGTTTTCAACGAGTGATGTGTGTTTGTTGTAGGGTAACATGTATGATCAGAGTTGTAAACGGGCCTGAAATTGAAACCCGAACCCGAAAGTACAAGCCTGAAACCCGACCCGAAACCAAATCGTTTTTGAGAAGCCCGTTTAGGCCCAAAAGTTTGATTGACAGGCCTATACATTGAAGCCTCAAAACACACCAAAACAACAAACACCATAGACAATTGGTCATTACCAAGGCCTCTTAGGGCTTTTTAAAATTAGCTTAAGTCCAGCAACTGGCTACTAAGCGAAATCAATTTATTCAAAAAAATACTGACACAGAGTGGAAAGTCAGGCACGAATTAGGCCTGCTTTTTAAGAAACCTAAGCCCGAACCCGGCCCGTATTACAATCTGGGTATGCTTATGTTCCCCTATAAACTCAATCTTGTCTGAACGTGCCACAAAACCTTTGTAACAGTTACAACCTGAAACCTTTTACCCCTGGCACTATGTACTGGTATACCTTCGTAATAAAAATATGTTATTAAGAGAAGGGATACGGTTATAAAGAGAAGACTTTCTCGTAACAAGTTCACAATATTACTTTTTTTAGTTATAGCTGTAAATCGTTCTAGTGTCTTTAATCTTTATGAGCATAAGTATCCGCAAAAGTTGAACGTGGCAAAGGCACTAAGGGTTGGCAACTTGAAACAACGGAAATAGGATAAAAAATTCCCCTATCACAAGTTGGACAAAGAAGAATGAAAACAATAAAGGTAACTTGGTACTTTGTGAAAACACATTCATCGTTAAATAAGGGACTATTTCATTTGGCCAAAGTTATAGCAATATTTTTATAATTCAATTCCGTGACAAAGAAAATAATCTTTTTAACTGAATAAAAATTTAAAAAAATATTTAAAAAAAATATATAAAATTTTTTATTTTTTGTAAACAAAAGTAACTGTACTCTGTACTCGTTGTATTGTTACAAAACAAATTGGAGTAAACTTCAAACAATAGTCGAAACGGACCAGTCAATCACAGTACAGGCAAATCCACATTTGACAGTTAAGTCCTATTCAATGATTACCAGGATGTTCTCTTCTGGTATCTCTGTTTGTAGCTTGTCACATATATACTTAGGTACACGCTTGGGTACACAATTTACGGTTCCAAATATTCTTAGCAAGGAGAGACAAGCCAATATGTTGGACTTAATTAGTGGTTTGTTTTACAAATTTCACAAAAATTGTTTGTTTGTAGCCATTTATTATTACTGATTGGACGGGACCTCGGGTGCTAGACCAATTAAACAAATTGGTAAAAGGCCCAAACTGGAAAAAGGGCTCTATATTCGATTTTCTTGTTGATTCGGCGTTGGAACAACGAAACCTTGTGCCGGTAACGTTGTTTATTGTTTTCCCACATTATGTGTACAGCAGAAGGCAGCCAGGAAACGGTTACATACATTTTCCCGGGTAAGGAATTCGCTAGCTAGAAAACACAAAACCTTCGGAGACCTTGTATGTTGTAAATACATAATTTTGCAAACATATCAGTATTATTTAGCATCTTACAAAACCTAGGTTTCAATCGAACTGGAAGCATTTGCAACCGTTTTTAAAGCCCGGTTTCAAGACGAAATGGAAAACACTCCACTATAATCCGCTCCTGACAAACCAGCACCTATGGGCAACAGGCGAATTTCGTTCCTATATTTTACTGTTGTTTGAAATAGCGCGCAGAGTCCCAAAAGATCATCCCGATTTTCCTACAGCCGACGACATACAAACTGGAATTGAAACTGCTATACAATTTGATCGTAAGGAAACATACCAAACAATGACCGAAATGTTTATTGGAAGGGGTCCTGAACGCAAAGCGGCGTGCGAAAAGTAAGGCTTTTTGTGTGGTGTGTCTGTAACAGAGGTTTAATTTATGTAGTAACAAGGTGCTTTCCTAACAGGCTTGAACTCAAGGCAAAATATGAATTGTTAGACTAAACAGAAAAGATGAGCAACAAACTTAAGCGCTTCAAGTTTCCAAACAAACTGTCGTCCTGTGCGCTGTGAAGTTCTGTTTTCTAAGCAGTGATAAAGAAAGAAAAAATCTCTACCAAAACTCCAACACAGTTTGTATTTAACATATTAAAAGCACAGCATTGCAAAACGTTTTATGTCCCACAAATGAAAACAAAAACCGCAGGCTTTGAAAGAATTATTTGCCGTAAAACAATGTTTCTTCTAATTTTTGCCATGCACTGTACCATATAGAGTAAGTCTTGTAACTAGTAGGTCCTTTTATCATGCATTAATGTAAGCTGATATAACCAACAGTATTAGTAATGTACATTTTATATTTTTTCTTAAGTTTGTGTGCTGTGAAATTTGTGTGCAATATTATAGCGTGATTGACTGTGAATTAAAAATTTGTTTATTTTTTTGAAGTTTTTGCATACGGTTCTGCACTTTGAAAACGATTTTGTTTCCGATGAGTTCTGCATGTTATCAATAAAATATGTGAATTTCAGTTTCTGTTATGTAAAGCAGAGACAATCTAGGGCAAGTTGTAGCTCTATCTATTGTCTAAACAAAGGATACATTTGCGGAAAGACTTCAATAAAAATAAATCGTTTGGGACATGCCAACTTTCAAATTTCTAGAATTTAGAAACGGAACAAGTTCAACGTGTCAAATCGACGATTTGGCAACAATCTAAAAAAAACTTTTTACTAAAAAGTCTATGATTTCTTGAAGAAGAAAAGGAAAAACCGCTAAACCTTGTACTTTATTGCATGGAGTACAAATGAAAAAACGGTAGCAATGCACCTGCACCTAAAAGCAATGACTGCATTCGACAGAAAGTTGGAAAATACGTCGCAGAAAACGATGAAACAATCGAGGGAATTACCATGTCAAGCAAAAAGTTCATGAAACCGTTCTATTTACCGTTAAGGTTATAAAGAGGTTTTCATCCTAAAGCAGTGATTCTCAAACTGTGTGCCGCGAGAGATTTCCAAGTGTGCCGCGAAATATCCCCTATTTTACAGAGCAAACGTTCTCCGGTGTTTTAGGACCTTGTGACGAAATATTGATGTACCTGACCATGTTTCAAAGCTTAGAACTTATTTATTGGTAATAAAAAGCATCCCTACCCACAACAATAAAGTTATAATTCTTAGAACAAGTTATGTTCTGTTTACCTGCGAAGTGTGCCGCCGAGGGAAATTTTAGTTCTTTAATGCGCCGCATGCGAAAAACATTTGGGAACCACCTGCATAAAGAGTTGGCTAAGTTTGATTTTTATTTGTTGTAGTGTAGCAGTCCAATGAACATCCCTTCTATTTACTATGAGGATTATAAAGAAGTCGTAATTACAGTTATCAAAGCGTGGTGTGTGTTTGTTGTAGTGTAGCAGGTATGCTTATGTTACGCCATAAAACTCAGTCTTGTCTGAACGTGCCAGAAAACCCTTTGTAACAGCTACAACCTGAAACCCTTTTTACCCCTGGCACTATGTGCTGGTACACTATGGCCTTCGTCATACAAATATGTACAAGAGATACGGTTATAAAGAGAAAGCGTTTCTCGACACAAGTTCACAAAATTAGTTTTTTTGGTTATAGTTGGAAAGTGTAACGGTGTCTTTAATCTTTATCAGTATAATTAAAACTTAAACGTGCCTGCTACCAGGGGTCAATGGCACTTTGTAGCTCTTTGTACTATATTTCAAAAACATTACTTAAAAATCAGCTCATATACGGCAAATGCAGCAATAACACATAGCACAGACAACCAGTACGAGACCAAATAGTGTGACACAAATTCCTCCCGGCAAATTACAAAAAAAAACCTAGTGGGGAGTTCCCCCTTGGTTGGGAACCACTGCACTAAAGGTTGACCGGTTCAAACGAAAATAGGATAAACAATTATCCTATCTTAAGTTGGATAAAAAAGAATAAAAATGACACAAGTTGCCACGATATTTTGTGAAAACATATTAGTCGTTAAATTAGGGACTATTTAAATTAGAGAAAGTTACAATATTTTTATAGTTCAAGTCCGTAAAAAGGAAAAAGATCCTTTAACTGAATAAAAATGGGTTTATTGAGTAAGCAAAAGTAAATGTACTCGTTGTATTGTTACAAGTGGGGAAAAACAAATTGGAGTAAATTTAAAACAATAGTCGAAACCGCCCAGTCAAACACAGTACAGGCAAATTCACATTTTTCATTGATGGTCTAATTCTAATTAAGTCCTTTGGCAGTGGTTCTCAATCTTAAAAAAGCGTACCATACCTGACAACTTTTTCTATCGTTGCGTACCACCTAAACCAGTGGTTCCCAACCTTTTTGTAGTCACGAACCCCTTTTGGCAACAATACTTTTTTTGGGGAGGGGATAGCATATTTAGCAATTTCGAAAGAATGTCCAAGGGTTTCGCCTAAACCAGAGCTGATCAGTTGGATCGGTTCTATTTTAGATCGGACTTAAATTAGGTATCACAAAGAGCTACTCCTGTACCACCTGAAACGTTCCGGCGTACCACTAGTGGTACGCGTGCCACAGTTTGAGAACCACTGTCCTACGGAAAAGGATATACAAACTGAAATTGAAGCTGCTATACAACTTGAGCGTGTGAAAAGTAAGGGTGTTTTGTCTTGTGTATATGTAGTTGTGTATGTATTAGAGGTTTAAGTTATGTAATATGTAGCAAGAATGTACAGGCTTGAACTCCAGGCGAAATATAACTTGTAAGACTAAACAGAAGAGAATGAGCATCAATTTTAAGCCGTTCAAGTTTCGAAATAACTGTATTACGTGCTGTGAGCTGTAAAGTTGTGTTTTTCAGGCGGTGATGAACTGTGAATTGAATATTCCTTTGTTTGTTTTTATTTATTTTTTGTATGCGGTTCTGCACTTAAAAAAAGATTTTGTTTCTAATAGGTTCTGTAGGTTATCTACTCGGGAATTGGCAATGAATAAAATTACGTGTATTGTTAGTCAGTTGAAATGACGAAGCACGAACGATAACACAATAGATCAGGGGTCGGCAACCCCTGGCACGCGTGCCAAGGTTGGTGGTTTTGGATGGCACGCCAACCCAGAGTTGCAAGTCGGGCCGGGCTTTTCGGGCCGGGTTCGGGTTCGGGTCGGGTTCGGGCTTAGGTATTTGTGAGAAAACGGGCTTAAAACGGGCCTAACTTTGCGTTACGTGTCCGCCATTTTCAAAAAAAAAATCTGCTAAGTAATAAGTTTCTGGCTTTGACCTAATGCCCACCCTACTTTAAAACGTATTGTTTACGCCATTGTCTACTATTGTTCATTGTGTTTGTTGTCTTTCTCTTTTTTTCTTTTTCATTTGTTATTTGGGTCCCAGCATAGGCCTGTCAATCAAAATTTCGGGCCTAAACGGGCTTCACAAAAACGTTTCGGGTTCGGGCCGGGCTTTGGGCTTATACTTTCGGGTTCGGGCTCAGATTTTGGGCCCGCTTGCAACTCTGCGCCAACCGATTTGCCTGTTTATATTGGAGTAACATTTTAACCTGTTACACTGCTGGTTCATAGTTTTTATCATGCCATTGTTGTAAAATTCAGCCTTACATGTACAAAACACCTTCTTTTTATTATTGTTATCTGCTGGCACGAACCACTATCATTTAGAAAAACGTTGGCACGCGAAGCCATTACCACAAGAAAATTACAAGTAAATGGGCACGCGTTGCCTAAAAGGTTGCTGACCCCTGCAATAGATGAATTAATTAGCATAAAACTATGACCCAATGAACATTCTTGTTATTAACATTCAAGGTTAAATAGGCCTTCAGCCTCAGCAAAGCGTGGTGTGTATTTGTTGTAGTGTAGCAGTGCAATAAGCATCATTTTTATTTGCACTTGAAATTACAAACAGATCGGGATTACGAGTAAGCAACGCGTGGAGTGTTTGTTGCGCAGTAAGACTCTGTTGTACATAGGCATATGTTTAAACTTAAACCTTGTCTGAACGTGCCCCAAAAAGTTCGTAAGGGTTACAACCTGAGTTTTATGCCCCTTACTTCATTTTTGTTCATTTTGCATTCGCCCAAAAAGTATGCAGACGAGATGTTCAGAGCATAAAACGGATTTTCTTTGATAGATCACCCTTAATTATGAGTTACGGCTGTAGTTTACTTAAGAAGCTACGAAACATATTGCGAGTCTAATTGTGACACCATAAATTTTTAGGCTTTATGCTACTATAACATTGAAATTGATTTCTGAAATAGAAGGTGAAGGCACACACCATATCAGGCTTAGGTTTATAGAAGAAGAAAAAGCGAAATTTGGAATTAGCGAGCATTTTAGAAAACATGGCTACACAGGTATGCGGAAAATACGTTTATATGCTTTGGACTTACTACCATTTCATTTTTTTCTCTTTAATCACTGTTTTGTATTAAGTTTTATATATTTCCCAAGAACTGAAGTTAGGGCAAAACAATAAATACAATTTTTTACAGCGGTTTGAGCTAGTTTTGATTTAATCTGTAGTTGCGGTTTTTAGGCTAGTTTTGTAGTTGCGGTTTGGGGCTAGTTTTTGATTCATTTTGTATTTGCGGTTTTGGGCTAGTTTATGATATATTGTGGGTTGGCGTGTTTGGGGCTAGTTTATGTTTTTTTGGTAGTTGCGGTTTTGGGCTAGTTTTTACCAACTGAGTTGCGGTTTTTAAAGAATGTGACCAAGTACTCCATCGATTTATTTGCATATCGACAAGCGTAGGTAGGCGTTAATAAGTAACTAATCGTTAAATAAGTCCATTCAAGTTAACGCAATAAAACAGTTTCAAAGCATATATTTGCGTACAATTTCTAGTGCTACAAAAAGCTTTTAACCCATGCGCTTATCCAAAATTCTTCGAATGTAAAAAAAACGGCCAATTAGGGACCGTATGCGGAAAACAGAGATTAAACCGTAATTGATCATCACTAATATGCATTTGACCGTTGCTGCGTTCTAATTTTGCCGTAACGCTCAGGTCATAACAGGGACATTTCCGAAAAGCTTACTAAAGGGTCATGGAATTTGATAATGGTACAGGTATGCCTTTATCAAGCAGCGAAACCTAATACTCTCATTGATAGAGTTACTTTGTGTCAAAAGACAAAGGCAAACACAGAGCAGTTATAGTGGGGGAAAGTGAAGAGACCAAAGCTATATGATAACTTTTTTTCGAGTTGCTTCGCCGGTTTGCTTTGTTTCGATTCGATTTTACCCCAGGAAAACTCGATTTTACTCTTGTCTTGTTATGTAAATTATAGACTGTACCAGAGTTGCAAGTCGGGCCGGGCTTTTCGGGCCGGGTTCGGGCTTAGGTATTTGTCAGAAAACGGGCTCAAAACGGGCCTGACTTTACGTTCCGTTTCCGTCATTTTTTGGTAACAATTCTCTCGCTTTGATCGAATGCCCACCCTGGTCTAAAACGTATTGTTTACCCCATTGTCTACTATTGTTCATTGTGTTTGTTGTCTTTTCTCTTTTTTTCTTTCTCATACTTTGTTGCAAGGCTTTCGTGGATAGACCTGTCAATCAAAATTTCGGGCCTAAACGGGCTTCCCAAAAACGTTTCGGGTTCGGGTCGGGCTTCGGGCTTATACTTTCGGGTTCGGGCCGGGTTCGGGCTCAGATTTCAGGCCCGCTTGCAACTCTGGACTGTACTGTTCGTGATGCAAAGACTCGACTTTACTCCACTTTAGTCAGTAAGAACTCGATTTTACTCCAGCAGGACCCGATTTTTCTTCTAATTTCAAAACGTAAAATGTCGGCTATACTCTTGCTTCGTCATTTCAGCAAACGATTTTTTACGAATCTCGTGTATATTTTGATGTACGAGGTTTTGAATTCCAAACCGTAGCCTACGATAAAAAGGCAAATTAGAAATGCCCTCCAACGTTTATTGTTATTCAATTAAAACGACAAAGCAGGAACAATAACTCAATAGTTAAACTAATTATCATAAAACTATGACCCAATGAACTTTCTTGTTAGCGTTAGCAAAGCTTTGCGTGTATTTGTTGTAATGCAGCAGTGCAATTAGCATCCTTTTTATTTACACTCCTCAAATTACAAACAAAACGTGATTTCGAGTTAGCAACACTCAAAGTGTTTGTTGTACAGTGGCATATGTTTAAACCAAACATTGTCTGAGCGTGTCCCAAAAGCTTCGCAACAGCTACAACCTGAGTTTTATGCCTCTAACTTATTGTTTGTTAGTTTTAAATTCGCCCGAAAAGTAGACGAGATGCTTAGGATATAAAGCGGATTTTCTATCAGAGTTCACCATTAAATATGAGTTACGGCTGAAGTTTACCTAAGAAAGATGTAATTACAATAATCAAATAGTGATAGTGAAATGCTTTCGAACCTATTGTTTGTTCAATTGTGATAGCATAAAATTTTGGGCTTCATGCTCCTGTAACACTGAAATTGGTTTCTCAAATAGGAGGTGAAGCTACACACCATACTTTTACACCTTCTGTAGCAGGAAAAGTTAAGCACGCTTACCGACTGTTTTCTCCTAAATCACTGTTTTGTAGTAAGTTTAATATATTTTTTAGGTTGGGGTAAAGAGCTTAAGTTGGGGTAAAACAATAAATTCCATTTTTTATAGTGTTTTTGTTACTCTTTCCGTTTAGGCTAGTTTTTATTTACTTTGCAGTTGCGGCTTTAGGGCTAGTTTTTGGTTTACTTTGTAGTTTTCGTTTTGAGCTAGTTTTATTTAGCTTGTAGTTGCGTTTTGGGGGGCTAGTTTTTGATTTATTTTGTAATTGCAGTTTTTGAGCTAATTTTTAATTCTTTTTAAAGTTGCGGTTTTGTGCTAGTTTAGGGTTTCCATATTTTACGATACACATTCCCTGACAAAATTGATCTCGGTTGCGTTAACCGAGTTTTTCTCAAACATTTTCGTTATTTTTTCTGAACGGTCCCTTTGCCATTATTTTGAGGGCTCGCGGTGCCTAAGCTTGAATGTGTATTTTAGAAAAACGAAAGTTCATTGCAGGATTTTAGCTAGTTATGCAAAATTGCGCATATCAATGATCCAAATCTGACATCACAGACAAGACAAAAGCATTACAATTGTGCGCGAACAATTGCATTTTTGTTAGTTGTCATATAATAAAGCCTATTGTTTAGCAGTGTGTAGACGGTCGAACAAAATAACGATCAGCCATCCGGGTCGAAGACAGTGCAGCACCTTCCCCAGCGAACAACATCTGAAAACTCGCCATCGATCTTACAAAAGATTATTAGACTAAGCTCACTACTCACACTATCCGTGAAACAATAAGCACATATATCAGGGGTCGTCAACCTTTAGCACTCAAAAAAACATTTTGGACCAATTTCACACAGAAAAAACAAACAAACAATGGGAGCCATAAAGACCTTTTTAAATTTGAAAAAAATGCCACTATAAAAACGTTTTTATGTCTCACGACATTTGACGTTTCGTTGTCAGTTGGTTCCTTGCGTATTAGGTACACAGTTAAAGCAAATGAAATTTCCAACGTAGCATCAATAATCCTACGTTCCAACGTAGCATCAAATGCTGTGTTTTCTTGAGAAGCGGATTTTTATTTGTGTATTTAACGCGTATTGTTAGACAACCAGTTACAAACAGGTATTGTTACGCGCGCGCACACAATGCAAATCAAAACAGTAACCTTGTTTGCATTTGATCCTACGTTCCAACCTAGCATCAAATGCTGTGTTTTCTTGAGACGCGGATTTTTATTTGTGTATTTAACGCGTATAGTTAGACAACCAGTGACAAACAGGTATTGTTACGCGCGCGCACACACTCCAAATCAAAACAGTAACCTTGTTTGTTAAACTGCGCGCCGCCAGTTTTTAGCTCTTTACGTTTCATGGTATAGACGCGGTTGTAGCTAACTACTAGAAACTTTCTCCGTTGGTACATTAATTTTATAGAATATATATATTTTTTATATATAATTCCTGACTTTTAAGTACATTTTAACATTTCTCCCTGACGCAGATTTAAACACTAAATTCCCTGACATGTCAGGGGAAATCCTGACGTATGGCAACCCTATGCTAGTTTATGATATATTTTGCAGTGGCGGTTTTTGGGCTAGTTTTTACAAACTGAGTTCCGTTTTTTTAAAGAATGTGACGAGTAATACTCTATCGATTTACTTGCACATCGACAAACGCAGGCAGGCGTTAATAAGTAACAAGTCGTTGAATGGGTCCAGTGATATGTATTCAAGTGAACGCAATAAAACAGTTTTAAAGCATTTATTTCTCGTGCAATTTCTACAGTGGTACAGAAAATCTTTTAACACACGCGCTTAACTAAAAGCCTCTGCATGTAAAAAGCCAACAACGGCCAATTGGGGATCGTATGCAGAAAACAAAGATTAAAACCACAATTGATTATCATTTATTACTAATATGTTTTGCATTTTGACCGTTGCTGCATTCTAACCTTGCCGTAACGCTCAGGTCATAACAGGGACATTTCCGAAAAGCTTACTAAAGGGTCATGGAATTTGATAATGGTACAGGTATGCCTTTATCAAGCAGCGAAACCTAATACTCTCATTGATAGAGTTACTTTGTGTCAAAAGACAAAGGCAAACACAGAGCAGTTATAGTGGGGGAAAGTGAAGAGACCAAAGGTATATGATAACTTTTTTTCGAGTTGCTTCGCCGGTGCATTGGACAGTGGCGTTTTGGAATTAGTTTAGTTGAATCAAGAGACCATTTTTCCAGCGATTTAGGTTTCTTAAGTAAAGATTTGACTGTGCTGTCGGTATTTTTTATCCAAAGACTCAGTTACTACTTCAGTAAAACTCGATTCTACTCTTGCATCGTCATGTGAACAATCGAGTGTACTCCGGTTTCGGCGAGCAGGACTCGAGTTTGCTCTTGTTTCGGCATATGAATTCTACAGCACCCTACTTTATTTCAACTCGATTTTACTTCAGGAAAACTCGATTTTGCTATTGTTTCATCGCCAAAATGTGACGGCATTTTCTGCCCTAATAGCATTTTACTCGTATAGTTCGTCACGTAATAACTCGAATGCACTCTTATTTTTATGTCATTTTAAAACTCGATTTTACTCTTGTCTCGTTATGTAGACTGTTCATGATGCAAAGACTCGATTTTACTTTTAGTCAACAATAACTCGATTTACTCCGTTTTAGTCAGTAGAAACTCGATTTTACTTAAGTAAGACTAGATTTTTACTCTAGTTCCATAATATAAAACGTCGACTATACTCTTAATTTCGTCATCAAAAGACTCGCATTTACTCTCCACAGACATTCGACATTACACAGAAGACTGGAGGTGAGATTCTGCGGAAATTAGAAGTATTGGTGAAAAGCGAGATGTGGACAAAAGGTTCTCAATTCGAGTTTTACGTTCTTTCCAATTTCGTTTCAAGGCCAACAACGTTGTTCTTCGTTTTGCCGCAATATAGAGAAAGTCCACAACCAGGAAACGGATACGTTGACTTTTTAGGGTTGGTATAAAAAACAAGCAATGTTCACACATTAAATCATAGTACGCCAGGCCTTTCGAAGGCGTCATACGGAATCAAGCCGGTCTTCCAAGCATTCCCATATGGCAAAGCATAGGCTAGAAAAATCTAGCCTGCGGTGGGATTCGAACTCACGACAGAAGTCTTTTTTGGGAATCGCTATTTGAAAATGCTTGGGAGACATACTTGATTCGGTATTACGCCTTAAAATGACCTGGCTTACTATAATTTATCGAGATATGTATGCCGTGATCGCTGGTCTGTATGGACGCTTCAGGGCTAATCCTAGTATGAATGTATTAACCCTTTCACATATTCTTACTAATGTTTTGTCAAATAAAACAGTTCAAAAACAACTGTAGTCCCTAATTGAACTAGAATTTTAAAGTAATTTAATCAGATAAAAACCTTAAAGCTATGAGATTTTACAGTAATGTATACAATAAACAAAGATATTTTCATACTCATTGTACTAGATTGGATGCAAGATGGAAAAGTGACTTGCAACCCGCTTTGAAACCGGGTTTTAAGTCGATTTGCGAAACACTGTTCAATGAAAGGATGATTGAAAATCCGCAGCTATGGACCACAAAACAGTTTCGGTGCTTTGTTTTACTCCTGTTTGAAATCGCACGCAGGGTGCCCGGAGACCCTAGCGACTTGCCTCGTGGCTGGCAAATACGTGAAGGAATTGACATTGCTTTGGAGTTTGATCACAAAGTGATGTACGAACTCATGACGGATATGTTCCAGGGTTCGGGCTACTTAAGAATAGATGCCTACGAAAAGTTAGTTTGTGTAATACAGTGGTCCCCAACCCGGGGGGAATTTAAAAATATAAGTGGAGAAATTTACTACTAATTTGTGCATGTGGTTTTTAAATAGACACTTAAGCTCTAGGAATATGACCGGTGAAGTTGATAAAACATCCAATACAAAATGATCTTTGTATGGTTTAGCATCTACTATGTAGTATTAGGGTGAAATGAAAATGTTTTGAAATGTTAAGGGAGGAATTCGCCGAAAAAGGTTGAGAACCACTGGTATATTGCTTATGCCAGTTATTCTTTTTAACCACTTTTTTCTTCCACGTAGGCTGAAGACAGCGCGAAACATGGAAAGCCAAAATTGGCAATTGGCAACATTTGACGAAACTCAGGAGATTCAATGCAACAGCGCATAACAAACATTTTTAGTTTCGTGGTAAACTGTCTTTAGCTTGACAAAATAACCTGGAATCTCCCAATCAATCAGCAGGACTAAGTTTTTTTGGCAAATGGCCTTCATTTTTGGCAAATGGCCTTTTTTTTACTTTTTACTTTCTTTTTATTTAGTTTTAAATTATCAAAGCTGTAAAGTTTTAACTGTGATTTACATAAAATATGCTGTGATATAAGACACTGTAAACTTTAAAAGTGTTATAATATCAGTATTTACAAAGTTCATGCACTTGTTTTTTTTGTAATTTTGTGTTCTTCTTTATGAAATAATTTATACTTAATTGGGATCTATTTTTTCGCGTTTTTCAGTGTCTGACCTGCATTCTGTGTCACTTTAAACACATTAAACCTTCAATATAATCACATTAGTAAAAAATGAGTGTTTGTTAAAGTAAAAAAAATATATATTTCACATTTTTTATGCTAAAAGCGTTTTGTGCCCGTATACCTAAACCTGTTACTTTGCTTCAAAAATGTGGAAATCAATTTCGAAATGATTACATGTTATTTGCAATAATACCTAAAATATATATGATTCATGTGTGTATTTCTTTGTCCGCAAAATTTTCGCTGTATATTGTAAATGCAGTAAGCAATGTATTGTACAAACATTATAACATGTAGTATTCCAAATAGTGAAGTGACATATTGGTAAAATCAAGTATTATGTGTGTTTGAATACGCTGAAAAATCTTGCACTTATCTGAATATTCGTGTGCCTTTGTATTCCGACCAAATGTGTTGAAGTTAATAAAATCAAGCTATACGGTTGGCGGACTAAGCTTACAGAAAAGAAATTAACAAAATACGTGTAAAGATGATATCAAATCATATTAATT
Organism: Phallusia mammillata; assembly: GCF_965637545.1. Lineage (NCBI taxonomy): Eukaryota > Metazoa > Chordata > Ascidiacea > Phlebobranchia > Ascidiidae > Phallusia > Phallusia mammillata. The sequence continues at coordinate 4,926,089 of NC_137259.1, read as the reverse complement.
TTTTCTAATTGTGCAAAGAGTACAGTAAACTTCGGTTAAACCAGATTCGATCTGTCCGGATCTTTGCCTAATTCGGCAAAACTCGAGGTATAAATGATACGTAATGGGTAGAACATATAGACCGTTTTTATAGACCGACTTTTGTGGTTAAACGCAAATCTATTCAAGAAAACTTACTTTAAAAAGCTTGGTACTGGACTCGGTGTGACTTCAACAGACGACAAGCCTTTGTGACGTTTTCGGTCCACAACTTGAGCAGTTTTCCTACGTCACAAATCATTGCGTCATAAAAAAATACACGCCACAAAGGTTTAACATAAAAAAAACAAGTAAAAGTTGTAAGGCGAAATCTAATAGAATAAAGTACTACATGAAGTACTACACACTAAAAACTTGTAAGTTTGTACAGTATAGTCAAATATACTCGAGTATTTTTGTAACAAATAAAAATCGGTAAAAACGAGTACATGCTCTAGTCGCGAGTAGATTAACACATCGTGCAGTTGCAAAAGAATCCACGTAAATACAAGTCATATAAACAAGTAAATGCAGTGGCCATTTTAAATACTTATGTAACGATGAGTAAAGTTTAAGAATAACTGTCCCCTGTTAAACCGAGTTAAAGTGAATAACGAGTACCGTAAACGAGTAAATAAAAACCGGGTCATATAATCCAGAGTTCTAACGAGTATGTTTCGGTCATAATTCGGAGTTCAAATGGGTAGTTGGGTTACTAACGAGTAAATTGGGTCATATTAAAGTTGCGCATAAACTTGTAAGTAAAGAGTTAGTAACGTTTCTGACTGCAAGCGGGTACATTAAAACATGACAATGTGTTTGCAAAACAACAAGACTACAAAACAATACACTATAGTACAGTGGGTAGAGTAAGCAAGCTTCTAGCAAGAGCTTTTCGCCGCTACAAGTCGCCGCCATTTTGTTACCTTGTTCTCGGAGACGCAGCGGCAGGGGAAGAAAATATGTCGGCTGGTGAAGTTATTTGGGCGGGTTGTGCTTGTGAAGGGGATTGGTAAGTACGAGGATCAACACCGCTGTTTCATATAATATGAGTTAGATATAGACACAAGGGCAAAAAAAAACGTTAAACTGTGCTTACTGTATTTGTCCAACAGTACAGCATAATTTCTAAGCATTTTTTGATTTGAAAGGCAAAATTTAGATAAATTTCCACGGCACACCAGACAATATTTCGGCTTAAAGAGCAAGATCAGTAGTTCCCAACCTTTCGTAGACCGTGGCCCCATAAAAGTAACTTTTGGGCCTCGTGCCCCCCTTCAAGTAACCTTGTAGGACCTGTGCCCCTCTTAAAAATGTAAATGACAATCTCGTGTTGGAATTCGGTACTAATTACGGCTTTAAACAGGTCGAATAGAGTAAACAAGAATCCATACTCTTGAAAAACCTTAATATAGACAAATAGTATGTGAAATAGACGATTAAATTAGGGAATAAAGTTAGAAAGAAAATGGCTTTTAATGGGTGATTCTGGTGAACCTACACCCGTGGCCGCCCGGAACACAGCTCGTGCTCCCCTGGGGGGCATGGGCCCTGGTTGGGAACCACTGAGCTAGATACTAATCTCAAGTTATAACTTTTTGCAGTTTTAAGAGATAATTACTTTAAAATATTAACCGGCATTTCTAGCAGATCAACTAACTTGTTTTTTGAAAAAAATGCCCTTTAAAGCACGATTTTTTACCGTACATTCACAAACACGATAACAGGTAGTAATACAGACTTGCTTGCAAGAAGCTTAACAAAAAAGAAACAGTATTTCATAAAAGTTTGTAGGGCACTCACCCCAACAGAGCTGGAGATTGCAGTGACGAAATCTTGTTCACGGAGGCGTGACGCGGTTTTTGGTCATGTGGTTCAGACGATTCTTCGTCATCGGCAAAAAACGACGCTTTCATTGACTAGGGTGAAAAAAATAGTTGTCGAAATTAGATTGCGATGACGTAATTTCGTGAAAGTTTGTAAGTTTTTTTTTTGTAGCGATGAGTTATCTTCAAAACTTAAACAGATCAACAAATAGGGGACCAATGTTATGTTAGCCGCAAAAAGGTAAAAAAACATAGTTTAAATTCTGGTAAAGTGGCTCCTGCTTACCTAAACAGCAACAAGCAAATTAATTTAGGTTTAAACTTTAAAAATACAGTAAACCTTGAATTTTCTGGAATATGCAAAGATCCAGATTTACTGATGTAAATTAGTTCAAGCCTTACCACTTTACAAATCATTTCTACCTCAAGTTTTGTCCGAATTAGGCAAAGATCCGGCTTAACCGAGGTTACTATATGTATTTTACTCAAATCAGCATAACAAAAGAAAATATGCATTACTACTGCACCTGCATTCGATTTGAGTTAATTCGTGCGGAAAATGGTATTCTGTGCGAAACCGGAAAAATTGCATCTTGTTCCGGAGGTCGAACAGCTCGATCACTTGCATCCATAAACTCCGCCTCATCACCAGCATCTTCAATAGCATTATCCTCATCCTGGAAGTCGGCAATATCTTCTTTGCTCATCTCTTCCTCATCCAAGCCGTCTCCACCCAAACCAGTTGGTTTTGATAGTTTTTTGGGGTCTTGGGTTTCGATTCTTTTTGACCAAAGCTTGGTTGTTTTTGTCGCTTTCGTTTCATCACTTTCGGGTTTAGGTCTTGTATCCTCTTTAGCGCCCTCAGCTGGCGGTTTCTTGATAGCTTCGACTTCTACTTCGTCATCACTTTCAGGAAGACCGTACTTGGAAAAGTGCGACACCTAGGGAGAAAAAAGCAAGGAGTTTAAACTTCATCCTGATTTGAATTGACGCAATGTGCCATCGATAAGAATCAAAGTACGCCAGGCCCATCGAATGAAGTCGGTCTCCCAAGCACTACCATATGGCAAGGCACAGACTAGAAAGGCTGGCTTGCGGTGGGATGCGAACCACCGACAGGAGTCTTTCCGGGACTCGAGCTCTACCAGCTGAGCTACACAGGCTCAGTGGAGAATCCGCCGAAAGTCGAATCACACACACCGTTGCCTGCCTTATGTTCTGCACATGTCTGCTTCGCAGTAAGGGATCGCCAGTTCGACAAATGTTAAAAAAAGACAAAACCCTATTTTCAATTTCAAAACCAGGACGCTGCCGATCCCAGAATAGGTTTACATGTTAATGTGTATGTTTTTCGGCAAGTTAATCCAAAAGTTACATTCGATTTGCCTTTAAACTCTCCAGTTTGAAAAATTCAGACAACTGATGTGATTTTTCATAGCAATACCCGCTGTATTAATTTGGAAACAAAATGGCGTCCGCAAGGCCAATAGAGGCTCTACCAGCAACTCTATTTACCAAGTTGCGAATTTCACTTATCTGAATACTTAACATAAGCAAAATAAAGACAATTTGTGCTACGTACAGGTGTGGCTTGCGTCTTTTCAACCTTTTTTTGGCTCCACAGAGCTACAGGTTGCACCAGAATTGTATAAGGGGCCAGGAATTTGGACCCATACCCGAAAATACAAGCCTAAATTCCTCCCCGAATCCGATTTGAAAAAAACAAGCCCGAACCAGTCCCCAAAGTTGATGTAAACGCGGCAAAAATGGTAAAGTCAGGTCTGAATCCAGCCCTCATTATTGAAACCTAAACCCGAACCCAACTCGAAAAGCCCGGCTCGAATGACAACTCTACGTATCACATCAAGCTATAGACTAAAATTATTTATGAGACTAATGCATGTCAATTTGCGTCGTTTTGCGTATAGTCGTAGTTTTAACTGATTTTCCTTACCTGAAAGACCATGATATGTTTATGGTATTTTGCGAGTTTTTGCAGCTAAGATTTCAATTTGCTAGTTTTCCTTACCTGAAAAACCCAGGATCCAGTATCAGGCCTGTACTCCTTGAATCTTGCTCCCATCTTCGTTGTAGTTTGTTCAAGTTTTTGCTCCCAGCCCATATGGGAAAGACGTTCAGGGCTGGTCACTGGCTCTCTCGTTGCTTTATCGTTCGGCCACACACAGTCCAACGTGATTTCAGCTTTTCTGTAAAACGAGTAGAATATAAGTTTAAGTATTAGAGTTCGTATGTCGCCCAGTAGCTGTGTGAGTACCGAGTTAAAAACACCCCAAAAATGGGGTAATCAGAATATAAATAGAAAGAGTTATGAAGAACAAACGTTTTTACCCTGAATGGATAGTTGGGTATCATGAGTATCAAACTGTCTGTTATAATAACTTATGGAGTATTTAAGCGTTAGATTAGCGAAAAATATCGTAAAAACCGTTTGACAAACGGTAAATAAATAAACTGTTGCTGCCAAGCATATTGTATCAACAAAAATTTAGCTCTTCCAGCGGTTTTTATTAAAGTATGCCAACGTTCCGATGTCCTATACGAGACACCTTCATCAGGGTAATGACATAATTTGCAAACACATGGTATTATAAAGCGAAAAGGGCGGCGAAACACAAAAAAAAAAGCGGGCGGTGGTAAAAAAACGCAGTGCCACCAATGGTCTAGTGATGACACGTAGCTCAATGGTGCAAAAGCTACCGATAAGTAATCGGCATTAGAACGTCCGTTTTAACGTTCATCGTGTTGGTGCTTTAATAAAAGACTGCTGGAAGTTTACTCAATAAACTAGAATTTAAACCTGTAAACGGGGTTTAACAAGAAAACACAACAGCATCTAATTAAGCGAATAGCGCAATTTTAATTAAGTAGAAAAAAGTTGTCACAAAAGACAGAACGACATTGAGATTGTGAACCAAGTTTTTACTAAAATTTACAGTTATTACAGATGTTTAAGTTTGCCTAAACAAACCAGCATATTTACAAATACGCTTGTATTGATTTATCACAACTACTAAGGGTTTAATATTTATAGTAGACTGTTTACGAAAAACGTGTACAAAGCATAATTTATTCCTTAAAATTAACAGAAATACATATTTCGTCGCCTAAATTCAGGTAGTGGAAATGCCAAAATAATGTAGTTTAAAATATACATTAGGTAAAAACGCTTTTAAAATTGAATACCTACACAACGCAATGACAACAAACGAAACATGTAAAATAAGGATTTACACAAGTTTGTACTTGAAATTTACACAAGTTTGTACTTGAAAAATAACCCTTACCTGTTGAGACCCTCGCCCAAGGATGGTTTATTGTTATCATCAGGATATACTGTCACCTCTTTTCTTCGAATATGTACAATCTCATCAAAGTTCATACCAGTTATATTCAACTCCCCCTCAAAAAACACCGATCCGTAACCTGAAAGTAAAACAACTAATAATAAATATACAAAAAGAGTTTGAAAACAAAGGAAAATGCGACAATCTTGAAATTTGACCGTTTTTTTTTGAAGAAAAAATTTGACAATGTAATCCACGTATTTCAAAAGTTTTTTTTCTTTTCTTTGTCTTACAAACTATTTGGGTCAGTTATTGTGCTAATAATGCCAATCGCGATATTTTTGGGTTATAAGTATGAGTTTTTAGTAGGTCACATATCATAGTGGAAAACATTTAGAAAGTTATAACCCACCACATGTAGAAAATATAAGGAATTCTTTGAAAATCAGAACTGTTTTGAAATCTTATGTAGTGATATACTTAATAACACGTCATCTTTGAATGTCTGTGCGCAATTTTTTATAAATTCTTCCGGTACTTTTTCTCGTTATATTAACTAGTTCTTAACCAGGGTTCGATCGAGCCCCAGGGCTTCGGCAACGCTTTTTGGTTCGACGAAGATCTTTTAAAGTAGAAATACTCGGCGAACGTTTTGAAAAACTATGGAGGTATATAGTCGCTAAAAATAGCAATTTTTATTTGCTAGATGGCAAAACATCGGAAGGTTAAAACTAGGTTATATTTACGTAACAAAGAATACTATGCGCATTGTTCGTAAGCAGCCAAACAACGAATCTTTGTTGACACCAAAAACGTAGCGTCAAAAGTTAAAACCCTACGATATAACTTGTTGGGGTTCGACCAAAGGCTGAAGAATGTCGTAGGGGTTCGGCCGTGATTAAAAGGTTAAGATCCACTGACATAGAAGAGGATAGAGTTACGTCACACCGCACAGAGTGCCGCGTTAAAAATATTCTCAAGAAAACACAAGTGGCCGATAACAATCTATTTTCAATTATTGTGCTGGTGTCAAAAACTTTCGTTTGTGGTGCCTTGTCGGCGCGATCGTCACGGTAAATAAGTTGTGGGCAATGACGAATAAAAATAAAACTATTGTTGGCTCGAAACAGCGCCAAAAACTTTCTTTCAAAAAACGTAAGATGTTTAGTTTTGTATGTGGGTTCAAATTACTAAATCTTGAAGAAACATGTTTTTGCACAATTTTAATGTTTATAAAATATTTCGCTTGTGGTGCTGTAACTTCTATTACGGGAAATCACTAAAAAACAAGGATTTTTGATAAACCCATTTGAGATCGAACCTAAACTAACATTTTTGCATCACCCGAAGCGACGCTGCAAAGAATAGCAAGAAACTTAACAAGCCTCGAAATTTTAGTCATATGAATCACAACACCTAACTTCGGTTTGTGGTGCTCACACAAAGGAGCGCACTAAATAACATTAAGACGTTTTGTTTAAAGTAACTCCGAATAGTGGAACTGAATACGTATGTTTGTAACACGAAAATCGTATGGCGAGAGAAAACTACGAACAATCACACAGTTCATATTCTAGTAATAAAGTCTCTACTGGTTTGAACTATATCTTTTTCCGTCAACCAGTATCTTTTCACAGTTTGCAAGCATTAAAATGATGTATGTTTCAGCATATTTTAATTGAAACACGGTCGCCCTTGACTTTTGCAAGCAAAAAAAAACGCCCAACAGTTTGTGTTAGAACTTGCTTTGTTCGGTTAGGACAGGCATGTCCAAACTTTTTAGTGAAGACGTCTGCGGGCTAATGTTATTGGGACCGAAATACGTAAACATAACTGCTACAAATTTTTATGGTTAGACCAGAATGAAAAAAAAAGGAATTTGCACACTGTACACACTGTAAAAATGTTAACAGTAATAGTCGTTTTTGACATAATAGACTTGTACGGTAAGTGGTCATGGTGTGATATCATAAGGTAGAGATTTTAAACAGTATTGTATTTTTAATATAACTGTTTTACAAATACTCAATTTACCTCTTTCTGGGCTCATAGTTTGTAAGTACTAGTTATGATGGTTACCTGAGAGACATAAATTAATCTGTACCATATAATTTAAGCTCATCAACACAACAAAACATGTTGTAAATAAAATAAACTTTTTACCAGCTCTTCCGATTGTAAAGTTGTGCACAACACAGCGCCCATCTTTGTCAGTGTTCTTGGCCAGATCGCCCAACCCCGGGATTGTGTAATATCCAGGTTTTGAAAGAATAATACCAGCAGGATGAGGTTCTTTCTCAACCTGTGCAAAAACAGGGTGTGTGCAGTAAAGGATAAATGAATTTGGATCTTTGCCTATTTCTCGAGATACAAATGATTTGTAATGTGTTAAGGCTCAGAATGAATAGACATCAGTTAATCCGGATCTTCACCTAACCCGAATAAATTTTTTTGGTCCAATCGGGTTCGAAAGAACCGAAGTTTACTGTATTTTGTCATTCTGTATTCACACTTTATGTTTGTTACCTCTGATTAAAAGTAATAACTAGAAAAATAGGTAAACATGGAACTATATTTTTTCCCAAGACTTCAAACTGGAGACAGGTGATATCATGTCACTAACATCATACAAAGCCAAACACAATATTTTCAGTTTTATGACACCTACCCCTTCTTCCAATCCATTCATTTCTACTTCTGCATCCCCATCTTCTTCTAATGCTGCAAGACGATCTTTGGTGACGGTCAGAGGGGATGAAACTGGTTGAGACGGAAGGCTCTTCGATTTCTTGATGTTTAATGCAACCATTGTATCATCCAGGTTGCCATCTGAACCTTGCTGACCGTTCAATCTGTCCAACTGTAAAATTGCCATGTATTAGCTCTTTATGTTAGTTAGCCAATTTAAGTGCTGTTAGATAGGAATGGCAAGTCTGTCAAAGAGATGTACTCAAATGGTCAGTCAAATGCTTTTTTTCCTTTTAAACAGCACAAAATGAAAATTTTAGTTCTGTGGTTGTTGTTTAAAGGTAAAACAGTTCTGGTAGCCCTTAAGTAGAAAAGTTACAAGATTTATTGAGATTTTGCTCATTTTTGCTTCTGTCATTTTTGGAGTGAAGTGCAGTAGGTATGGGCAAGAAAAAAGTAATCCATTGATAGCAGTTTAGGATTACCCCAAACACATCAATTTAAATGCACAAATTATATTAAAACATACAAAAACCTTTTAGTCAAAATCATAAAGAATAAATAAATTTACTCCAGGTTGGGTTGATCCTCAAAGTAATCAGTAATCACTGATTGGTAAACTAACCTGAACAACAGGGCCTCTTGATACAGGAGTATCTGTGATGGCATCATTGCCTTGTGATGTTGGTAGTGAAGCAGTCTTGTAAGGTATTGTTTCAGCAGCATCACTAAAGATTATAATAATACCATCACTCAACATTTGGTTAAGATTTAGCATGATACAGGTTAGCAAAATACTGGAAAGGATAACAAAACAATGAGCGAAAAATGGTCTGTTTTTGAGATACATTTTCCATTTCTGTAGTGAGATGAGTTATGTATGCTTGCACAATGGTAAACTATCATGTAGCACAAAAAAGTGGCATGCCCCAATGAGGACTAAATAGGTTCACCATCATTATAGGAGGTTGTGACTGGAGCTCACAAGAAAGTGAGGCTGGCACATACTGTTAAACAGTTTTCTTTGGATCAACAGAAACCCTTATAGTTATTCACAATTCAAGTTTAACACTAGTGATGGGACAATACCAGGTTTTGAAGCGAGTACCGATACCGAGTACAGTACCACATGTATATACCTTCGATACCGAGTACGATTACCGAGTACTTAAGTGTAGTGTTGTACTTAGTTGTATATCACTGGCTAATTTTTCTGCCATGGTTGGGGTACAGGCGTGCACACACACATGCAGAAAAATGTAATCTCCATGTGATAGAGAAAAATGTATACAGAACCTGGCGGAACGTTTTTCCAATTTTGTGCTGTCAGAAGCAAATATTGGCATAAAGTTGCCCGTATTCTTATGGTGTAAATCGGCCTTCGGTACTCGCACGTTGGTATCGAAAACTGAGACAAAACATTTCGATACCGAGTACGAGTATCGATACCACTGAGATTGTTCGATACCGAGTACCCGTCCCATCACTATTTAACACAATTTTATTCAAATAGAAACATAAACAGATCATTAATGAACATAATTGTAGAACAAACGCATAACAGAAGACTTATAAACACATTCAAAGTAACACACCAAGTCAACTACAACTGCACACACCAACCACAACTGAACACTGACACAAGGTCAAGAACTAATCTGTAACAACTTGGCACACTGCCAAATGGCAAAATCAGTCAACCATAAACAATTACACTCATGCATAAAATAAAATCACTGATGTAAGGAATTAAAGGAATAAAAAGTTAAAGGGTACACAAAATGTCTTAACACATACTAACTAATTTTGTTTAAGTATTGTAATAACACAATTGACCAATGCTTTTCAATCTTTTTAACTTGTCATATATTCAAAAGCACTTACTTTACACTAAACCACAAGCATCACTCAGAAGGAAATACAAATATTTATTTATTACTTAAGACATAGATGAGCTGGGATCAGCCCTGAAGCGTTGATGCAGACCACCAATCATGGGACACACATATAGAAATCATAGTATTCCAGGCCCATTAAAGTCGGCATACCGAATCAGACTGTTATCTGTCACCAAGCACTTACCATATGGCAAGGCTAGAAAAACTTGGCCTGTGGTGGGATTTTTACAGGAGTCTTTCTGGGACTCGTGCTCTACCAACTAAGCTACACAGGCTCAGTGAAGAACCCGCCGAAAATTGAATTATATATTATAGTATATTCTTTGGCCATTTACCTAAATACCCTTCTTTGAAATTCACTGGGCATCGGTTCTTTGTCTGTAGAAGCAATTGACCCTGGAGCTGATGAAGACGATGATGATCCATGGGGAGTTCCCGGGTAAGACCCACGTTGATTGGGGGTCACCTTAATTGTTAGTCTCTTTACACTCGACCTGAAAGCAGATTAAACAGGTTTGAGCAAAACAATAAACTCAAATTGATTTTACTTACAGTCTGGTACAGAGTTGTAAATGGGCCTGAAATTGGAGCCTAAACCTGGCTCGAATCTTAAAGAACAAGTCCCATACCTGGCCAGAACCCAAATCATTTTTGACAAGCCTGATTAGGCCAGAACGCTTGATTGACAGGCCAATACATTAAAAGCCTCAGAAAAGAATAGAGACAACAGACACAATAGACAATTGGTCTCGTTTAAGGGCTGTTTGACGTTAGGCCAGGTCCAGCAATTGGCTACTTAGCTAGATAAACGTATTCGAAAAAATACAAACAAAAGTTTAAAGTCAGGCCAAAAACAGGCCCGTTTTTTTATAACCTAAGCCCGAACCTGACCCGACTTACAACTGAGGTCTTGCATGGCGTTAAACAAAATGACATAAGTTTCTGTGATAAAATTGTTTTAAGGGTATTTCCAGCGGGAAACCCCCCTTCCTTTGCATTGTCAATGATTGCAATTGTTGCTAAGTTAGAATTAATTCATCATTATTACTGTTGTCAATCACTTATGCAATGCGAGTGTAGAATTTGATTGACAAACAATGATAATGTAAACAAAAAATACTTCAAAATCTGATTGACACCTAAACATTTTTATATATGTCATGCAATTGCAATACTGTGCACTGTAAGCTTTAAACAAAACATGTCGATTTTAAAATTGTTAAATATGTCGATTTTAAAATCGTTAAATACTATGGTTTAAATGTCAAAACAATTGCTATGACATATACTTCCTTTATAATATATATTTAATTAGTTTATTCATAAGGCCAAATTTTAAAGCTTAGACCTTAGACAAAGCATGAATCTAATTTAAAAGAAACAAATTCTAACCTTGCAACAAAACTACGATTACTGACAACCGACTCATCCTCTTGTTCAAGGCCAGCAAACAGCTGATGGGATTTGTTAGGGGTGCCCGAAGCACTAAGGGAGTGAGGGTGGCGAGCTTTTGGTCGAATTCGGGACGAGGGGCCTGGAGATACTTTGTATAATGGTGACTGGATTGCAGCTTTCTGAGCTGCTGGGTTCGTCGGTTTCAAAGCTTCTTTGCGCTTCACAGGATCGCTGAGGGAGTTTTTGAACAGTGGCGAATCCCCAAATGGTGCTGACAAAAGTGCCTGGAAAATCAAAGTACACATTTTTGTTGTGACTAAAATAGAAAAAATCAAGAAACACAAAAACACTGTATTCACTACATTATGACTAAAAGGCCAAAATGTGTACCTGTGTCACATCTCTACACACTTTTTGGCCTTTATTCATAGTATAGAAAGTGCAATATTTCTTTTTTTGTAAATCGAAGCATAAAAAATTGCAGATATTGTTCATTACAATCTATTCAAAAACTCTTGTAAATGCTTTAAATGACACTATAAAATTCAATTGAAAGTTGAAATAAAATCCAAAATACTTCAAGTTGTAAAGTGCTATACAAAATATGTAAACATGGCATAGCAAAAAAAAATTCTTTTAAGTAACACAAATTCAAACCTGAAGCATTTGAACAGATTGTTCGTTGGATCCTGTTGACAATGTAGCAGGAGCCTGAGTCCCTCCAGCAGTATTCTGTTGTCCAAAACCAGTTGATCCAAATCCTGTCGTCCCTGTGCCACCCAGTGTGCTCCCAGGAAAATTAAACCCAGAAGTAGTGCCTGATTCCAACAAAAAACTCTGATCACTTGACATTTTCAGTAGTATTTGGCTGGCTTTAGTCTAACTGGAATGCTCGAAGCATAGATCACTAAAGAGAGCTTTCTATTACACAACTGGCTTTAAATAAAATGTATTGATTCTGTATCACTGCACCAAAAAAGGTGTAGAATTGAGCAAGCAGCTGCCCTGTCAAGATACATATGCATCAAGCTTAAAGCTAAAACAATCTAGCCACAATGGGATTGTTCAAACCAGTGGTGTGCATCTAAACTATTACAGAGCAGTGCTAGTAAGTAATTTCTTCATTTTGTTTCTGACCAGATCAATGTACCCAGTGCAATTTTCTGGGTACTAACAATGTGACTTGTTAATTCAATATCATAAGCAGTACACTAGGGATGTGCCAAAACTGCAAATGTTCTGTTTGGTCGAGCACCGAGTCTCACTTAAATGCTCGGTGCTCGGCCGAGCACGCTCGGTGCATTATGACGTCACAAAAAATCCCCTTTCTACGTGTTAGCTCTGCAAGGTCTCTTACGTCACCAACGGTGTATTAGGCTGTGCAGGGCTCAGAAGTACATGTTTTTCCACCATCTAATACATTTGAAAACTCATTTGTTTTTGTTCATAGACACCCTTTCGAACACTATAGTTAAGTGTGTTAGCAGGGCATGAATATGCAAACTTAATGCTCGGGTCAGTTTGTGCAACTGCTCGGCCGAGCACCGAGCACCGAGCATCAAAAACAGGGATGCTCGGTACCGAGTACTCGGGTTCTGGCTCGGCTCGGCGCATCCCTACAGTACACAACAAAGTAAACAAACACATGTACTTGGAATCAGCCCTCAGGTTACACTTATTTACAAACCATAGTATATATGTCAGGCCCATGAAAGCGCAATAATTGATACCAGTCAATACAATCTTGCATTAGTGGTTCAAATCCCACTACAGGTATTTTTTTCTTGCTTTCGTGTTTACCAATTAAACACTTACAGCTTTTTGTTTCAAAACTTGAAGAAGTTGTAGAGGCAAAATGGTGAAACCAGAAATACTAATTTTTAACACACAACATGCTTTATGTGGTGGTAGCAATACCTCGCTTACAATGAGAAGCAAGAGATTTTCACTTTTTTTTTTTTTTTCACTATGCTTCGGTCATTGTGTTTACAAAAATTTCGGCAAATATGATACTGTACACAGCTTTCAGTAGCTTAACTGCGTTAGTGGCTTATCTACACTAGTGAGTGCCAAAGCAAACAACAGAACCAACTTTAATTGAAAGCCAACCCATTAAACATTTTGTCTTTAATGAGACACAGAAATATAAAATATTCAAAAATATCAACATTATTCTCATGAATGGTTAATATTAAAAATGTGAGATTATGGTTGTTTTAATTTTTTTTTTGGGGGGGGGAGGCTGTGGATGATCTGCTAGGTTAACTGGGGTCATAATTTATCACAGACAGAAATCTATCAGTAATATAAATTTCATAAATAGACAAGCACAGTTTTTAACCAACTGACAGAGTTATTCTAACCTGCTGCTGTTCCAGTATTGCCAAATAACCCCTTATTTTGTGTTCCTGTGTTAAAGGTAGAACCAAAAAGACTTCCACTCTGTGTGGTTGTAGTTCCAAAACCAGTTTTATTTCCAAATAGTGACGATCCAGCTGAATAAAACAAAATGTTCAATCTAATCCAATCTATCATCAGTATGCAAAATCAGTACAATGCTGTATATTTTATTTATTAGATCAGTAGTTCTCACACTGTGGTACGTGTACCACTAGTGGTACGACGGAACTTTTCAGGTGGTACGCGAGTAGCTTTCTGTGATTCCTAATTTAAGTCTGATCAAAAATTGCAACTGAACTGACCTAACTGATCAGTCCTGGGTTGAAACTCGGGTTTTGGACATTTTTTTGAAATTGCTAAATATGCTAGCCAGGGGTTGAGAAAGTGGGCTTATTTCTTGGTCTATCTATTCAAACAGGGTTTAGTTTTGGGTGGTAAGCAGCGATAGAAAAAAATGTCAGCTGGTACGCGATCCATACAAGATTGAAAACCACTGTATTAGATTGTAAGCAACAACTTTTTTACCCAATGGTAGCAGCTTACAATCAAGGACAGGTTATATTTTAATGCTATGCCGATACCATTTGTAGTTTGTACATTTTTTCATTTTGATTTGATTTGTGTTTAGTATTCATTTGCATGCAGACATCACATGCCAAGATATATTCTGCTGGGTACAGTTATATATTTGCCAAACTAACAACTGTTTACAAATAGCTTTACTACGTAGCCTAAGAAAGAAGCAGTGTGAAACAAAAGTATCTAACATTACAGCATGCAGCTTACAATCAAGAGTGGCTTACATTAACTTAATACGGGTAAGAAAAACAAAGCATAAGTCAATGAATATATATGTAATGTATATGTGTATTGGTTTATTAATAAAAACTCATAGAATAGGCTTGAGCAAAATTAAGCACTATTTTTTAATGAACAAAACAAATAATATTGAAGCGTGCATTTACCTGTGTTAGTTTGACCAAATCCTGTGGAACCACCAAAAAGTCCTGTGGCAGGTTTCGAAGTATTTGCTGAACCGAACATTCCAGTCCCGGTACCAAACCCAGTGCTAGCAGTTGTTGTGCCAAATCCGGTCGGTTTACTCCCAAAAATATTCTGCGTTTTATTTGCAACTATTTTAATATTATCTTTTTAGAACAGGTTAATATAATTTCGTTTTTTAACACATTAATACTGTCTACCGAAAAAACTGCTAGTTTACAAAGTTAGATTACGCCAAAGCATGGGAAATTTAAAACCCGTTGAGAATTCTCATTGTATGGGAAAGGTAAATCAAATTTCTGGACTCCCAATGTCTCTAATCATAAAAACATAAAACTTGTTAACATTTCACAAGTTGGCCACTAAGCATTATTAGGTTTAATTGGGTAAAAAACTAATACTATTTTTTACAAGTTGTGATTTAAAGTTTAGACTGAAAAAATGCCCACAAAAAAATTAAAAGATAAGTGAGCAAGAAGTTTAATAAGCTGGTAAAAACAAAACTTACAGATGCAGTTCCACCAAATCCTGTTGACCCTGTTGCTCCAAATCCTGTTGTTCCTGTTCCAGTGTTCGATCCAAATAAGCTTCCAGTTGAAGTTGCAGTGTTGCCAAATATGCTGCCAGTCTACAAAACAGTGCAAGCTTCAAAATACATTCTTTTCCCCATTTACTATGAAGCATTTAAATGCCTTATGAATTAAGTCAAATTCTGAAAGCATGTTCAAATGCTAATATGTATGCTACAGACAAGTCTGGTTAATCGCATATTCTGTTTAACACAGCAAAGGTAAATCCAAGGTATTATATTGTTAATTGCATACAGAAATTGGTAAAATCGGACATTTGACTACCAAGAATTTATAATGTATTATACATGAAATTCCTTGGGCTATAGATTGTAGCAACAATGTTACAATAAACAAACAAATCAAAGTCAGTAAGTTGTCAAATTGAGTTTAAAAAATTTTATTTGTAAAAAACAGATATGCATTTACTGATCTGTTTGAATATTAAAGCACAACGCTTTTCACATCTATTTGGGCTGTTGCATTCATCAATAAACTTATGAATAGATCATTGCATAAGATTCCACAAAACAGACCTAATTAAAGTGTATGTTAAGTTTTACTTACTGGTTTGCTTGCAGTATTTCCAAACAAAGATTTTCCATTTGATGTTGCCGTACCAAAACTTCCAAATCCGGATGTAGGTTTTGCAGCACCAAATCCAGCGCTTTTATTGCCGAACAATCCACCAGCGTTGGATGTATTTGTTGAACCAAATAACCCACCACTTGTACTTGTTGATCCGAAGGCAGGCTATAAATGTGAAGAGAGAAAATGTATATGCCTGGCTACAAGGTTATAATGCACAGATGGCATATAAATAAATAAAAAGAGCTTGACAAACAATCTTATACACATTATTTGACAAGGAGTGAAAAAGCTTTTCGATGCCGAAACTTAAAGTAGTGTTATCAAATACCTTGCTGCTACATATCATCAATGATAATTCATGTCTTCGTTTTTTTTTTTTTTAGGTAAAATTAAAATTAATACATTTAAACACAATATTTAGTATAACTAACCAGAAATGGTTGCAAAATACTGAAAAAAATGGAAAATTTGAACAGTAAATGTCAACTTTTGTTATTGTAAGCAAAGTTCTGGCAATGTTTAACTGAGATACCTGGCAAAAATCAATTTTATTTAGTAATGTAGACTTAGGAACACTATACACAAACCTGAAAAGTAATTTAATCATAAATGAAGAACTTGGCAGTTATGCTTATGACTAAATGACTTTGAAGTCCGTGTATAGTGTTCCTAAGTATATTGGATGCCACCATGGTATTGATGTCAAGCTTAACAATGGAGATTGTTGAAACGTCTACATGATGTATTCTACAAACACCAAAATGTTCTTTGGCACTTATGTTTATGATTAAATGTAGACTTACTTTAGCAGCACTGGACCCGAACAGGCCACCACCACCACTTGCAGCAGTTGATGTTTGTCCGAAATTAAAAACACCTGATGATGTAGTGTTCCCAAAAGAAGATGCTGCAGTTCCCGTACCTTGATGCAAAAATTATACAAGTATGTTAAGCAAAAGTGTTTACGGGCTTTTAAGCAGTGTTTCATACCGGAACGGAACGGAACGTTATACCGGAAAGAAATAAATAATTTTTGGCTCAAATACCGGAACGAAATACCGAAATAAAAAATATTCAAAACACCGGAACGGAACGAAATACCGTTATTTTTTATTCCGGTATTTTGTTATGGACATTTGACATGATACAATTGCTGAAAATTTCGTGCCGTTAAGCTATCATAAAAATTGAAGCTCCTACAATTTACATCCGTTTGACCATCATTGACAAATGTCATGTGACGTAACAACTACCGACAATAATTCTTGTGTGTTGCAACTTTCTTCCTTTTTTCGCTTAATAGTTGCAAAGACCACAAAGAAATGCTTGTTTGTTCAGACCGAAATACCGAAAAATACCGTTATAAATTTATTTCGGTCAGACCGGAACGAAATGAAAATATCGGTCCAGAACGAAATAAATAATTTGCTCAGAACGAATAACGTTATTTGGTTTCATTCCTTTCGAAACACATATGAATTCGATACGGTATGAAATACTGCTTTTAAGTTAGTGCAGTGGTTCCCAACTGGGAGGAATTTCTTTAAAACTTGAGGGGAGAAATTTACATTTATTTTTTATGTGGTTTGTTTATATACATGACCTATGATGTTAATATGACCTATGATGTTAAAAAATGACCACATTTTTAATGATCTTTGTTAGGTTTAGCATAGGGGTCTCCAACACGCGACCCACGGGCCACATGTGGCCCGCCAGGCAATTTTCCGTGGCCCGCGGCATTATAAGCAGATGAAAAAATAAACAAAAATCTTGTAAAATTTAAAGGATGTGTTTGTTTTATTCACCCTTCAAGTATTTCACAATTCAAAATCATATATCACTAAGTCAAAAATACCAAATTTTACCTTTGTGATACATTATTATTAATGTGATGTAATAATGCAACCTTATTCTGATCATCAAAGGGTGAAGTTAAAATCCGTCAAGTTTTTTGTGTCCACTAGTTTTGTTTAGCTCAGGGATAAGGAACTTTCAAGTTCATGAAGGCCAACCAACATTTTGTTGACACTTATGTTGGTCGCATTGACTTTTTCAGATGCCTATAGGCCAGTGCAAAGTCTCCAGTGGTTTCCAAACCATTTCATTTACATAACAGACGTTTCGTAATTTTCCGCGGTCCACGATGAATTCAATGCTAAAACCATGCAATTAACCAGCTTAAGCTGCTAAAAGTAATTTAAACTTTCATCACTACAGCTTTAGGATTTATTTTACCTAAATATTATCACACATATCAATGTTCTAAGAGCGGGTTGTGACATCACAGACAAAACTAAGATAGGGAATTATGCGCAAACAATTTCTTTGTTGATTTTTATGAAAATAAAAAGCATTGATGAACACGGAAGTAAGATTGTAAAGTCATGAGCTCTTGGAGGTCAATGAAAATAACGCTGTTAGCCAATAAGGGACCATAAACTAGAACATTTTGACATGTAAGACTGCATGTGGCCCGCGGCCTCTAAAAAATTTGAAAATTGGCCCGGTACAACTGTTGGAGACCCATGGTTTAGCATCTACTATTATGTAGTATATTGGGGGAATTCCACAGAATTTGTGATTCACAAAATGCAGTCATAAATACTTTACATGAAACTGAAAAAGTTTTTACAAAAAAATTTCAATATGGTTTAATTATATATACAATAAAATTGCATGAACCTGTACATCCACAAAACAGCCTGATTTTTTTCTGCCCAAAAAATAAGTTGTATTAACTATTATAATGAAACAACATACCTGGGCCTTTTCTACCAGCAACATAATCCTCAGCTCGGAGCTCTTCGAAGCTTTTTGCTTCATACTCCTTCATAGCAGTGATGCATTGGTGTCGTGTACTGATGGTTGTCGACACCCCACTTCGCATCATTGTGTCATTGCCAGAGGTTGCTGTAAACTTTGTGCCACCTGTGCCAGATTGTTGCTGACCAAAACCAGCTACAAGGTAATAATTTGTAGTTAGTGTAAGTCAGAGATTAAGATCAAGCCTTTAAATCACAAAATCTATACGGATTGGGCAAAGATCTGGATGAACTGAATGCAGATTAGTGCACGTATAAATGGTGCCTCATTTTTGTACTGAAAATCCATATTTTACACAATCGTTTTTTGTTGGGCTACAGCGCTTCGTTTTTGCCCATTTGTTTTTGTATTCATGCAAATAAAAATTTTGTTTGTTATGCAGGTATATATTTACAAGGAAACAAAAGAGCTGCCAACAAAGGTTTGGTCTTTATACCACCTAGTATCTTCCTCAAGGTTATACACAATGTCTAAGATAAACTTTGAAAAACTATTCTTTTAATATGCTTGATTTTTTTTATTCTAAAAAGCCCAAAATCCAAAATAACTAAAAATTTATAAAATCTTACCAGTTGCTGTGCCACCCCCAAACAAGGACCCTCCGCCACCAAATGTTGATGTAGATGATGTAGCTGTACTTCCAAAAAGTCCTCCAGGCTTTTGCTGCTGTCCAAATGAGCCAAATCCACCTGCAGTACCTGAGGAACCGAATCCTTGCTGTTGAGTTGTTGGAGTCCCAAATATGCTGTTGCCAGTTTTTGCTGTTGGTGTACCAAAAATACTCCCAGTGCTGGTGTTTGCAGCTCCAAAGCTAAATCCTGAACCTATAATTTAAACAGGTCATTTCAAGCAACGTGTATGTATCATACAGTAAACCTCGCTTAAACCAGATTTGGTTAATTCTGATACTGTATTCGCCTAATTCGTACGAAAACGGAAGTACAAATGATTTATAATACGGTAAGGTTTCAACTACTTGACATCGGTTAATACGGATCAACGCTTAATCTGGACAATTTTTTCTCAGTGTGCTGTATCTCAACAAAGTCACTTAAAGTTAGGTGATAAATAGCAATAAAGTGATATTTAGGCAGGAACTAGGCATGCTACATTCAATATGGTCTAATATGTTATTTTTGTTAACGTTTCAGTTTGGTCATAGTTCAGAGTTATTTCAATTTTATTTCTTACTAACTTCCATGTACTGTAAAATTGTAGACTATCCTTAAAAAAATTTGAAAAAAAATATTGCTCTATTGAATTGCCTGTTGTTCGACAAACAAATCAATTGCAATACAAATGCCGTGTACGATGTGTAATCGTTGAGCAAACAATTTCACACACAAATGTCGAAAAACAGTTTTGCATAAACAATAAATAGATACCTGTATTGGGTTTGGCTCCAAATCCTCCTGTGCTTCCAGTTCCTGAACTTCCAAACAATCCACCACCAGTTGTAGTGGTTTTATTTCCAAACAACCCTCCACTGGTATTCCCTAAAAAACAGGATTTGTATGCAAATAATGTATATACATATTAATATGCAGTTTGTTTTAGTTGAGTTGAGTTTATTTCGCTGGGCAAAATCATAGCAGCACAATTGCCCTAAAATATTCACCAAGCCGGAAATAGCTGCTCAACGTTCAGGCAGTAAAAAGCGCGATAAAGTTGAGGGTACACTTGGTGGAGGGATGGTAGACGCGCTGCAGCTACACTGTTTTAGACCCATAATAAATTACTAAAACCATATCACAAAATTATTTGTAAATAATTGACAAATTTTAAAGTGTTGTTATGCTGTAAAACATACTTGTACATTTACTTACCAAGTCAACCAACATCTGTACATATTCCAACCAAGTTTACAAACAGGCCCAACCAGTATATATCTTAGCTATCTATATAAATGGCAAGCTTTGCTTAATTTAAGTTGGTTGTGTTTATACATATATTGCTTCAAAGTATGCCCATTTAATTTGACCAAAGGGTGTATAAAAAAAATTTATCCCAATTTAAGCTTCTCAATTCAGATTAATGGTTTGTTCAAAGTTTTTCACCAAGAAGTTATAAAACAAAAAATACATAAAATTTCAAACCTAAGTTGGGTTTAGAAGTACTGACATTACAGCTACAGGAAAAAATCTACAAATCCATACAATCGACCACAAAAATGTTACTTACCAAAAGAGGAACCACCAAAGCTTGTGTTCTGGTTAAACATGCTTTTTAATCCCGAGAAAAAAACAGAAAATGATTGTTCACACGAACAGGGCAGTCTGTGAAACGTCTTTTTAGAATCTCTGGCAGATTTTTGTACAAAATTGCATTGCTAAAACTTTATATCTGTAAATAAAACAATAAATGACTATATTGCACAATTTTTGTTTAACTATATTAATAGGAAATAAAAATTCCCAAACAGTCCGGTAGCTGAAAACCTTAAAACGATAAATAGTACTGTAATATGTCACATAGATAGTATCGCAAGTAAGCGTTGAAACAAAGTGTAAGTTACTATGTTACAATGTAAATCATCAAACTGCTTTTGTTTATGAATGGTGGTTTTTTTCAGTCTGCAGAATGTGGAAGGTGCACAGGCAATTTATTTTTTGTCAAAAAAAATTTTTGCACACCAATTTTTGTGGTTTACACGTGCAAATTTTGCACCAAAGGCATTTAATTGGCCTGTCTTAAACCCTTTTACTTGCTTTGCACCTGCTGAAATTGGTCTTGCAAGTGAACTTGCGGGTCATGCATGCACCATGCGGGACATGTTGGTTCTGCAAGCCAGAGATCTCGTCAGGAAATGTTCTGCAGACTGGGTGATTTTTACCACTCGGACATAATTTTTTTGCAGAAGTTTTGTGGAAAAAATATGGTGCAGTTTCTTTTTATCTGTATTATGTCACACTACCCTGAACATGCTTGATAATGACCCCAAATGGCCCAAGCCCAGCATTTATATGAAATAAAAAAAAAAGGAAACAAAAGGAAATTAACCATGACCGCAAAA
The DNA here is from genome assembly GCF_965637545.1 of Phallusia mammillata. Classification (NCBI taxonomy): domain Eukaryota; kingdom Metazoa; phylum Chordata; class Ascidiacea; order Phlebobranchia; family Ascidiidae; genus Phallusia; species Phallusia mammillata. The sequence goes on along the minus strand of NC_137259.1, from coordinate 4,904,558 downwards.
CATGTAAAATTTAAACAATTGTAAACATTTTCTGGTTAACCTATGACAGCATTTATTTTCGCTTTGTTAATGCCAAATTTAAAGTTTATTTCAAGTTGTTTTGCCAAATAAATACTAACCAAAATTTGGTTACTGTTTTATGTTCTACGGTCTATCAAACAAAACTAGTTTCACTACACGTATTTAAGGAACACAATAAATCTAAATTAGCAAAAAAGCATAAATTTAGAAAAGAAAAATACAAAACTACTTTTTCAACAACATGTAATAAATCTTCACCGTGTCACGCATCGCCGAGTTTAAGCGCGTTTCGATTTCTTGCAATTTCATAACGATCGGTGCACATGTTGCAATATTATTTTCTCACAAAGCACAAAAACGTAATAATGCCGTTGCCAGGCTGCTTATAAAAGATGAGATATTTTGGTTGTGCAAATTACTGCTGAAACATTGCGTTATTTCAGTTGATAAATATCCATTTTCTCGCCAAAATGAGTTTTTTAATGGCTGAAATGTACGATCTTGGCTTGGCCAGACAAGAAGCATCATGTATGTTTGATGATACACCCTTGTTTAACACCGAGGAGGCAATGATTGGCTTCCAGGAAAAACAGGAAAAAGCCAGAAAGGCAAAACAGTTACAGGTAATTTTGCTGAATTAAACAAATGCTGGAAGGGATAATTGTTAAGTATTTTGTTGTAACAAATGGCACTGCTTTAAGTTATGACTGTTTATGGGTGTTAGTGGTGGAGATTCAAAACAGTTAGGAATAATGTGTTTGTTAGACTGCAATTCAAGCTTTGTTACTGCCACTTTTGTAGATAAAGTACTCATACAAGACAGGGCATAAAAATAACACATACATGATAATTACAACATATTATAGTTTATTATAGTTTCTAATATGTCTTGAATTATAGCATGTTTGCTTTTTCGTAGACTATAACATGGTTATTTAGTACACTCTGTCGGTCATGTTTGTGTTTTATCGTGTCTAAATTTAAGCAGTTCGCCATTTCTAATTGGTTGTTGTTGACAATTATTCAATTCAAAATCAGGTAAATGGCAACAAGCAACAATTATTGCGTTTTTTTCACTGCTAGACACAACAAAAATTGTTAAAACGTTTGCAAGAAAGAGCAGTTACCAGTGGTGGGACCCCCCATTTTTCAGCCGGTTCGCACCGGTTCTATAGAAACGTCTCTCGAGATTTTATAAGATCAGCGAACCAGTTAGCATTTCTGGTTACTTTCAATGGATTTACTGTCGATAAATTGGTTGAAAAATTATGAATTTTGTGATAGAACCGACTGAAAAAAATTAATTCCCACCACTGGCAGTTACCGAAACCTGCCGTTTATATAGTTGTCATTTTCGTAACAATTAAGCTCTATGATCCACTCTTTACTTAGACTACAAAAAAACATCACTTTAAAATCAATATTTTTTAATCGCAGGAAATTCGTTCCCACTTGGACAATGTTCTTGAACGGGTCGGTTACTTGCTTACTGATATAGGGATTTCCCCGGAACTGCCGCCGCCCCGCTTGGATAAAGATGAAAAGTGGGGAGCAACCGCACTTGCCTTTCGTCCTCCAGATTTTTCTGATGATGAAGACGGCGGAATAAATGCTGAGGGCAAGGCTCGGTTGAAGGGTTTACTAAAGGCATTTGCAGCTACTGCTGAGTACAGGTAGAAGAAAAGGACATAAGGTGGTGGGGTTCAAATTTTTGTCAGCCGGTTCTATCACAAAAGTCATATTTTTCGGCCGGTTCTGTTACAAGGTTAAACTGCGATACACATGTATAGTTAGGTGCGAAACCGACCCGAAAAAACTTACTCGGCATCTTTGCAGGGATCAACTAATGATGGATATAATTGAATGGTTTACAAGTGCTCAGCATACAGTTGGCGACCAATCACAAGATGACACGAAGCTGCTTAAGCGTGAACGTGAAGGTGCCGATTCCATGGATGTCATAATGGCAGCTCTTGACAACGCCAACGAAGCTTTACAGAAGCTGCAGAAAATTGGAACTGCAATGTTTGAAGATAAAGACGGTGAAGACCATGAAGCAACAGCAAGGTACCATAGCAAACGTGCTTGCAATTAACTTCACTTAACCGTTAAGATTAAGGGTAGTACTGGTTCTTAATTGTTTTTTGCACCTATACCTGTTATACTTTTGCGATTTTTTTTTATGCTTGACATAGGTAGATCGAATTATAGTAATTTATTAACATTTTTATAGCATTTCCATTTTTATAGCATTGCCGGTTAGTCCATTTGCCAAGTTGTTTTTGCAATTAACCGGATAATACTATTTACAACTGATAAACCACATTTTTCGCTATGCAATTAATTGGATTTGCGTACACAACAACTGTTTTTGTAGTGGCATTAGAGGCAGCACCGCTGCTCGTCTGGACGCTCGTGTTCGAAGAGCAAGTCTGCGTCTTGATACGATGCCCTCCTCAAGTAGAGCTTCGGCAATGAAATCAATTTTTGTGCCGAATAACTTGCCCGACGGTGAGTCTTACTGTCAATGAGAAAACAAGGCAGAGTTGTAATTCCAAAATGAGGAATTATTTTCCATATCGCAATGGGTTTTTTTTCTAATCAAGCCGGTTATTTCAAACTTAAGTCCAAACCCGACAAAAAAGCCTGGTTCAACTTGCAACTCTGAAAAACAAGAGTTAAGAATAATTTCATTCTATAAAACCAACTTGTTTGCATGCAGACATTGAATCGATGCAGGCGGGATTTGATGGAGATGACGAAGATGAGCAAGCTCTGCTCGAAGAACTTTCTAGTCACTGGCAGGTTAGTGGTGCAAAAAAGTCACAATGTTTGCGAATGTGTCTTGGTGTATAGGCTGTTGCTGCCAGGCATATTATCAACTTTGTAGAGCCCTCCTAGGAATTGTATGTTTATACCAACGTTTTGGCGTCCTATGTAGGTCGCCTTCATTAGGTTAAATAACACTGAATGTGCATATACAGTGCATGATAGACAAAGAAAAAAGAATTAAACGCAAGCATGTCACAACGAAAACACTGTGCCATAACGATAAATGGGGCCTCTAATGTGTCTTAATGTAGAAGCTTATGAACTGGTTCTTATTTCGTCCGTTGGTCGCTCATATATGATACTAAATACATGCAGGATGTTTGTGATGAGATTCGTGATATCATCATCGCGGTTCACGAGCTTAAAATCATCAAACGATCGACCAAACTCGCTGTGAGGAGGGTCCTATATCTTTTCAAGCACATCGTTGCCCTTCTAGCACAACGATCAGAAGTGGTAAAAAATACAATATTATGTATTTTTGTGTAAGTTTTTGTGTCACAATTGTGTTTCACTTAAAGTTTTTGATTTCATTTGGACAGATTTTGACCTTTAATGTACTTAAAAAGTTAATACTATGCAATGATAAAGCAACTTTGGGGTCACTTTATATATAAAAACTAAACTATCTTGCCTAAAAATTTATTTTCTAAAACTTTTAATGAATTTCTCAATAATTTTCAATACTCTCAAGCAGCATCTCAAACTTAAAACTAGCGCAAATGATGTGGAAAAATACCCAAACGGCAATTAATACTGTGATACGTAGAGTCCACGACATACTTACTTTGCTTGTGTGTTCGACGTTTTTTTTCTTTTTTATGTGATGATGTCCAAGTCAATTTCATGTGATTCGTTGTCTAAAAAAAATTAACAACGAAATTGAACCGACGAAAAACAACGAAAGTGTAAAAACCAGTTATTTGTCAGGCAAAGTCAAAAGAAACGGCGATGATCAAATTAAAAGCCGAAGCAAATGCTTGTCACACCAAGATTGATCATCTACATAAGGAGGCCAAAAATTGGCGTGAGAAGTTAACAACATCTCAAGCTCGCAATCTGAAACTTACTCAAGACGCCGAGGCATTGGAGAACGAAGTCAATGCATTGAACAGCGCTCTGAGTGAAAAGGAAGGACAGGTAAAACGGTCACTAGGTTGTTTAAGGACATTACCTTGACATGAGTGACACTTGATTTTGATTTTCGAGTGGCTTAAATGTGGTGTCGGCAACCTTTTTTGCTCTAAGCACCCGTTTTGAAACTGAAATTTTATGGCGGACCGGCGTTTAAAAAACTACAAATATGCAGCAATGACAACGCCTAAATTAGTTTATCATCCCCGGGATACATGGTCAAAATGTTTTAAAGCGTTTTACCTCAGAAAGTATACGGTCCAGTTGCCGACCGCAGGTTTAAATAAAAGCTTAAGTGACAGCAAAATTAAATACTTCAGTTTGATTTAGGAATTAAACCATCATCAAGTAATTGTATAACACCCTGTAAGTATAAAAATAAATTATAAATAAAGTGGGTTCAATTCAAAGCAAACTCAATTCCCAAATTGAACCAAATTATTTAAATCCAGTATCACTCAAACTTAAGCCAGTTCTCCTACATCTCAAGTTAAATTAAATAACAAAGTATCTCTCAACTTAAGGTAATATCAAATCAAATTTTACTCCAATCAGATGTAAGTGAAATTATGTTATTCCTTGGAAATCAAACACCTTACATTGCAAAGCATAAGTGTTCTTTTTTGTTGAATGCTTGCGTGCAATGAGTGTTTTGACTGAAGGCTTGTGACCTACTTAATTTCATATTATTATTATTTTTAAAACGCACGCATGTTTAGGTTAAGAAATATGTTATAACTAGTGATGTACCGAATCGACGAAATTTCGATTCGGCCGAAACCGAATATTCGGCGGTTTTGCCGAATAAATTCGGCCGGATCAACCGAATCATTTATGACGTCACGCAAAGTCGTACGCTACGCGTTTGACATGAAAACACAAGTTTATCTACATGGTTATTATTATAGAATGGTTGTGTTTCGTCCTTATTTTAGTTCTATGGGGTTTAACATTGCCTCAAGCATGATTGCCAACCCAAACAATGAATTACTGATTTTTTGTCTGCAGTGGGAAAAGCGTCAATATGTTAAAAAATATAATGATTGACGCGATTTTCGTTGGTACTAAGAAGAAAGGACACGTTTAACGCTTTAAATGGGTGCTCGTAAAAGATTCGGTTTCGGCCGAATCGCAACCAATTATTCGGCCGAAACCGAATCTTTGCAAAAGTGGCCGATTCGGCCGAATAAATTCGGCAAACCGAATATTCGGTACATCTCTAGTTATAACCAACATTTTTTATTGCCATGCATTTGTTTCCGTTGGTTGTGGAAGCTCTAAGCTCTAATGCAGTGGTCGACAACCTCCGGGACCCGGCCCAGTTCGTTACCGGGCCGCGAGGAGTTCGTTACAGGGCTGTATACATTTTCAGGTTAAATGCTTTTAAACATTTTGCCCGTGTATAAACTATTTTTTGCGTTTTTATCGCAGAATATTTGTAGTTTTTTGAAGGCCGGTCCGTGATTAAATTTTAGGTTTAAAACCGGTCCGCAGTGCAAAAAAGGTTGCCGACCCCTGCTCTAATAGACAGCAATTGTCTAATTGTCTTAACCGGAATTAAGGTCTTGATGCTTGATACCCGTTCCATGATAGCCTACCATGCAACTGTAGAATGCACCTTTTTTCAGATTGCTGATTTAACCCAACAACTTTCTGAGATGGAGACTCTGCAATCCGCCGCAGCTCCAAGTCCGGTGGAAGAACAACAGCAGGGATCTATGAGTGATGAGGTGCGGGAGCAGATGTCCGCGCTCCTCATGAAGACACGGATGCAGCAGCAGAGGATTGAGACTCTTGAGGAGGAGATCGAAGAGACGGGAAGAAGTTTGGAGAAGGAAAAAGTAGCTCACTTTCACGCAGCTGATGCGAAAATTAGATTAGAAGAAGAGCTCGATGATACGAAAACAAGATTAAGGGTATGTTGTACACTAGATTTGTTGAATCCTGTACTGACTTGAATTGCTCAGCTGGGAATGAATACTTTCATACTGGGATCATCCCTAAAGTGTACATGCAAACCAGCGACCACGATTTGTTGATGAGTAAGCTGTAATCTTTGGTCGAAATGGACGCTTAATGGCTGATCCCAGTATGAATGGAGTCATCTTAACTGATTAATGGTCGAACTGGCGTTCTCCTACTACGAGGCTTGCATACAAGGCAGGCAACGGTGCATGTGACTCGACTTTCGGCGGATTCACCACTGAGCCTGTGTAGCTCAGTTGGTAGAGCGCGAGTCCCGGAAAGACTCCTGTCGTAGGTTGGAATCCCACCGCAGGCTAGATTTTTATAGGCGCAGGCTGTGCCTTGCCATATGGGAATGCTTGGGAGACCGGCTTTATTCGATATGACGGCTGGCGTACTATGACTTGAATTTTTGTCATAGAGACGGATAAAACGCGAACAAAGAAAACATTAGGTTACAAAGTTTTTCAATACAACCATTCTTTTTGCGGTAGCTTCGTTTTACAGCAGCGCATAAAAACATTCTGTTGCAATTTTTTTCGTGCAACATAGAGCGACTGCGCAACGTTTTAACAATTGGACTTTGCAAATTTTATCAAGAAAATTTTGGAAAATGAGAGTGATATTGATTCCAATCAAACATTACATTTGCTTCAAATATTGTTTTTTTTTACTGCCTTTGTTGAGAGATACCTTTTTACGTATACAATACCTCAAGTAAACCTCAGTTAAACCTGATTTGAAATGTTATAAGGCTTCAACTAATCGACATCGGTCAATCTCGATCTTTGCTTAATCCGGACAATTTTTTGGTCCAATATAGGGTCCGGATTAACCGAGGTTTTTTGTATTTAATAGAATGAAATTGGCTATTGTTCAAACACTTTATGTGCTTTATAACCCCTTTTATCTCTTACTCTCTTACATTACAAAACTATATTTGAATTGCAAAAGAAATACGTTACATCACAGCAAACATCTTACTTTTAAACGTTCCATGTAAACAAGGATCAACGATTTTTTAAAAAGGCAATGGTTCGCAACTGGGGAGGAATTTTCTTTAATTTTTACATATGGTTTGTAACTAGACACTTTAATTTTGGGAATATGTTTTTTGTATGGTTTAGCAGATACTTTGTAGTCTATTGGGGTGCTATGAGAATGTTTTGAGTGGTTAAGTGAGGAATTCGTCGATAAAAATTAGGAACTAATACCAAATTAGTTTTTTAGGGGAACATTTAAATTGAGAACAATAATTACTAAATACCACAAAGCGAGACTAATACCAAGTTTCATACCCTTTTTATCTGCTTTTTTATATTTCCAAGACATGCGAAATCCGCACAGTCAATCTTGAAGAATCCTTGGAACGTAAAGAAGGTACCATCACATCGTACGAGAAAGAGTTAGACGCAACTAAGGTCGAGCTCAAGGCCAAGGAAGAGCTTGTTTCCAAACTTACCAGCGTTGGCTTAGATGACGATGACGCCGAACCACGTGACTTGCTGAAACGGCGGGCCTCGATGAAACGACGTAACTCAACTCGCCGTCGAAGTTCTGTCCGCCGTCGGAGTCGCCCACAAGGGGCCGCTGAGTCGTCAACGCATATCGCTGATCAAAGTGCTGAACACCTAGGATATGAACTGAAGTCAAGTACCAGAATGGAAGGTAAGTATGCAAAAATGTGTGTGAATACATTTTTTTACTTTTGTACTGTAAACAAATCCGGTCCTAGGAGTTGTAAGTCAAATAAGTCGGGCCGGGTTTTGGCTTACTTTCTAAGGCGACTTAATTTGGCTTTGAGTTGAGACTCGGCGCATTGTATCGTAATGTTATCCAGCTCGGGCCTAGTTCGAGCTTTGATAAAAAATAAATTCTGGTCAAGGCCAGGTTTTTGAGCTACTTTGGGGTTCGGACCAGCTTACAGCTTTGTGTCAACAAGATTCTTCGGTTGGCCTAATTGTACTTTTTAATATTTTCCAACTTTTTTTCGACAGCAATTTTTTAATATCACAAGTTTTACAAAGTGCGATCGAACTCGGACAACTTTTAAATGGAAATTTTAACAAAGAAATTGTAGGAGCTGGACTGTTGTTTAAAACTAAATATTGTGTGCACAGGTCTGATCCAGGTTTCCAGTACAAGATTAGTGGAGAAGCAGTCAAGGTAAAATACCTATACTTTCATCTTTTGACAATTTCGTCTCATAAAGTGGGGGGAAGATAAAAAATCTTTATGACCGAACTTCCTAATAAACTACTATTTATACAAGCCTCCTACAACACTGCAGTATCACTCCGTAAATGTAAAAACACAAGATGTTTCGAAAAGGGAGTTCCCCCGATCAACCTGTTTGCAAGTTGTGCCGTCAATTTTAAGTTTATTGGCTTTGGGTTCCCATTCCTGGAAAGCAAAGCAAATAAAAATCTTTCCCTGCTGTAAAAAAAGAGAATATATTATTTTAAAACAAAAAATTAGAAAGGAATAATATTAATGAACCACGCAAGTTTACAAAAAAATGAAACCTACAAACATTCCTTTTTATGATTTCTTTATCGATAAAAAACAAATTACATGTCACAAATAATGTGAACCAATGTTATAAAACATCTATTGAAGTAGGGTACGTTAGTGGGGAACAGACTTAAATGTAATTCAAAATTTAATTTTGTAAGAATGTAAAGGGTTTAAATGCGTTAATTGAGTTGACTTACTTTGACCACAATTTAATGTAAGTACGAAAAACACACTTTAATGTTCAACATTGGCAAACATGGTCTGTTTACATCAGGTATTTTGGTATTTAACATTTGGTCTGGGCAAATAAGATTACTCATTAAATTTCTTTACACCGTACATTCAAAGGCTGACAGCAGCCGTGCCGTTGCTCCCTGACGTGCAAGAACAAGACGTTGAAAGCACACGCACTCCGCCCATAATCATAACAGCTGATATACCAGTTGCCGAAGCCGCGGAGTCCTCACTGGAAGCTTCGCCGGAGCCACCTTCTGCGCCTCCTCCGTCCCGTCTTCTCCATCCCCAGCAGCACCAACCTCCTCAGCACCGAAGGTTCAGCGTCTCCTCTGCATTGCTGGAGCGCCGGCGATCAGAGAACGTTGTATCTTCTACCGAGGTACGTAACCGCTGGTATTTTTGTGAGGACAATTTGGGCACGGATGAAAAAAATTCGCTTGATCAAAAACTTAACTGTCATAGCTTCTGAAGAAAATTTGCCGATTTGATTTGTTTTCAGCTTTTGAATTCATCACTCAAAAATTCTTTTTCAATATCCGCTTGTTAAAATCATTGCATGCTTCTCCACACTAAACGTCAACCCCAAGAAATTTCGACCAAGTCTGGACTGTCCAGCTGAGACTTTTCCAACATTTTATTCTTTACTTTCCATTTAAAACTAGCTCGGTACTGCTTTGATCTTTTAATTTTAAAATGATCTTCCTAACAAGTATATAACGAAAAAGGGGTTTCATTGTCCACAACATGAAATAGTGATTACAACAGCGATTGGTAAACCGTTTGCAACAAAATTGTAGATCATAGTAGGTCTATTAAAAGTGCCTTCTGAATTTATTTATCGCTGGTCTGCATGAATGCTTCAGGGCTGATCCTTCCCAAATACATTAGTTGGTACATTCAAATCATTATTGTTTAGTACAAACGGGTACTGTCGGAATTACGCGAGGCCCAGAAAAATAAAAACGAACTTCAAAAGGAAATCGATGAACTCAACAAGGAATTAGAAGAACAGGAAGAGAGGTGACGTGGCAATGTGTTATTGATCATTGGGATAGCTGGTTTATAAACACGTCGCTACAAAAACACACGGCTTACACGAATACCTAATTTTACATCAAACAACAAACGAAATTGTCACTATAAATTTGGTTGAAGACGTCGCTGTAAAAATCCCCGCTTTGTTTTAACTGTTTTATTGCTACAGCAGTGGTTTCCTAACTTTTTGGCGGCACTGGTTTTCTGGTGTTAAGTATTTTAGGCTTACGGATCTCAACGTCTACTTTATTAAGCTCTTCTGGCAATTGTATTTAAAATATAATCGCAAGAAGAGGTCCATAAAGTTGATATTATGCCTGGTAGCCACAGCTTACATAAAGCTGTTTAGATAGAAACGTGTCATTGCCAACCCCAAAAACATCTCAAGATCTCCTAGGTCCTAGGAGATCTGGGAATCACTGCTCTACAGAAACGTACCTTAGCCAATACATTGCATGCTTACATTTTTTTGATACACAAAAACACTGCAATAAAATTGGTCGTGGATTTTAAAGCCAAAGTATTTAGCAACTGATAAAGGGAGCATGTGTATGCACGATGAAGTATATTTACAGTACAAAAACATTTTTGAAGGTTTGAGGAAATGCAGGACAACGCCGAGCGGCAGCACAAAGTCAAAATGCTTTTGGAAGAAGACAAATTGAAATCGGGAACGGGCAAAGTGTATGCAGAGTATCTGAAAGTTGAAACTATGGTCGTAAGGTTGGTTTTGTTTGAAGCGAATTTTGTTCTGTTTTTAAAAAGAACCCGTTTCATGTTATATTGTGCTATGGCTTAATTGTAGATTTAAGATGGATTTATCGGCGACCTTGGAGAGGGCTTTAATGGTAGCAGCGGCAAAGCAAGTTAAAAGTGCTTACAAATACAATGCCCCAGCCAATCCAAGTGACTACCTGGATAGCGCTATGAAAATTTCAGAACAGTAAGTCTGCGCACAATATCGGTTTTAGGTTTTTTTTGCATAGGTTTAGTTTTTCATATAATTGTTGTTCATGTTCCTTACACAAACCAGTATTTGGTAGAATGTGCAAACTTATTCCAAACCAAAAAAGTCTTCCAACTTACTTGAAGAGAAACTTGTCTAATCACATTAAAAGCCAAAAAAAAAGCTGTTTCATTTTAAATTATTTTATACTTCATCAAATCAAATATAATCTTTTTGTTAAAAAATAAACGGTATAGAATAGGTTTTAACTTAATCACAAGGTTTAGGGCTTTTATCCGTACACCTTATTCAAATAGAACCGACCGTTCGAATTTCTTTATTATAAGGCACAAAAAATAGAATTTTGTAACTTAATCATGCATTTTGGGGCTCTTCTCCGTACACCTCTTCAAACGGAACCGACAATTTTACTTTCAGATTTCAGAGTGCCTTTCAGTCTATACTTGAAGCAATAAAGCTCGCAATTCATACAATGAAGTTAGCTCAAAACAAAATGAGAAGAAGCGTAGATGAACAATTAGGCCTAGAGACTGTCCAACACATGAAAGTGTTAGCTGCTAAATCACAAATAATTGAGGATCTGCAAAAAAGAATGGAAGGTTATAGAAAAGAGCTAGACGAGGTTTGTTTAGATTGAGTTGTAAAATGTTGAGTTGATATTATTTCGATTGGTGGAAGAAAACATAACGACACAATTACACTAATGCAGTGACCAAGCCCGCGATAACTACTGCACCAGAGTTGTAATTCGGGCCGGGTTCGGGTTTAGGTTTTTCCAAAAACCGGGCTTGATTCGGGCCTGGTTTTACACTTTGTGTCAGTACTTATGAAAATAAATTTAACTTGCTACATTGCCGGTTGCTGGACCTGACCTAATGTCAAACAGCCCTAAAACGCCTTGTTCGACACCAATTGTCTATTCTGTTGTCTTGGTCTTTCCTGAGGCTTCAATGTATGGGCCTGTCAATCAAACTTTCGGGCCTAAACGGGCTTTTCACACACGATTCGGATCGGGCTTGTATTTTCGGGTTCGGGCTCCAATTTTAGGCCCGTGTACTGCACATTGTTGAGACGTAATAAAGGCCAAAATTGGAAAATCAAGGTTGATGCAGTTAAACTGTCTTTGCAAATGTTGTCAACCTTTGTCAAATAACCGTATCTGTGTCCCCACAATACAACATGTGTCAAAACTAGTAATGAACCGAATATATTGAATCAGGTTCGGACTCAAATCAAAATCAGCGCGGCATTTTTACAGAATTGAGTTCAGCCAAAAACCTAATCGTTTGTGGCTCAACGCGAAGTAGCCTACGCTTTTGACATAAACACACAAGTGTTGCTAACAAGCAAACAGTGGTCTCCCAACAATGTGATAGCTCTGTTACGTTATGGTGTTAGTTGTGCGAGTTTGAAGGTTGCCTTGGCCATGGTTGCCAGCCTGCAAATGAATTACTGATATTTTGTCTGCAAAGTACAAAACCATAGTGCCTTGAAAGTTATCCCATATTTGTTAATTGATGGTAATTGTAGTGCAATTTGAAAGATTCTGCGGTACGTATGTTGGAGAAAAATACCTGTTTTGCGCTAAAGTCGTGTTCGTGTAGGATTTGGTCGAAACCATATCTTCACAAAAACGCTGACGGATATTTGGGAAAGTTCATTTTGAAAACCCTCTGTTCACATAATAACAAATTCTGCTTGATGATTTTCTGCCCAAAATCCTGATACACCAATGTTTGACAAAAGGAAGCAAAATGCAAACCTTCTGTACCAACAAAAAGATTCAAAAGTTTGCTTATTGTCAGGTTTGACTTTCAAATAACCGCCCTAATTAACTTTTTTGGTTCTAATAACATTCTGAACTGGATTTTATTTAACCTAGCTTTCTTTTGCCCTCTATTCCTTTATCAGTATTAGTTTGTTACTTATGTACATTTAGCACGGTTTTGAATAATCTGAGCAAAAAAGCAAAACTTTGTTACTTGTTTTCGGGATTCGATTGAACGCCTAAATTATTTTTGTATCAGCAACTCAAATAATTCGTTCACTTTAGAAAAAATAAAATAAAACATATTTACCTTTACGTGACTTGGAAAATTATTTTGCATTCAGGTTCGACTTCAGCAACAAAAGACAGCGAAAGAAAACTTCGAAATTTTGTGTCAACTTTCTGAGGCATTGAAAATGAAAAACAAAACTTCGGCAAAGTTAAAAGTACAATAATTTTTACTTATTTATGTAACTTTAAAGAAAACTAAATACAAAACGATTTTAAGTGTTTTAATTTGGTACATTACATTAATAATTACAATAAAAGCATTCGAGTTTTTAGGACCAAAAAAGTTAGCCCAAATTTTAACTTAAAAATACACGTTTTGTCGAAACTATATTTTTGTACAAAACAAAAATTTAAGTGATAAATCAAAAACCATTAACAGCGGGGCTTAAGTTAACGATCCCTTTCGAATATTTTCAGTTATGAAACAGTAAAAATATTAATTGTTGAAGCACTAATTAGAACATAATCAGTCAGTTTCTGGAAAGTACCCTATATTACGTCTAAATGGCTTTATCAGTTTCGTAATTAAAAAGAACTTACAGATGATGGGATTTTTACGAATTTATTTTTTTAAATGGTTTTCTTTACACATTGAAGGAATATGAAACAGGGACAAAAAAGCAGAGTCAAAGACAAGATTCGTTTGGGGTTCCCGCAGATGGAAAACATCTGACCAAAGATTCGTTGGAAGTGATGCTTCAGCATGCGCGAGACCAACACCACAAACTAAAGGTAAGTACAACGGTATGAGTCATACGGTTTCAGAGAAAATATGCACAATTGATTCATTATGTATTTTTTGCATTTTCTAATTATAACTTTTTTTTTTTTTTTTTTTTTTTTTGTATTTTTTTTTTTGTGTTTTTTTTTGTATTTTTTTTTGTTTTGTTGTGTACAAAAAAAAAAAAAAAAGAAAAAAAAAAAATTATAACTTACTGGAAAGACTGAAACTTTGATTGAAGTCGTCCACCGTTTTTTCATGTTTATATAAATATTTCACCCAAGTAATAGGCATCATCAGTTTCTAAAAACAAACAGCGCTAAGAAATTTTTTTTTTTTTTTTTTTTTTTCACGGGGTTCGAACCCAGGACTCTCCCGGGGACGAATCCCGATCAGGGTTTTTTATGTCTGTATATGGGTCAGGCGCGCCAGACCGTTCGGCCAAGCTCCTGCCTAACAGCGCTAAGAAATCGTATGCAAGTTAAACCATTTTCTACACAGCGCCGTTTAGCGGATACTGAGACCCAATTGGAAAAGGAGAGAGTGAATCGATACCGATTAGAAAATGCTCTGATCGCCAACAAAACTCGAGTACAAACCAAATTTGGTGAAGGCACGCTTGCTGTCAATCAAGGAAACATGAAGGCGGCGCCTCTACCAAAAAATGAAGAATACTCGGACGTGAGTGGTGGAGAGTATGTCACGTGACTCATCCACCTTGTCATAAAGATTTGCAATAGTGAAGGCAAAAAACACAAATTATCATTCTACTGTAAACCTAGGTTAATTTGGACAAAAAATGTCTAGAAACGACTACGATTCGGATTAACCGATGTCAGTAGTTCAAGTTTAATGAAATTTTAAATTATTTGTACCTCAAGTTTTGTCCGAATTCGGCGAAGATCCGGATACACCGAATCCGGTTTAACCGAGGTTTACTGTATTCAAATCAATTTTAGGCGTTTTTTAAACCATTTAGACTTAAACCTATAACTTCCGATTTGTAATCAAGCAAATACTGCTTTTTTCCATTTTTTGTCCTAAACAGTAAACAAAGCTTTACTCTTTTTGCAGCAGATGCAACAAAACACTTCAGGTACAGAAAGGTATGTGAAGACTTTGAGGCAAGTCGAGGAGTCGGCCTCTCAATCAAAGAAGAAGTTTATAGACAGGGGACTTCTCAGTCGAATTAATCACGTGACAAAGCGATGGAACGCCTACGTCATAAAGCGTTGGGTCGCAATTGTTCGACGCTACGAGCTGTACAACAGGTAAAAAACAAAGCAAACATACTGCGCAATGCTCGATAAATTAGAGTCATGCGTTCGAATCCCACTGACAAATGTTTGTTTTTGCATTTAGGTAAAAATCTAATACACTCCAACCCTTATCAACACTAATGCAAAGTAATATGTTTGCAATGTTTTCTGATTGTAATTTCTATTGCCAAACAGTTAAATTTCTCGTTTTTAAAAGAAAATAATATTCATAAAACAGTTACCAAAATTAGTTACCACAAAAAATATTTTGGGACAAAAGATGTGTTCTTTAATCTAAAACATGATTGCAGTTATCAATTTGTTCTTGACAAGCTGGGAAAAGATGTCATTGAATATCAAAACACCCCGGAATCAGGTACATTCACAATTTTACGGTTTAGTAACCTATGAGAAACTTTATACCTCAGCTTTACACAAAAGTCGATTGTTTAGCAGCTTTGTATCACCCTTGTTTACATGAATGCACTGTTTTTAGCGGGATTACAGAAGTGTTTCTGGCACATCCAGCGAAAAAAGCAGTTGTTAGTTGAAAGCAAGAAATCAAGCGTTGAATTTGACTTAGTATTGCAAAAATGTCGCAATCAAGTTGTGGCAGTTTTTAGAGAAGTTGGATTTGCTGTGATCGCCATTAAGAAGCACGGTAAGTCAAAGTGGGTGAGTGAGTGAGTGAGTGTGTGAGTGAGTGAGTGAGTGAGTGAGTGAGTGAGTGTGTGAGTGAGTGAGTGAGTGAGTGTGTGAGTGAGTGAGTGAGTGAGTGAGTGAGTGAGTGAGTGAGTGAGTGAGTGAGTGAGTGAGTGAGTGAGTGAGTGAGTGAGTGAGTGAGTGAGTGAGTGAGTGAGTGAGTGAGTGAGTGAGTGAGTGAGTGAGAAAGGAAAATGAGGCAGTCGACAGTGCAAGAAATGAATCAGTCGACAGTGTAGCTCCTGCTTGTTGACAGATGTTCCAATATTTTTTTTCTGATTTCCAAATAAACAAATTACCTTACCTATCACAGGCACATTGGAAGTGGATCTAAAACGATCATCGTCTGTGAGTCCAATCCCTCCGAGCAACAGTGCTCTTTCGCAATCTTCGTCACTCAGGACGATACCGGATGAGGAGTTAGCCAAGGAGCAAGACACTCTTACTCCTGATGATGAACGCAAAGAGTTCGACGGTGAACAGGACACAGTACAAGGTAGTCGTGTGTTCAATCAATGTTTCATGTCGTAACGAAATACATAATTTATGGCCTAATTCAGAGCTGTAAGTCGGATCGGGCGTTTCGGGCCGGGTTCGGGCTTAGGTTTTTTGAAAAAAAAGCGGGCCTGATTCGGGCCCGACTTTACACTCTGTGTCAGTTTTTTTTTTTTTTTTTTGAATAAATTTAACTAGATAAGTAGCTAGTTGCTGGACCTGAACTAATGTCAAACAGCCCAAAAACGCCTTGTTCAAGACCAATTGTCTATTGTGTTTGTTGTCTTGGTCTGTCCTGAGGCTTCAATGTATAGACCTGTCAATCAAACTTCGGGCCTAAACGGGCTTCTCAAAAACGATTCGGGTTCGGGCCGGGTTTCGGGCTTGTACTTTCGGATTCGGGCCAGGTTCGGGCTCCAATTTCAGGCCCGTTTACAACTCTGGCCTAATTACAATTTGTTTGTTGTTCGGTTACGAGCTTAAACACTAAAACAACATTCTTTTGTTAGGACAGAAAAACACGGTTAAAAATTATTTCGGTCTGTCTGGAACGAAATTAAAATAGCTGTGCCGAAACGAAGTAAATAAATTGCACAGAACGAATAACGTTTTCTTTTCTTCGCAAAACAAACATGAGTGAGAGCTTAGGGGCGTTACAATGCTTTTAGTAACATATCTAGCAACCTATGCCATCAAGTTATATTGTTTATCGTATAATCTGATTAATCGCATGGAAAAGCTTGGTACATGCGATTAACCGAAATCGTTTTTATCGGAAAAGCTCTCAATAAATAAACACTACCAAAACATGTTCTGTACGTTCAGATTTTGCCTAAAATTAGGGGCCGACAAACTTTTTTCACAGCAGACCGGATAATTTCAGGACTGAAAAGCTGCGTAGCTCGATAGGACTTAACGATGTACAACCAGTGGTGCTGGGATTCAAATTTTTTGTCAGCAGTTCTATCACAAAAGTCATCTTTTAAAGCCTGTTCTGTTACAAAAAGTTCATTGACAGTAACCAGTAATGCTAACCGGTTCGCTGATCTCATAAAATGTCGTGAGACGGTTCTATAGAACTGGTGCGAACCGGCTGAATCCCACCATTGTGTAGACTATATAATCGGTCAATTGGTTACAAAAAGATTTTTTTTGTTTTAGAGTTAAGCCATGCAATGTCGGTGAACTCAAGGTCGATCATGCTTGTAAACAAACCCCCTGTATCTAGAGTTTCAACTGCTTGGACAGGTTTGCATAATTTTTTTTAATATATACCTTAATATGTTTCTCCGAATGATTCAGTTTCTAATACTTTGGTGTTTTGTTTGTCAAAAGCAACCTATGCCAAATTATTATCATAATGTTATTCTCAAACACAATGACTTGCTTGTTTGTTGTTTAAGTTTTGTGGCTGCCTTTCAAGTTGTAAACACAATTTGCATACTGCTATTTAAAAGTGTAGAATAAAAGCATGTTCATTGTTGTTTTACATGGTAAAGGTACTAATATACAACTTTCATATTTTAAAATGAATTTTTATGTATAAAGATAGTCAGTACTTTTAGGGTTGGGTAGGTTTTGCACTAAAAACAAAATTAAAAAATACTAAAATTAACCATTTTCTCTGTCTGTTTGAAAACTTAGTTGCCCCAGAAAGCCAAACTAGTTTCATGTGTGTTATAATGTTACCTCTGCTCTTTGATATGCATTGCCGATCAGTCATTTTCTTGTGAGGAATAACGTGTTTTTTTAGAACACACAAATACCACTTCAAGCAGTGACGCTGAACCCCGCCATATCAGCGCACAAAGTCAAGAGCTCCCTAGCGCCGAAAGTGACGACAGTGACGAACATAACACTGACCACCCGGTGACGTTGTGCGACGTTCAGATTCTACCAAAAGTTGGCGAAAACGCTGATTTCAGCCCAAAATTTTTTACAAGGCGTTTTTCGACCAACTGCTGTAGCTCAATAAAGACGAAATGTAGCACAGCGCCGGAGAGCGACTGCAAGCTATGGTCACGGTAAAATTATTGTTGTTTGTTTGTTTGTTTGGTTCATTTTTATCCTCGGTGGGTGGGCAACGTCTAAATGCGATGCTCACAGTAAATGCTGCCTGTTTAAGTACGCTAAATAATTTGAATTTTTGGACTTTTTTTCTGGCAGTTGGTGACCTTAATTTATTTTAACCAATTGGGAACCACTGGATTGGAGCAATGCCGCTTAAGTTTCTTGCTCAGGGAAACACAAGTGACCGAGAGAGGATTAGAACCAACAACCTCGTGAGCACCAGGCGATTCAGCTTCACAGGGCATCTTTGTTCTTTGGGCTATTTGGCAGCATTTAAAAAAGCTGGGTTTAATTCTATTTGCAAAAACGCTTCGTGTAGGGCGCGTAGTTAATTCTGGACCAAAATTTTAACGGTGGATGAATTGCACTGTTTGTGTTAGCAAAGCTTCGTTTTCGTATGTTTGCTCGATTGGTATCAAATTATTGCTATACATTTTTCAGAACTTAGGAATGATTTCTCTTACATAAAAAGAAATAGTAGAAATGGAAGGCCTATACTTACTCTGCAACAAAAGTTAAAACACTAGAATTGCATAACTTAGTTCAGTGTCGTAGATCAGTTCAGTGCGTTCAGGCCGGGTTCAGGGCCTAATTTTAGTAAAATGTACTCGATTTGCACTTGACTTCACACAAGGCCGCTTTGTGTCGTGATTTCGCCCTAGTTAATTTGACTTTCTGACCTAATTCATGAATGCTTTATTTCAACATTTTTTTTTGCTTCGGGTTCGTACTTTCGTGTTCGGGACGCTAGTTCAGTGCTTGTCAACCTTTTTTGAAACTGTACACCCTTTAACGTTAAATTTTTACACCCCAGTGAAAAATTTATTCAACTCTATAACACACTGAATCTGTGGTCCTAACTGAAATAATGATGAGCACAATACCAACAAGCCATAATCTATAATTCACTTTCTACTTCAAAAAGAACTACAATTAACAACGATTAGTGAAATATTAAATTATGACGTCACAAATACAGTTTTGTAACTTAAAATCAACCTACACTTGAGATGCATGTTGTGTCATGAGTTGTATACTCCAGCCAGCCTGTTCTAAAACTGAAACCTGCCTATTGTGATACCTGGTCATAGGTATATTATATTTTGTATCTGGTACACCCAAGTAAACCCTATCAAAGTGGTACACCCTTTGAAAACTATGGTACACCCTGGGGTGTGCAATACACTCGGTTGAAAAGCACTGCCCTAGTTTCAAACCCGCTTCAAATTCTGCTTAAAATACACCACAAACGTGGATTTAAACGATTACCATTTTCTACAGTCCGTATTCTATTAAAACAATACGTTTCTTCCGCCTAGTGACGAATCTGTGGTGAGTTCCAG
This sequence comes from Phallusia mammillata, assembly GCF_965637545.1. Taxonomy (NCBI): domain Eukaryota; kingdom Metazoa; phylum Chordata; class Ascidiacea; order Phlebobranchia; family Ascidiidae; genus Phallusia; species Phallusia mammillata. The sequence continues at coordinate 4,885,201 of NC_137259.1, read as the reverse complement.
CAGAAGACGTAATACTCTCTCATTGTTACGACGACGAAGTTCGTCACAAATGATCAATAAAGCTTATTGTGACGTACCGAGGACTTTGGAGATGGACATTCGACAGGATTTAAAGATGGCACAAAAGAATTTGCAGCAGCTCATGAGGAGGTCTTCTGTCACGCCAGGTAATGTACCAACGGTCATGGGTTCGAATCTTGCTGATACATAGAGGGAGAAAAATAACGTTATTTTAAGACAATTCTATAATAGAGGAGCAATGTCTCAACATTTAAATACTTTTATAAAGACATGTAGTTGGCAGTAATATAGGTTACAAAAACATTTTACCCCTTATAGCCGACAGATTTGTATCAAAAATAGAACTAGTTAGTTTTACTTCCTACATGAATTTCTGTGTTTTCTTGGGAAATTAAATTTCAAGGCTTAATTGTAAGATAGTGTTATCAATGTGACGAACCAAATATAGGTAACTCTTAATTTTTAAACTACAGTAAACCTATGTCAAACGGGATTCGGTTCATCTTGATCTTAGCCTAATTCGGACAAAACTCGAGGTACAAATGATTTGTAATGTGGTAGGACTAACAATTTTTTTGGTCCAAACGGGTCCGGATTAACCGAGATTTAAAATGCCACCGAAATACAATATAATGTATTTGTTGTACATTACACAGATGCTACAACACCAGCCAATTTTGACAAGAGGCATATACGCCAGCGTCGCAAAACATTAGCATTCCTTGGTCTTAATCCAAACATGGACGAAATACCAGCCTATAGTTCACGCGAGTTGATCAACATGTGCAAGAACCGCGTCAGCCCAAGCGATACGTCATCAGGGAGCAGTGACGTCAGCCTTTCGATGACGCGCCCAAAATCTGTTGGCCAAAAAAGTCGTCCAAAAAGTTGCATATCTGAAAGACCGAAAACGGGACCATGTTGTAGTCAACGGTCCCCTATTAGGTTTGTGTCAGAGTCTAAGAGTGCCCGGTTCAAACAAGATGTGATGAAAGCAAAGAGCTTGTACGGAATTGGAAAGACTCTTGCATCCAGTAAGCAGATCTCATTGCAGGACCTCAACCAACAAATTGAGGAGCCATTACGTCAGCGCAAATCGCGCTTTAATGAGTCTGATTTGCGTCGTTCAAGTGTCAATCAATAAATGCTTTTGTGTGTACATTTGCATGTAGTGTGTGGTGGGATCGATTTTTCCAAAGTTTTTAATTTGTCTGGTGGGTCAAATTTTCAAACAGCTGAAATCAATATTTCAGTCATTTTGCCTGAAAAAAATATCATTTCTGCGTCTAAACTTGCGTCCGGCTGTACCCTGAATGCCATTTGTGTTGCATTAATTTGCTTTCACAAAAACGTAGCTACACATACAGTTCACTCGAAAAATATGGAAAAGTAAATGTGTCATTTTACTTCGATGGCTCAATGTTCAAGACGTCGATAGTTGTGTTTTCGCATGTGAATAATCCAATTACAAAAAGCATGTACTTGACCATTCGTGATCCCAACATACTGTAGTGCCGTAATGTGGCTACACTAGCCTATATGCGTTCAATAATGTCCTGTCATCAGCTGCACTAGATGACACCTTATAGCTCAAAACAGTATGCACTGTCTGCAGCTTACCTATATTGCAATTTTATTCAAAAGCAGTAATTTTTATTTGTTTGCAACATTTTTGGGTACAATGAGGATTTAAAGCTTGGGAGCTTTCGCATAAATTCTCATGGCTCTTATCTTGTGAAGAACTTTTCGTAAATCCACCAAGTCTATTACGTGCATAAGTTTGTCCTGGGCTTCGATCGCTGTTATTCTTTCATTTCTGTAGAAATGAATTAATTGGCGTTATTAGAAACATTGAGTAATAAAAATGACAACTTTGTTAGGTATTTCAAAAATAGAACTGAGAAATTGCAATTCTTTCAAACGACATGTTTTGTTCAAAGCTAAAAATACGAACATTTGGACAGAATTTACGATTTTTAAAAATATAACTTGTTTGCAACGATTATTAAAGAGTTGGCGACGCAATACATGAAATAAAAAACATTGCTCGAAATGAGGACAATCGTTATTTCCTACGAGGTTGTCAATCAAAATTAGGAAAAGTCTCAAAAATAAGGGAGGTATAACAGCAGTAAGTATTTTTAAGATTTAAACCGCTTACCACAAACTTTAAACTATGACCAGACTGGACAAATTCCCGGCATATTTATGACCTCAAAATAATATAGGCCTAAACATAACACCCTCCTAACTACACCACATTGCCCTTCTAACTACACCACTTTGCTCTTCGCCAACCTGTGTTATATGTTTGACATTTACTGTTACAACTCGTAAAGTAGCTTTTACATTTCTCTCCAGACGGTAAAGAGTTGCATAATCTGTTGTTTTCTGGTGAAATTGTCATCAAGGAAAATGTCTTGCACTTCACCGAAGGGAACTTTTAACTTCGTTGCAAGACGTTGTATTTCAGAGTCGGGGCAATTCCTTGCTATCAGTCTCATCATATGCCTCAGTAACACCTCTGAAACGTTGGATACTGTAACTGTAACAAACTGTCGCAAAGCAAAACTAGTTTGCTAAACCACACCTAGAAATGCTAAAGTTTTTGCTAAAACATTTTTAAAGTCCTTTTGAAGGTTTGGTGCTCTTAGATTGCATTTTGAATACATGTTCAAACTGATAGAATAAAAAAGTGAATTCATTGCAAATGTTCTCAAAAACTGTTGACACAACAGATTTTGCAATAAACAGTTGTTAACTTTGATTGGCTTTACTGGTAACAGTTGATAAATTTGTTAAATGAACACTAGATTTTTTTTGCAAAAACTCGCCAAAAAACAATAGTCTACAGATCAAAGAATTGAAATTAGCAGCAATAAGGCAATATAGCTTTCTTACCGTCTCGTTCTTCGGCGCTTTTAACGTATTTGCATTTTTTGGCCATTTTCACTTCATAGTTTTTAAACCTAAATGTTGCTACTTTTGTCCGACAAAAAACCTAACTAACGTAGTCCGAACTTAACAACTATATCTGCTTCAACATTTTCTGTGTAAATCGCTGCTTTTTGTCACATGTAACCTTTAACTGTTAAGAGATTATGACCGCATATAGCGGTGTTGTTACAATCCATTGTGATGTGTTGATTTTTAGATAAGTTCTCTTATCTAAACTATGGCTTTATAAAGCAAACAAAATACTTTTAGTCGTCAACAACAAAACAAAATAATAACTATAGCCCGGTCGCAATCAACAAATTTTCATTACATTGTACGTTGTGTGTGGAAAAGAGGACATTTAAAATGTTTTCAGGATTGGCATATTAGATGACTTGAATCAACGACAAAATCTGACCTTCAAGTCCTTTAATTCCAATGTGGAATAAGAAATTTATGAATAAATTGACTTCCGAGGGTGAAAAAATTACAGAAGTACCTAATTTGCAACTGCATGTCAATCAATTTTGTGTTTAAAAGTTTTGAACAGGCTTACGTACGTGACCTACCAAAAAACATTTAAACGCCTACCATTAAGTTTTTTGCATTGAAGTAGGTTGACGACCGACGACTGGCTGTGTCATTTTTTGATCATTAAAAGCCCAATATTTATGTGTAAATATTTTACACCTAAGAAAGTTCACAGCTCCGTAAAATACTGCCTGCATAAGTTACGAAATATACTCAGAATAAATTCTTATTTTCATGTTATGCTTGTTAATGTGCGTTATTGTTGATCGTGTTATATAATCGTTTCGGTTCAATGATCATATTGCAAACGTGAGACTCGAAGTAAGGTCATTCAGTTTTAATTTTTCATCAGATTAACTAATAACTGCATAACATAACCGGCAAGGTTTTTGAAATTGTTTTTATTACTTTTTAAAACTAAAATGTAACTTTTTTCAGTAGGCTCTCTGCTGGCCTGGTGTTACGTTAATAAATTTATTTATGTTGCATGCAGTATGGCTGCCAATTTGTTCAAAGTTGCACTGACCCAAAACTCAACTCTGCAACGAGCACTGGTACGTTTTTAACATATAGTAAATTAACAACGAATTCTTGCAGGCTGTAGCAAAACATTTGATGTTATTTTGATGCATCATTATAAAGTTAATGAAGTTTATAAATGTCGGTTTTATTTCATAAGCTATAGTAATGTATCTTTTTCTAATATTTTTTAGACATCCACAACAGCATTTGCAGCAGCACGCCATCAAAGCAATAGAAAATTGCATGCATCAAACATCGCTACAGATGCAAAACAACCTGTGAAAAAATCTTATGTTTCTGCTGATTACCCTGTGATCGACCATACTTATGATGCTGTGGTTGTCGGGGCTGGGGGTGCAGGACTTCGTGCAGCTTTTGGATTATCTGAGGCTGGGTTTAAAACTGCTTGTGTTACAAAATTGTTTCCAACAAGATCCCACACCGTTGCAGCCCAGGTTTGAAATATTTTGTTGGGATTGCGAATTGACATAAAATATTTAAACACAAAGTTTAAATATGCAGATCGGTAAATATGCAGGTTAAAAAATTCTCTATATTTTGTGGTTATGTGGTTAACCTGTTTTGAAATTATATCAGCAATACCAAACTAAAAGGCGTTGTATTTTTCACTGATACTACCGACTAATCCAGTTAATCACATAACCAAAGCAATGCAATATTCTGGATAATTTTTTGACAACAGTTGGGATTTATGAGTCCAGTGCAACAAAATCGATCATGCTTTTAAACAGTTTGTCTGTGTAACATTTGTTGTGTTGCAGGGTGGAATAAATGCAGCTCTTGGTAACATGGAAGAGGACGAATGGAGATGGCACATGTAAGTTTAATGAAAAATATAACCCAATTATAATCTTGAGTGGTCTACTTACATTATGTGTGATTAGGTATGACACAGTGAAGGGTTCAGATTGGTTGGGTGATCAGGACGCTATCCACTATATGACTAGAGAGGCACCAGCTGCAGTAATTGAGGTAAGTAACTGTTCTCTATTAAAGCTTACAGCTATACCATCATTTCCTCACTAAGTGGGCCATTTGCATAAAAAAAGCATTATTGCTCTTCTAGCAAAGGTCTGTGGACCCAGTGTCCGTTTGCACTTGCGGAAAAAATGTCGATCTAAGGCAGTGGTTCCCAAACTGTGGGCCATGGCCCAGTAGTGGGCCACCAAGACATTTTCAATGGGCCACAGAGCCATTTGAATAGATTCTACTGTTTTGTTATACTGTAGATATTATGCGCCTTGTTTTGAAAAACGTAATTTTTGCAAGAATTCTGAATCTTGTAGCCAAATTTCAGGAGCATGTATCTCATTAAAAATAAATTGCTAGAAAATTTCGCCTGTTTTTGAGTCATTTTTTTTGTTTGTGCCCAAATTTACAGCATGTGGTGGGCCACGAATCGCTATTCAATAAACATTTGGGCCACAGACCAAAAAAGTTTGGGAACCCCTGATCTAAGGCTTAATAAAAACTGCTGGAAGAGCCATATATTTATATGATTTCTTTATGCTTGTTCAAACCATTTAAATAAAACTTTTGTACTTTTTTAGCTGGAAAATTATGGGATGCCTTTCAGCCGTACTACAGAGGGCAAAATATATCAACGTGCTTTCGGTGGTCAAAGTTTACAGTTTGGCAAAGGTGGACAAGCGCATCGTTGTTGTTGTGTTGCTGACCGCACAGGACACTCATTACTACATACACTTTATGGAAGGGTAAGTTTTAGCGTTGTTTGCTGCTCTAAAAAACTGTCATAGCTTATTGTCTGGAATTTTCCTTCTATTCCTAAACTTTGATTTCATCTTGTACGAAGTTGTATAAGCTTTTCTTGTTGTTTACCAGTCACTGGCATTCAACACTGATTACTTCATTGAATACTTTGCAATGGATCTTCTAATGGAAGATGGAGAATGCAGAGGTGTTTTGGCACTTAGTCTTGAGGATGGAACTCTACACAGAATAAGAGCAAAGAACACAGTTCTTGCTACTGGGTCAGTATATCTTAACAAAACACATTTCATTTGGAAAATTGGCTGGGTAGTATTATAGAAGTATATATGTTATGAACAAGTTGTTTTTCACTTTTATGTGAAAATTAAGACCAATGAAAAGAAAATTAAGAGAATATTTGAAATTCTGGAAGCTTTAAATAGCTTTTAAACCCTTGCACTTCATCATAAATTTTCATGTAATAACCAATTACCATCAGTAAAATTTGCCTATAATTTTATGACCGCATTGTATATTGTGCTTTTTTTGATGATTTTTTATTAATTATATATACAAGAAAAATTCTTATTTTTGGGTATTTAAATTTTTTACAGTGGTTATGGCAGAGCATATTTCAGCTGTACATCAGCTCATACATGTACTGGTGATGGCACAGCTATGGTTAGCAGAGCAGGATTGCCAAATCAAGACATGGAGTTTGTACAGTTTCACCCAACAGGCATATATGGAGCAGGCTGTCTCATTACGGAGGGTTGTCGTGGTGAGGGCGGTTACCTCATCAATTCGGAAGGTGAACGATTTATGGAAAGGTGAGTATCAAGATTGTTATGGATTAGTTTCTGCATTTTGTATTTTCTTCAAGTTCATTAGTTGATAAAACATGACAGATTCACTGCAGACAGTGCACACTGTTTCGACCTATAAGGTCTCATCAGTGCAGCTGGTGACGAGAGATTGGCCGCATTGGCTAGTGTAGCCATCAAACGGCACTCCAGTTTGTGGTGAACAACAGGGTACAACCCCATACATCACCCAGTCTGTGCGATGCCACAACTGACAGATTTCAGATTCAGTTCTTGGACAAAAAGTCAAAATTTCACAGTTGAAAACTTGTAGTTTGTATCTTGGAAGATAAAATATAATGTACTTTTTTTATTAACTGCACACTGAACGAAATATAATATAATTGAGTGTAGAGGCGATTATTCAGTGAATGTTTTGTGCTTTAAAATGTTTGATGTGTTTTGAAGTTTTGATGAAACTTTCTTCATAGAAGAAGATTTGGTTGCGTAGTTTAACACAGCTTTAGTGGCTGGGATGGCATGTATGTACTTATTGTCTAGTAAACTTTGTTTGCATTTATGAATTATAGATATGCACCCACCGCAAAGGACCTTGCATCTCGTGATGTAGTTTCAAGATCAATGACCATTGAAATAAGAGAAGGGAGGGGTTGTGGACCAAATAAGGTAACATGCTTTTACATTAATTTTCTTTTTAAACTGCAGGTCAGTTGTCGCCATTAAATGTTTTTCCTACTTCAAATTTGCATTTATAGCAGACAATTTCAGTTTATTCCATACCCAATTTGCCCGAGCTTTTTTATGGTCTGATATTATGCTATTGTCAGTTGCTATTTTTACATAAAACAGTAGGTAAATGAACATATTTATTTTAACAAATGAGAACTGTGGGCTCTGTGTTGAGAACACAGCAAATCAATTTGAGGTTTAATTTGAGAGACGCCAGCCGAAGATCGTCCTCTACTTCTAGTCTTGATCTGTATTTGCTTTCAAAAGATAGTGCAGAAAATGCATGACTGCTTGCACAGGTGTGCTAAACTTATTGCATTGTTACATATAGACTGCATGTAACAGTTACGTAGTCATATGTAATAATGCAACAATATTTAAAATGTTGAAAAAAGCCTAAGTTCATTAATACTGTAGATGCGATGCTTATATTCATAGGAAATTTAAAGTATTTCGCGACCCAGATTGGAAGGTCTCGCTATTTGCGGACTCCTGCTGTATAGAAATAAATATTTTTGACTACTGAAGGATAACACAAAACCTAATACCAATTTACTATACAGGATCATGTATATCTCCAACTTCACCATCTACCGCCGAGTCAACTTGCAACCAGACTTCCAGGTATTTCTGAAACTGCACAAATCTTTGCTGGAGTCGATGTGACCAGAGAACCAATTCCCGTTTTACCGACCGTTCATTACAATATGGGAGGTGTCCCCACCAACTTCAAGGGCCAGGTAACAAAATGTTATTATGAGGAGCACACACACAAATGTTTTGAATTGTTAAGTGAGAAATTCGTCGATGAAGGTTGAGAACCACTGGTTTAACCTATCCATGTACTTTTTCAACCAGGTCATAACATACGATGGTGGCAAGAAGCAGGATAGTGTTGTTCCTGGTCTTTACGCGTGCGGGGAGGCGGCTTGTGCGAGTGTTCATGGGGCAAACAGACTTGGAGCTAACTCTCTTCTCGACCTCGTAGTGTTCGGCCGCGCATGCGCACTAACGATTGCTGAGGAAAATAAGCCGGGAGAAGAGATTGGAGAACTGAGCGCAGTAAGTTTATTAAAATAAGTGATGCAATAAACCCGCTGTGAAAGAGTGTGACAAACGTTTTTTTTTAAGTAAAGAAGTTTTTTTTTTAATGTTAAAAATGTTACGATTCTGACTTCCAATTTTTGAAAGTTTATTTAATTTTTCAGCTAATTTTTCAACCAAAGAAGAAAATAAACTCCAGCCAAACAGAAAAACTTATCGCAATTACTGTTGTTTATTTGATAAAATTGGTTGAATTTTAAGAGTCACCAAATTGTCAGACTCTGACGCAGACTCTACAGTTTTTAATAAGTAACTCGAACCCCACCGTAAGATTGTGCGACTCGAATTTCGGTTCTGCAATTCTGATTTTAAAATGTTTGGCCGAACTTTACATATGTCAGGGAAATATACAACCAAAATCGTGACAACAAAAACTGCAATAAAATAGGCCTGAGAACAGCCCAGAAGGCAGGTTCAAACATTTTTTTACCATCTCAGAACGCTGGTGAACAATCAGTTGCTAACCTTGACAAACTACGTCACGCCGACGGTTCGATATCAACGGCTGATTTGAGACTAAAGATGCAACAGACAATGCAAAACAATGCAGCTGTTTTCCGCACTGGTCCAGTGTTAAAACAAGGAGTTGAAAAGATCACAAATATCTACCAAGAATTGGCCGACTTAAAAGTATGCGTAAATGTTTTTTTTTTTGTCATTGTAGTTAGGTTTAATATGCATTAAGTAAGTAATATTACAAATTATGAAAATAAACAAATAGGTATCTCTTAGATAACGGTGACAAAAATAACGAACATACATTCATAACTAGGATCAGCCCTGAAGCGTCTATGTAGACCAGCGATCACGGTTCATTAAAGATTTTTCTAGCCTACGCCTTGCCATATGGGTGCTTGGTGACCGGCTGATTCGGTATCACACCTTTAGTAGGCCTGGCGTACTATGATTTGCAAAAGGAGTATGCCGTGATCGCTGGTCTGCATCGACGCGTAAGGGATGAACCCAGTTGTGAATTAATTTTCATCAAAGAAATGCCTGTGCCCAGGTTGTACCAGAAGAGGGCAATGTTTCGTGTATATGTTCAGTAATTATCTGTTTTGTATCTTTAGATGTATGACCGCGGCATGATATGGAACACAGACTTAGTTGAAGCTTTGGAATTACAAAACCTTTTGTTAAATGCTGCACAAACTGTCACATCAGCTGAAGCGAGAGAGGAAAGTAGAGGGGCTCATGCAAGAGAAGATTTTAAGGTGAGAAATGGTGGTTTGGTTACTAATTGAACTTTTTACTGATAATGTAAAAATCGCAATACTTTGTTGCTATAGATCTGCTTACAATACCTTTTAATAGAGTGCGGTTTTGCAAGATAAAATTAGGAGTGTTAAACTCTGAAATTTAACATATCCTTAGTTTGTGGGCAAATTGAATGAGAAAATTGTTTTATAAATGTGAAATGTGTTTTTGAAATGAAAATTGTTTGCTCCGAATTAATGCACCTTGGCAATGATTTGGTGATGGGAATCGTTATCAGGACTACGTAGAAACCGAAACTGTAGTTGAATATTTAAATGACTTACAGCAAACAAATTAAAAAAAAAAACAGTACACTGCAGTTAAAGGTGACGAAAAAATGTTTTGCTATGGTTAACAAACATGAGGAAAATGTGACGACCATGTCACAGCACGAACATTTTAAGTTTAACTTGTTTTGCTGAAGGACATTCACGTCGAAATCACTTTTGTTAAGCTGTTTTATATTAAAGTTGTGAAGTTTGATGACAACTGGCTAAGTCAAATCTTGATTGGTCAGAGTGTCAAACCTAGAAATAGCATTGTTACGTAACAGAACTGACGGGTTAAACTTATAATCCAGTGTTTTACACCCCCACCCAAATACTTTCTTTTTGGTATCGAAACATAGCAACTGAACAGAACAATTAATTGGAATTGTATAAGAAAGGTAACTGTGTGTTACGTACAACCACTAATCAGTGTTTCTCATAACTTTTTGCCTTTAAAGTGCACCTATAAGACAAGCGAAATTTTGGTGCGCACCACTGGTTCAAATGTGTAGACTTTAAAAGGGTCATATTGTATTAAGTCATCTGCGGGCGTGTCGTTTATGCACCAATGAAGTAAAGCTTTGCCACGCCCTGTTTAGAAAGGTTAATTTTTTTCTCTAATCATGAAATCGCTTTCAATGCATAGGTGCGCCTTGACGAGTTTGACTACAGCAAACCATTGGATGGCCAGAAGGAGAAACCAATGGAAGAGCATTGGAGAAAACATACTATGTGCGATTTTGATATCAACACTGGACATGTAAGTGACCAAAACAAAATATTTCGTATACTTTTCACAGTTTTGTGGATTATGGCTTATTAATGAGCAGGAATGTGCAACTTTTAATATTGATGGGTCAATTTCATTCCTATCGAACACGCAGCATGTATTAAGTTAACAACTACTAGCCAAATTCGCAAGTGATTCCAGCAGCATTGTGAGGTTGTACAAAAATAGCAGTGGATGCATTGATCTGCTCGGAAACAAAAAAAATAAAGAATTTACGAAAAAACTTTTATACAGCAAATATTTTATTGGACACATTTTAAACCACATATGTACTGACAAAACATCACCCATTGTTGAACTATTTGTAATAAAAGGAATGTAAAACGGTTGTAAATTTAGTACATATGAATATTAGATTTTATTCTTACAAATATGTCTAATATATGCTATAGTAAAATAATTAAACGTTTGCTCTCTCTTTAAAACATTATGTTTATGAAGTTAGTTTCCTTAAATAAATAATATATCATTTTGTATCAAAGCAGTTAAAGTCTCTAGAAACATCGGATAGCAATTTTCCTGTTTTGTGTTTTTCAGGTTAACCTTGTGTACAGACCAGTTATTGACAACACACTTGATGCTCGGGAGTGTGCGGTGGTTCCCCCTGCTGTGAGGTCATACTAGTGCTGACGTCATTAACGCACTCCCAAAAAATGTTTGTAAGTTCAAAAGCAAATATAAAGCCTTACTCGTTTATTTTTGCCCTTCCAATTCAGCTAAGGTGGGCCCAATATACTGATGTTTATTGTGTGCAAAATAACATTAATATTTATTTATAAGTATCTTTTTGGCAAATGCACAGTTTCATGCCATCGGTAACAAGTTTATGGTATACTTCGAAACGTAACTTTCTTTTTGAGCAGAAATCTAACGACAGTGCTATTGTCTCCGTGGAGTTTACCTTTCGCTGCTGGGATATATCGCTTAAATGCAATCTTTGCATTAGGGTTGTGAAAATTCTGCGTAATTGTGATAACCCCGCTGGTTTTTGTCTTTAATATTATTTTCATGTGTTCCGAAATGTTGTTCGTACGAGTCTGTCTCTCTAAGACGTAAATACAAGATTGTTCAGAAAAAATACACAGGAAAAAGCCACAAAGTAAACAGAAGCAGTTTTTCCAAAATCTATTAATTAGCTGCAATGAAGGAACATCTCCTGGAAAAGTAACAGGCAGGAATAAATTGAGCATTTGATGTGATTGGATTCAAATTTGCAACCTCTGTCCTAGCAGGGGTTTTAGCCAAATATATATACCTGTGAAGTGTCATTACCAAACCACAAAATTACAAAAGCTTGAGTTGCTGTGTTCCAATTTAAGTTGTAAAAGGGCCAGAGCCCCAAACCTGGCTTAAACCATATTAGAAACGAAAGAATTAGGTCGGAAATTTGGTGAAAATGCTACACAAACGTGTCCTGTCGAACCGTTTTTTATCTTCAAACCCGGCCCGACTTACAGCCTTGGTTCCAGTAGGGTACCAATAAATACTAACTCCAAAAAGCCTGGGCTATACCAAATTACTTTACTTTTTGAGCAAAGGACTGAAGTATGCTTGTTCGTTTCATGGTTAACCTGTAGTTATTCTGTTTGCAGTAAAACATTCTATTTTGATCGACGTTTCTTAACAATTTTGCACAAATACACAACACCCTAAACCGAAGCGCATTCATGTGTCCGTATGCTGCGGAGAGTTCTTGATAAGAAAAAGTAACAAATCTTGATCTTTCAAGGGTTGAGCCTGTGCGCCACTTCGTGGGCTTGGTGCGAGAGGTAAACAAACCAGTAGATGCCGTTGAAAAAGAAAAACGCCAGCGGAAAAGCGACGCGTGAAACCCGGTCGATTCGGTTAACTCCGCCCTGTGTAAAGAAAAGTTTCAGTTGACACATTTGACTCTGTTTTCAAGATGTTGCGTTTTAAGTTTGTCATTCAGCAGTATTGGAGGCTTTCTTTCTTAATAAGGTACAGACAATTACTTGGTTGTCCTTAAAACGGTCAAATAAAAACAGTAGTCGAAAACGATAAAATACGAGCTGAAACACTTACAATTTTAACACCTCAATTGCCAGAATGTGATTGTTAAAATCAGGGAGTCGAACCGGAACTGAACCCGAACCCGCGAACCGGTTTGAGCGGTTAATTTCTTTAAACCCGAACCGCTAATTGCGATTTTCTAAAAACCCGAACCGAAGTTGAACCCTATATTTTGTTTGGCGTTGGACCCGAACCAGTAAAAAATGCAGTCGGTTTTATATTTTGTGATTTTTTTTCAAAACGGCGCACTGAAGAACCTTAAAAACCAAACGAAGCGAACCCGAACCGAACCTGAACAAGCGGTTCGACTCTCTGGTTAAAATGCTTGCAACCGCTCAATAATGAATCATATAGGCCTACTTTATATTTAACTCTCTGTTGGTTACGCTTTGATTTTCATTAAAGTAGGAGCATATAGAAACTTATAACAAACCTGCGATCGGGTGACTTCATTTATTTGATCTTCCGCTGCGTCTAGAAGCTTCTGAGCCAGTTTTACGTCCGAGGCGTTCACGTCCATTTTTCTCGGACTCATTTCACTCAGCCAATGACCTGTAAGGTACAACATCCAAATAATTGAAAGTTAAATTATCTCTCAAGGTACAAAACCAAACAAGTGTACTATTTACAAGAGGCAATTCCAAATATTGATAATTATCAATTAATTATAATTAATGTGCAGATAAGACATGGCAATAAGGTAGTGGTTGCCAATGCAAGGCATTCTGGCCACACGAGGTCACAAAAGATCTCCACACGCCTCTATAAACAGGGCATGAACTTGGCTGAATGGTCCGTCGCGCCAGAACCATATATATAGACATAAAAAAACTCGAGAGTCATTTCGGGACCGTCCTGGATTCGAACACCGTGAAAAAATCACGAGTTGCATTTGTACAAGGTTTATTGTTGAAGCGTTTTTTTTTCTTATCTTCAAAAAGTGGGCTCTCACTATAAAGTTATTCATTTGAAATTATAAACTAAGGCAGGAATGACTTTTTAATTTGAAGTCCGTGTATTTTGTCTATTTTAATAATTTTTCAACAATGTTTTGGACATAATCTTTGCATGAAACATTAGCTAACTTTGCGCAAAGCCTAAGGTCTGCTTGTGGCCTTGTAACGTACAACAAACAAACAATTTTACCGGGGTTCTCATTAACTTATGACTTACGAGGCAATATAAAACCCGCTAAGCGACGTAGGTAATATTCAAAATCTTTTTTTCGATCCAACTGCATTCCCGACGCCATCTTGAATAAATCGCGCAGGTTCACCTTCATATGACCTTCACCGCGTCGTATCTCTATCAGCCTAAACAAGCAACACTAGTATTATGTTCAATATATGGATTTGTTTGTTACATAATTTTTTTTGAATTCCTAGTAGGGTCTGAAAAGGCAAATTCAAGAATTGTCACGGAATATATTTTTGTTGATTTGTTTTTTGAAGTCGTATGAGCTGTAGGTATGTTTACTGATGAATAAACTTTACCTTTTCCGAAACGCAGCACAGTAATGAAACATATTGGCCTCTGAACTGTCATCTTTTTGACTTGACTTTTCCACTTGTAGATGAAAGTAATGTACTGCAAGTAAACATCATATTTGCTTTTTCTGGATCTTTGCCTAATTCGGACAAAACTCGAGGTACCAATAATTTGTGATGTGGTATAACTTTAACTAATTGACATCAGTTAATCGGATCTTTGCTTAATCCGGACATATTTATGGGTTCAAACGGGTCCGGATTAACCAAGTGTTTTACTGTATAAAACTAATAACTGATTGTTTCTAGTGAATTTTTTGTTAATCGTGTTATAATTCGAACAAAATAGTAGTGATAGGTTTAACTAACTCTGTGATATAACAAAGTAAAATTTTATCCACAGCCGATATTGTTTACCTGAAGCGAACTCGATAAGTGCAGCGAAGCAGAACGCGAAACAGACCGCCATGTACCAATCCAGAGCAGTAGCGTAAGCAACCTTGGGCAGAGACTGTCTTGTGCTAATACTTAGTGTTGTCAAGTTAAGAACAGTCATAATTCCTTTAAAATAGGTATATATTAGAAAGTGACTGTTCGACTATTTTGTATGCAAGATATCGCTAAAATTGTAAAAAGTATGTCAGGTTTAACTTACCAGAAACAGTTCTTGCAGGGACGGCTTCCTTGTTAATCCAAAACGAAATCTAAATGCAATATTCTACATATATATATATATATATTTATATATAACGCCTATTCTGGCATCGTCAGCCTCTAAAATCTTATTCAAATAGAATCGGTATGTTTGTTTATGGCGACAAAAAACTCGGAGCCATTATGATGTCATAAACCAGTGGTTCTTAACCTTTTTGGTGTGGTTTCCCACTAACGTCAATTATCAACTTCCAATTTCCCGCTCTGTTATGTTTGTAATGATGTTTTGTGCACTACGTTAACAAAAAACATTCTTTAAATGAAAAAAATGTGTAAAGCGATTTGATCGGGACCATATAGGCTTAGTTCAATCTCATTTAGTTTAAATATTGCTTCTGTGAGAGAGTAAAACTTTTTGGAATATTGAAGGGTTACCTCTGCTTTCATTAGTCATTTATTGCCTCAAAATCAACAAAGGAAAGGCTTTTATTCGTGCATAATGGCAAAGTCATTGGAGGTTTTAGTCTTGTCTGTGATGTAACAAACGGCCTTTGGATTTGTATGTGTCTTGTAAACCTTGGTTAAATCAATCTTACATGTCGTTGCGGAAAATTTTTAGTAAAGTAACTTTCAACGGTTAATTCAAAGCCGGATTCGACCCTCGGGCCCGAGTTTGGTTTCCTGACTAACATAATTTCCCTTTGAAAACATCAAAATTTCCCACTAGTGGGAAATTTCCCACCGGTTAAGAACCACTGTCATAAACATTCGTAAGACCGCAAAAGCACAATCTAAGTTTGTATTTACCTGTGACAAAATGACGATAAGAACGCACGGTACGTAAGTTTGAATGACGTAATAGCCCATTTGACGTTTTAAATGGAACTTCGTTTCAAGAACGGAATACTCGCCTACAGAAAACAATAAAAGAAAAGCTAAAAAGCAGACCAATATAATTAACAAAAAATTTAACAAGGCATTTTTTAACAAATCTGTGATTTAATATAAAAGCATGAAAGCCAATAAATGATAAGCTGCAGGCAGTGCCCTTTGTTTCGAACTAAAACGTTTCATCAGTACAGCTGGTGACAAGAGTTAGGTCGTGTTAACTAGTGTAAAATAAGTAATTATTAGCAATAAATCTGAAGCATTGCTCTATTTTATTGCTTTCATGCAGTTTCTAATCCTATAGAACAAACATATGAACTAGTACAGTTAAAGTTCGAAAAAACAGCTCCTGTTATTTTTTGATGCCCTTTTACCCCTCTTGTATATATAATGTGTATGACCTGATACGGTAAAAATGACGTCAGATTTCCAAGTATAGTTGATGAGTTCAAACTGGTTCAATCTCGATGACGATTGTGGGACATCTACTGGCTGTGTATCATTGTCCTCGTACCAAATAAACTGAACTTGATCCTTCAAAAAAGCATTAAAACCAGAATTTTAAAGGGTGGAGCTTGTGTTAAAATTGGGGATGAAAGGTTTACAGTTGTGTGGACATGATCGTTAAAAAAACACTTTTTCTAGGCCAGTCCTAGAACCTGAAAAAGAAATAATTTTCAACGGCCGTCTTTGTGTTAAAGAGAGGGATCAAACGGTCTACAGTTGTTCTCTTTGTTCTTATTTCAGTCTGAAGGTTAAGTCATGTTTCTAGATCATGCAACACTATAGGGCACAGCTCGCTCGAATAGCTGAAACAGAAGCCTATTTAAATCGCGAATCATGAAATAATCATGGGCACCTTGCAGCAAATAGTTTGGAGTTCACGGGTTGTTGTGACAAACATATATGTGTTTTTTGTTTTACCGGTTAATTATTACTCGTTTTCGTTGATAAACTTACTTTAGTGTAACCGTAGCTTCCGTATACCAGATGACAAGTATGTACATCCATGGGAAAATCAATCAAAATCATGGGGCATTTTGCTTTGATTGTCAATCTACAGATGAAGCATTTTTCCGATAAAATCATGTATGACACAATTCATAAGTATCGCTGATCACTTTTATCGATTTATTAGCGATGGTAGTTTTACTGAAAATATTTTTTGAAACACTGTTATGACAAACGTTTATCAAACTTCACCTCATTGTGTAAAGTATGTTTCCTTCAGGGTCAATTCTAAGTAGCCGATTTGGGACTGTTATGTTGTGTGCAATCGACTTCTTGCCGTTTCGAAAGAAACTATCGGGTGTCCACAACATTTGAACCATCTTGTTGTTTAACTTTAGCTCTGTGATGTTCTTGTTCATGTCCTTGAAAGCTAGACGATCATCTCGCCATCTTGAAAATGGAAAAACAATTACAGCTAAAAGCCAAAAACTAATATCCTAGTGCTGGGCATGGTTTATACTGGTATATAGGTGCCAAATCATGGCGTAAAATAGCCTTTTCCAGTCCGAACCTATATTTTTTTTCTATTAGAGCATCATTTTCTGAATGAGTATTTTCTTAAGCGTGTCAAAATTCTATTTGATTGGAATCCAACATAACAAACAATCCCTTGGTTGGTTTCGTCTCTAATTAACATAACCGCATAGTTCAGAGAAGACGTTTTCTCGTGGATATAGATTAATAAATGCCGCTACGGTTCAAAATTAAACTGGCACACAGCAAAGGCCCGACATATTATTCTCAGGGAGCAAATTTAGACGGACATAAATTATGCATAAGATCTGCAGAAACAGAAAACGTAGGTATTCTGTCTGTGGTCGCTAGTGAAAATACGCTCTATGACGCAATAATGACAATTCGTTGTCTGACGTCGATGACTAATGAATTTACAATTTACATCTCGTCTACGGGCAAAAAGAAAAAAGTGTTTCCGAAAATATTTTTGTTGTCGTCGTTATTTTGGATTCCCTTGATAAATACTCATATGCTTTTAAAATGTGACCTACTTTATTATTTAAAGTTATTTTTACCATGCGTTCTGCAACGTACTTGCGCATATTGAATATAAACCTATGTTGCAATGGAAAACACATGTAGAGAAAATAATAAAAAGTTGCCTAAATTCTATTTAAATTTACGAATAACTTTTTTCGCAAATCGAAGAGATATGTTTTCAAAACATCGATTTCCAAACTAAGTGCTTCAGCACATTAGTGCACTGCGGAAAATTCCAAATAATTTAAATGCTTTTCTTTTGTTCTTTTTAAGGTTATTGACAAAATGTGGGTGTGAATAGAAACGCTAGAATTCTGTTTTTGTTTTGTTTTTCATTTGCTATCAAAAGTTTAAGTAATTTTGCAAATTATTATTTTTTGGCAAATTATTTTTGCAATTTTTTTGTGTTTTTTTTTGTTCTACAAAATTTTCCGCGAAAGAACATTAATTATTTGATGTGCTGCGTGCTTGAAAAATTTGGGAAACACTGAAAAAAAGTTGTCGGGCCTTCGGGCAAAAATAGGGCTCGATGTTAGCTGAAAAAATAATTTGCTTACTTTTGGCGGAAAAACATGTCCATCGTGTATTCCATATCCTGCTCGGACGCTGGCCCAAAGCCTGTTACGTAAAAGTAGCTGTACACTTTGGTTGGTCCCTCTGTAAAATACGTAAAAGCGTCAAAACATATCCTAAGGCTAAGCAGTCCGAGATTAAAGAAAAATTTTCTTTAAAAGCAGTTTGGAAAATTTGCATGATTGGTGTGTGACGTCAAAATCTTAAAATGATGACGTCACAGTGTTGCTTTGTTTACCATTTAAAAATATCAGCAAGAAAATATATTTTCAGAGTAAAATAATATTAAAAGTGTGTAAGATGAACCTTTTTTTAATCATGTAGTCTAACAGTTACAAACAGCAACGTTAGGTCCACATGAACGTCATTGGGTTTGTGTCAAACCGAACGATCATTCTTCAGACCACTAATTAAGTTTGACACCGACGTGGTCTTACAACTGACAACAAGCCATTGGGTTCGTGACAATTCATATTAAATTTAAAAAAGGTAATATTGAAGATGTTGTTAATATTGAAGATGTTGTTGGTTGCTAACTTAATTACGAGTCCTGGTTTGCAATTGGTTGTGATTTTTTTTAAAGGAGAAAACAACATCATTCAAAAGTTTTACCAAATCCGAATTTATTTTTTAATTGCACGGAACTCGTCAAAATTTTATATGTGTGTTTTCTTCTTGTATTAAAAGTTTAACTTTATGCAAACTATTAATAAACAGCAACGTGTTTTCAATTAAGGTGATCAAAAACGCGGTAGTACTAATCAACAGCGTACTCAGCCAAAATGTTTCACTATTCATTATAATTTTTCACTACACCATCATAAACCAGCTGACCGTTAAAACCAGGCCTGATCCTGTTGTCGTAGTTGAGTAGAAATGTATCCATAGTTTCTGTGATGTCTTCAGGACACACTTTTCTCGTACAAGTCCGTTCTTCGCCTTTCTGTTTCCGCCTCAAACTGGCCCGATTACGAATGTTTGTGTCAGTTCTGAATAATGTACAAATGATAGGTCATTAACATCTGTAATGTTTCATTTTATAGTTTTTTCTCAATTTGCTAATGCAGTAATAACTAATAACACACCAAGATGTTTTTTTTTATCTCGCTTAAACGCGTTAAATTAGGCATTAATTAGTTTTTACCAGTAGATCAATGTATGTGAATTGAAGTTACACTTTTAGTCAGACGTACATTAGTTTGAACTGCAAACTGGCCAAAGTTTCAGTATTTTTTGGAATTTGTTTCAGAAAAATAAATTTTAGAAAATAAGAAAATTTGTTCCAAATCATTTGGTCTTTTAATAATTTAATTAATGTACATTTTGTAGTACACTTGCTTGTCGATCCATCTCTTTTTCGTTTTTGTTCTTTGCTTAAATGTAAATAGGCAAATTTTTCCGATGGGTGATTATTTTCTTACCTTTGTATGTTTTCTGTTTTGTTTATTCATTTGATTGCCTGTTTTGAAATCAAGGGTGGCTGACAAGGTGACCTTAGGGTCTTTCGCCACCCTGCCGCTTAAACAGCGCAAAAATAAATTACTTACTACTTACTTACTAATGGTTGGCTTGTATTATTATTTTTATTGTTGCTTAAACTTTTTATCCGTACTTATATTAAATACAAAAGTTTGTACAAAAGGTGGACTAAATATCACAACTTTGTTTAAGTTATCCAAGTTCGCTAAATACGAAAGCTTAAACAGCAACAGAAATAGGCTACGTTTAAACTTTCGCAGTTATCGCCTACAAAAATACATGTGAAGTAAATAAATAAAACAGACCAGATGAGATACAATACACAGTTACAGCATGGGAAGAATTTTCACGCACGTTTTTAATCAATACGCTGGTGCTAGATCCAATTTACTTCAATTTATTCTTGGACCAAATTATTGATCTTACGATCAGCACCGACTGTGCGGTCTGCAACCGTGGTGTTATTTAAAGTGGGATTTTTCTTTTCATGCCAAGCCAATTTATGATGAAAATAGTTAACAAAAGTGTACAAAAAATATTTAAATCAATCGGATTCAAGAAAATATTTTTTAGCCAAAAACTTAGCTGTTAAAAATAAGAAAAAAACGTTGACTTATTTTGGTCAAACTGTTTGTTTGAGGTACGTTAATTTCTCAATTGAAAAAGAAAAGAACGACGTCCGCTGTTTTTAACCAAAACGAGATTAACATAAAGTTGACTATCCAAATTTCAGTCTACTGCTTACCTTTGTCCGTTTGGAGCCATGGCGCATGAAAACGCTAAAATTGTAACGAAACAAAAAATAACAGTCCTCATTGATTTCAAAACTGCAAACATGTTTGTTAATTCGTTCCTAACAGTTGCTGGGAATATAATAAAGACTATATGTGTAAATATTTTAATGCAATGAAGCGTGTATTAGGCCTTTGTGGACTGAACGCAGCAAAGGCATGAAATATTAATTTTTCAACTGCTCTTGTTTACATTTTGAATGATGAATACACACAATCTATTGCTCGCAGTCTGCATACTTGTAGTTTTTACATTGCTCAAAACATCATCAACCAATAGTTTACAGGCTTTTGTAAGTTTTGTTTTCGTTTGCACATCTACACAAAGGAAAACAACTCAAAAATCAGCTTTCTATAACTTTCTAAAATAAAACGCTTTCAAAAATGTGTGTTTTAGTTTGTACTGTTCTAATAATTATAAAAGCATTTCATAAAACAGACATAGTCTAACTCTAAAATACCTATCACAAAACCGTTGAATGTTTTCTGTTCAAATCGCTATTTTATCTTAATACAACATCGTGACAACAATTCAAATGCAACAATAAACGAGCAAACATTACTTAACGCTCCAACCATTCAAAAACATTCACATTTAAACCGCAACGCCACTGTACAAAATAACCCTTGCAGTAAAAAAGCGTGCAGAACACACAAAATGCTACTGCATACTGGCTAACGAACAGCAGTCTCAAGACCTGAACACATCTGTGGTACAATGATTTGCCAACGACCGTCAAGAGCCTGTTCTGAAGGTAGAAGCAAGCTTCTTCACTTGCTTGGCATCTGCCAGTCGATCAATATCAGAGAGAAACGCAACGAAGACAAGAAAATTACATTTATTGGTAACAGACTTAGAACAGCGTTGTACGGTATGCAGCCTTGAAAGTTCTGTTGCAAGTCAAGCGCTGAATAAGGTACAGTTGTTTAAAAGGTAGAACAGCAGGTTTTTGGTGACTGTAGGTGGTAGATTGTCAGGATTGGTCAAAATGAAATTTAGACTTCAATTTAAATGTGCTGTTTGATCCAGATTGAGTTGGAAACTGCAATAATGAAACTGTTCTTTAAAATAAGTCAACGAATTGTGATTTTTGGTTGACTGAGAAAGAAACAATGCTTGATTGTTATCATTATTATCAGTACCAGTTAAACTCAGTGCTTGTCGAAATTTGCCTCAAGGAGCTTGTTCTGTGCAAGCCACTGGTTTAAACAGCTAATGTTTTATAAAAATGTTTGCAAAGAGCTTTGTGTGAGAAAAAGGGTACAAAATGGTAGTTGAAGTTTGGTTTGAAATGTCAAAAGGTTGTGCGCTTATAAAATACATCATTCTCATTGCATACATACAAGTTTTGTCTGTTAAAATAGTTCCAACATATGATCATTAGCTTGGAGAAAGCCAAACAAAGGGCAGACACCGCTTTTAAATTATGCAATGTGCAAAGCGTTGATTATAGACACTGAGACAGACCTGTTGACTGGCTGTGGTGAAAATAACCTGCGTAACAAAGTAACAATGCAAGCTACGTGAGTCAAAAGACGATTATTGTGTAATACAGCTGACCACACAAAACAACACTTTTGCAATAACTTAATGGGGTGTAACGTACATTCTCTGCGAAATAAGCTGTTAATACCTTTGTATAGAGTTTGTCCGTTCTTTTGTCTTCTCATGTACTTTTATGTGTTTAAATTAAAATTGTATGTGTTTAAATTGCATTTACCGTTGCTCCTACACATTCTGTAACAATTTTTTGGATAACTTTTTTAATGTGGTGAAATGCATTCCAGGTACATTAAAATTTACATTGATTTGGATTGACATAACTTTAGTGTATTGGTAGCTTTAACAAATTTGAAATTTGCTTTTTGTCTCACTTGATCTGCGCATTTATTGCTGTACGCCGTAGAAAGATGTTGGGCTTGGTAGCCTTTATGATGTTGGTGCTTCCAGTTCTAAGGTAAGCATGTATTTGATAGCTACACTGATCGATTTTATTGCATTCGTAGATTTGTTATCATAGAATACGGATCTATTGATCGCAGTTGCATTTCATGCTGGATGGCTTAAACCCTAATCCAAAAAAAAAACATGGCGTTTTTGAGCCTTATTCATCGTCAAATTTATAAACTAGCAAGTTTTTAGTTTGTAATTTTGTTTTCTAGTAACAGAGAAGCAACTAGCGGCAAAGACATCGATCTACAAACCAGAATCAAACATACGTTGGACAGCTTACTCGGGGAAGGTTACGACATAAGGTTACGGCCCCAATATGGAGGTACAGAAACGAAAATGTGCTGTAAGCTCTAGAGAGCCCTAGTGTCACAAGCCAATTAGCCTTTTCTCGGTTGTTTGGCTATTCTAGGTTTGGTTGTTTCACGCAAAATTTGCAAAAACGCTTTTTGCCGCAAAAATGTCGTAGTTTTCATAAATTTATGTACAATGTAAAACTTATTAGAATTACACACCGGAATTTCGTCTTTTTTTGTGATTTCGTCATTCAAATATTTTATGGACTGTGGCATTTTGCTAAAATAACAAAAAAATAGGTCTTTCATTTCACAAATTGAAATTAATGACGAAATGTGGGTTTGCTTTTTCAAAGAAGGCATAATATTCAGGTACAATTTTTTTTGTTTTATGCAATCTACTGTGAATAAATTTGGACGGCTTTATCTTAAAACTAAGTGATCAAAAATGTGCATATTCCCATTAGAAATTTATGGAAATATGCACAGAAAATTTTGAGTTAACTATTTTCCGCTTTAAACCGGTTGGCGTGTTATTTTTTTACCTGTTTGGTGCAGTTTGCCAGTCAAGTTATAACTATTTGGCTAATTTTATCGCATGCATCGCTTAAAACACGTTTTTGTCATTTTGTTGACTGATTTTTGTTTAATTTTGTTGATAAATTGGTTTAAATCAAAACAGTTCTTGGGTTTGTTTTCTGTCTCGATAAACGTTTCAGTAGAAGTATACGGTTTCTATTTTTTTAGTTCGATTAATGTTTTCTTTTTTTCTGGATAGAATGCATAATTTCTTGTTAATCTAAACGCCTTGGCCCTTTAATATGAGTGTAGTTTTAATTTGGTGACTTGTAATACATCTGTCTGGTAGATATATTTTATTGCCAAAAAGGCTTTTTAATGTTAACAACAATATACAATTTTATTAAAAGATTAAATTTATATTTTATGGTTTGATTAAACTTATTTTTTCAAATGTTGCAACATTTAGGGCAAATAAGTGAACTTTTTCAACTCAAGCTCACATTTTACCGTTGTATGGGTTTATGGAAGTTGGGTTTAAGAGATAATTTTGCTTTTTTAGTTTTGTCAAGAGATAACTTTTTTAACCCAGTTTTAATACAATCAACAAAACGCATTTAAATGGTCGATAGCGTCGTTAGTTTTAATCCCCATGAACACAAAAGAACTATTAAGTAATAACTTTAACCTCAAAAATGAAGTGATGTCTCGGTTTGCCTTAATTCCGGCGTCAGTTCTTCCTAATGGAGAAGATAAGCCCCAGGCTTAACGCCGGATTGGACAATTTCGATTTTGTGTATCACTCTGCTATTTCCCAAGTGTATGAGGGGTAGCGGTAAACGGATTCTGCTACCTTCTTTTAACATAAACGTTTCGCTTTTGAAAAAAATTAAAGAGAGTTGAAGTAATATTTTCTTATTTTTTGGTGTTTCGTTTCTGGTGACCAGCAGACAGTGCTGGCGTTGCTCCAAAGTTCGTTCATTTCAACAAAACTACACAGAAAAGTTTTTCTATTTCTATTTTGAACAGGACGTGTAACAGACAGTTTTTGCACCCTCAATTTTGTTGTGGAGTTTTTTTTTACTTTTTTGTTCCTTTCTGAAGTAAGTTACATATTTGGCAGTACTTTCACCGGGTTCTTAGTCTTTAAACACTGGTAAACTGTACCTAAAATTGGAAAATTATGTTCGTTCTTTTGACGTTTAAAATGCAACATTATAGATTTATTTCGCTACTTTAAGTGAGTTGTTGTCTAAACTAAATCAGAAATCGACAACTTTTGTTTGTTAATGTAATGGAAAAAATATGCCCCCAAATCTGTTTTTTAAGTCTTTTATTTCTTTGTTTAAATGCCACATGTTTTTTTATTTAGTTTTTTGGTCTTTTGTGAAAAGTGACAAATGATATCGCTTGTTCGTGACGTCGCATTCTTTGAAGTCTGTGCAGATGTTGTTGGAGGTGTTAAGTTTTGATCGATATCGTTGTGGTAATCGACAGTATGCACCAAAACACTTGTAACCCATGTGTCACTATCATACGGTTCTGTCTGCGAACTGTTTATGTCGGCCAAAGTGCATCTGTTCACCGCTGGGCAAAACCAAGGTTTTTCGGCAGTGTTTTTTTTCTTTTCCTAAACACGTTGTACTCAAAATAAGTCGACTGTCAATTCGTATGTTTAAATGCACGTCTTTAGGCACATAATTGTATCTACCCAAAAAAGATGATTTTATTGGTAATGGTGCTGTTGGTTAAAGCAACAAAGCATAATTAGCCCGTCCAGAAACACATAATATCCCTTAAACTGCAAGAAATACCGTATTCCCCACAATCTTCATTTTTTCACTGGAAGATTAAATTTTCACATAATTCTGTGAGACAAATGGCTACCAAAGGCAAATAAACTGTTTTACCATGGGATCAACTTGATTGCGAAATCTGAAAAGAAATAACTGTTCAAACAAATATTTTTGAACGTTTTAACAATAATTTTCTTGTTGCTACAACAATATAGGAATAACAAAGACCAAAACGATTTCTTGGTTATAGACCTTGTCTACATCAATCATAGCTGATTGTTTTTTAGAGCCTTTGGTTGACGTGATTAACTTTGCGTATTTAATTCGTAAATTAAATTTGCGCTGATGGGATTTGACAAGCCATCGTGGGGCAAGGACTTATCAACTCATTAGAAAAAAAATTAAACCGCAAGAAGATTAAGACGTGATATATGAGTTGGAAAAACTGAAAAAAAATCTTTAACTTTACCTATTGTGTATCATCACCTAACCTGTGGTGGCGTTTTACCCGAATTTGCACTTTGCGAGTTTCAAATCGATATTCTATTGTTTGATGGTTGCGACCAGTGATATAGGGCTTAGCGAGCGATTATAGCTGCGCGGGGTTAAAACTAGATAAGTCTTTTACTGCGTTTCAAGTAATTAAGGAAAGTTAGTAAATGAAGTACACAATTAATTTTTTGTCTTTCTTTTTTAGCTGACCCTCTATCAGTGGGCATGAGCATCGAAGTAGCAAGCATCGACAAGGTTTCAGAAGTTAACATGGTAAGTTGATGAAAAAAACATTTAATCAAGCCATGATTCAATAAAGTAAAACATCTTCAAGACCTACTTTTTGACCCCAATAATACCCACAACTGTTTTGCAAAGCGTATGTTCAAAG
Source organism: Phallusia mammillata (assembly GCF_965637545.1). Taxonomy (NCBI): domain Eukaryota; kingdom Metazoa; phylum Chordata; class Ascidiacea; order Phlebobranchia; family Ascidiidae; genus Phallusia; species Phallusia mammillata. The sequence continues at coordinate 4,859,131 of NC_137259.1, read as the reverse complement.
CGCAATAAAATTGTCAAAAATACATCAAAACCTTTAAATAGTAAACTCGTATCATTAGTATACACTGACATAAAAAATACGCATACACGATTTGCTTTGTCTTTTTAAAATACAAGTACAAACGAGCTAATATAAATCTGAAAAATATTTTGCCATAACCTGGTCATCGCCGGTTCTTTTTGAAATGTTTGTAAATCACATACAGACTATAGCATAAACTATACACATTACCAAACCTAGCTTCCAAAGCACGTACAAACTCTCCAAAACACAAAGAAAATTTTTTTGTTACAAGGGGATCAAAAAGGAAAAGCAAAAATCAACATTTTTTGAAAAATAATCATACTGCAATGTCTCTTTGATTTTTTAAAATGATGATTTTAAGGACCAATTTTAGATTTTTTAAACGGATCATTTGTTTAGGATTATACCTTGACGTTATACTTCCATCAGCAATGGCTTGACAGCCGTTTGGCCTTCACTGGAATCCCAATGAACTTGACTTTGGATAATAATGTCGTGGACAAAATATGGGTGAGTGGCGTTCAAGCTGGTTTAGTTTCAAGTTTAGTAACAATAAGTTTGCATTGATCGTTTCTGGTCATTCTATATGGGTTTCATATTTTCAAAAGACTGTTTATTTTCGTTGTACTGTTTATTTTGAAGTATGCTGTCGCGATTAAGTCAAGAACAAATGCTTCAAGCTACTTCAGATTTACAAGCATGATAAATAGATATCTGTAGTTGTGCAAAATTGACCCGATGTACATGACCGAGTGGTTAACACATACGGACCAACTTAAAAGTGTTTTAAAACGGCTGACCAAAGTACATGGTCGACGAGTTGTTTTTGAGTGGCTGAATGGCAAACTTTTTGAAAGGTTTACGTAACTTTGGACGATTTGACCTATCTTTTTATTAATAGCTACTAGGGTCACGTTACTAAAACGCTGTATTGAAATGTGACGTCACAATAATGCGCCAGAGAGAGATTTCCTAGTGACGTCACGCGCGTTGTGGCGAAAGCCAAAGTTTTCTTAAAAGGTTTGGCATTGATTTATTCAATTCGACATTGTGTAAAGTGTCCAGTGCCGTCGCTTGTCCAACAAGTAATCTTCGAAGCGTTAACACCACAAAATGCGTTGACCGTGATTTCACCATTGTGATGTAACACCAGGTCGAGCGCTGTTAATTTGTCACAAGCGTTGCATCGATGAAACGGGGCGCGACAGACGGTAACGATTTCGGGGTCCTGCTCAAAGCGGAACCAAATTAACTGACAATCCAGTTAAGCCTGTCGGGCCTTGGCGATTTCCCTAATCGAATACGTCTCATCGATTCTTCGGTTCCTAAACAACCATCCTTGATCGAATTTCGAGCGCTAGTAATTAAAGAACGGAATTCGTCTTTTGACGTAGAGGCGTGCGTCAAAACGTTGCATACGTTTGGGTTTGGTTTAAATCATACCGTCCTTATGGCAAGTAGGAGAGAAAAAAGGGTCGGCGGTTTTTATATACAGTGATGAAAGATGAATAGTTCTCTTAGTGGAACGACCCGGTATTTGCTAAAAGCGTCGAAAAATTTGGAACACTATACACGGATCAGTTTATAAGTTTAATAAGGAAAATAACAGCCCAAACTTAAAAGAGACATGCTTTATTAATCATACGTTTCGGCAAATGATAATGCTATTATATTAAGCAAAGTCCTATTCTACATTGTAACAGAGTCCCAGAAATAAACATAGAAATGTTCAAGAAAATGCGAAAATTACTAGGTATACGTATTATATTAGATTTTGGATAAAGATGATAATTGTGACACCTTTGTATTAAGAAGCTCAATGAAACTCTGTTACGGCGATCATTCTTTTTCCGGAACGGCGTTTAAGTTCTTTCCGTCCTAGTAGAGAACGATATATAGTTTGTGTCCGTTCAAAAAAGGACTAGTTTTGTTTCAGCTAGGTTTTATATACTTAATGATACAAACCATATTCTCCTTCAAATTATACAGTTTGCCTCAATTGTAAACAAATAATTTTGGCTACTTCCATCATTGATAATAAAACAAATCGGGTTCCTACTAAGCATATTGATTACAACCCACAGTCCCCTAAATACACGAACTAGGAGTTCGACTGGGTTGCTTCTGTCGCGAATTAAAAGCATTTTCTTGCAAAAAGTCAAGGTGACAAGCAAGGCCAAATGCTTAACAGGGACATCAACGTAGTTCGGTAATCCCCAAAGCGCGCCGCCGCCGCACGAAATCGATTTCCCCGCGGAAAAATATCGATCGCTCGTTCATCCTCGCAGTTCACGACAAGACGACGTGGAGTAATTGCGTTTAAATTATCGCCGGCGGATTCATTCCGACCAGTGGCGAGCGAAGACAAATGAGCTGACAAGTTTGAAACTTCTCAGTTCGATTTTTGATCCTAAACCGACTAGAGATTAATTGCAACAACTTTTCTGGAATAATGTTATGCATAGTCCACCTTCGATTTTTTCACTTGATTTTTTTTGGGGGGAAATGAGTTGTCTGAATGTGGCTAAAGTTCCTAATCATAAAAATCTTCTTACTAACTTCCTAAAAACCAATATTTTGTCTTTAACACGCAGCGAATAAAGTGCGGCTTAAATATTTATTTATTTATTTTGACCCAAAACGAGTTTTCCTGCCTAAAGTCCTATTACAAATGTGCACATAATTTTTGTTTTTATAAAATAAACCCTAAAATTAACATGTTTGGGATTTAAAGATCACAGTTTACCGTTAAAGTATTATTTAATAAGGGTCGATCACTTGTAATGAAATAAACCTTTCCTTAAAGTTTGTATTTAGATTATAAGTTTAATAAACGACCACATTATCTTTAGCGAGATACTAATAAGGTACCTAATTAAAAATCAGCGTTGAAAACATGCAATAATAATGATTAAACAGTTTCAAAGTTTAAACTGTTAAATTGGACGATAACTTGTGGACAAAACAGCAGATTATTCGATGAAAATTGTTTAAAAACAAACTTGTAAATATAGTATGTTGTATGTCCAGTAGATAGTTGATTCATTTTTTGTACAGCATGTTTAAACATCTTTTAAAATATTCCACATAAAAATTTCCTTACGTGTTTTTTCATTGATTACCTTTTAAGTCGCTTGTTTTACTGAAGCATTCCAGAGAAACGAAAACAGACCTTGTTATTTGAGACAGAACGAAAATATCATCAATAATTTACAAAGGTTGAGGTCTGAACTTGAACTGTTGAGTTTAGATGAGACAAAATGGAAACCTTAAAACAAATTTGGATTTGTTTTTCAAATCTCGTCTCTTATTGGTGCCAGATTAATGAGTGTTGTAGCGTCTGCAAAAGTTTCCCAAAATCCAAAAAGTCCAAACATTTCATGAGAGTCTATGAAACGTTTCACAAAAGTCGATAAACGTTTCATAAAAGTCGATGAACGTATTATAAAAGTCGATGAACTTGTCATAAAAGTCGATGAAACTTGTCATAAAAGTCTAAAAAAAAACATTCTAAAAAGTCTAAAAAAACTTTTCCTGAAAGTCTACGTTTTATAAAAGGCGTACGGGTTTGAATCCCATGTGTTTATTTCGTTCATTTACAAAAAAACCTTTCAAGAATATAGAAATAATTCATTTGGAGCGACATTGTTAGCATGGGCATTTACAAAGATGCCAAACTTGACTCATAGAAACTAAAGACTAAAAGAAGAAGGTTCCGTTGTGATTTCAGCTGATAATTGCGCTTATCTAATAACGTATTTACCCAACACACTCAAAATGACATTTCAGTCAAACAGAAATCGAAATATTTTACTTGTGACCTGCTAATGGACTCAAAATGGATAATTCACCACTAAACACGACCTCGCCTTTGTAGTAGCCTCGTCCCTTTGGAGGTTTACCACAAAAGGTTTCTACATATTATTTGTTTTTTCCTGATTTGTTACCACGAAAGCGGGGAAAACCAATTCTATTTTACTTGAATTTGTCGATTAGGTCTCAAGTGATTATATAGATTTTAAGGGCTGATATTGACCATTTAGTTGGCTTTGAAAATCCCGTTAGCATCATGTGAAACTGGCATGCGAAAATAAATTGTTTTCAAATACTAGTTACAAGTTAATGTGTTTGCATCATGTTAGTTAGATTAATAAAAAGGTGTACAACCTTAGGCTGCCGCTACGAATTTAGGCTGCCGTGAATATGTGTGTGTTAAAACATATGTACTGGCGGTTGTGATCAGACTAAAACACTTTTTTCTATACATTTGACTTTAAAAACTGGTCTGAGTATATATATATATATATATTTTTGATTGGAAACATATGTTCAAGACCAAGTTAGCTATACGCATCAGACTTACAAATAGTAAAACAAACAAATAAACAAGCAACATAATACGTAATAATATACAGATGGTGACGTCATAAACAGTTAAGACTGGTTGACGCTGCGTTCCATGTGGATTGATATTTATTGTTTGGTATGAGTACATTTTCCACACCAAGCCAAAACATGGCATATTTTGCGACTAAATCGACCTTCCGTGCTTAGAGAGTTATGTCATGCATTTGGCCCCTTAAACCTTTCACCTCATGTCATCTCATACATTATGGATAATTATCCACCCCCTTCTACGATAGCATGTTATATAACTCTAGACTTGGTCGTTTTAATGTATCCATATCTCCTTGTCGTGTAGGTAACCCGTTTTGACAGTATAAGTGAACGTTTTTGGCCGGTGGTTTACGGTTACTTTGTTGCTTGTGATTCTTGGAGTCTTTTTGACAAAATAAATGTTAATTGTAGAGTATTTTTTGTGAAACAAATATGAGTGATTCAAAAAGAGGGGAAAAAATGTTATTTACACGTATTGAAACGTAACTGTATTTAATTCCAATCTTTTTCTTCCTATATCAAAACTATTCATTTTTCTTTTTGCAGAATATATTACTTTTCCTTTTTTTAGGTGCCTGACACTTATTTCGTCAACGACAAGAAATCTTACATTCACACCATCACACGCAAAAACAGAATGTTACGGATTAATCCTGATGGGACTGTATTTTATGGATTAAGGTTTGTAAACATATGTGTCATCTTGTTTGCAACATTGATTTGGCAGGAAAGCTCTGCTGTGCCATTTTGTTATTGCAAGGGACTCTGTAAGATAAAATCTCTTTAGTGCCAAGATTTTGAAATGGGAATCAGAAACGAAGTTGTTGAAAGATAAATGCGCTTAGCTATTGTGAAAATAACACTATGAGCAACTGATGAATTGTATCGAATTAGGAAACAAGATTAATTTTATGTGCTGTGTTACTTAAAAGACGTATGATTACATGACAATTTAACTCATTGGGCCGTTTGATCGGAACCGTGATTCAGCATTTTCGAAGCAATGTTATTCTACAGTTTAATATTCAGTATGCAACAAAATGATCTGTAAAAGTTCAAACACAAAAATAAGCTTCATTTTTTTACAGGGTAACTACAGATCTCGCCTGCATGATGAATTTGCGCCGATATCCGCTTGACGAACAGAATTGCACCCTCGAAATTGAAAGCTGTAGGTTGTAAAATCACTTGTAAAGCTATTTCTAGTGTAAACCTTTTCAAAAAATTGTTACGCAATTTGGACGTAACAGCTGTGTAATAAACTGTCAAGCCAATATATATATACACTTTTTAACTTTCGACATTTCTTTTGTCAATTTCCAATGCTAGGTTAAAAGCAACTTATTTAGAAATTACCGGTTTTTTTGCAAATATCAAAACTCTGTTTCAAGATCAATCATCGTACAATTTGCACATGACTTAATTCAAAGAAGAAGAAAACGCATAACATGCTTGATAATGGTGCCAACAACCTTTAAATGTCAGTCATGTGTTACTACAATATTTTCTGCCTTGTCAGCAAAATTTGGCTTCGGTTCAGCAATAAACGCTAATGGTTCCAACTGATACATTTTGTTACATCGCAATGCTTCCAATAAGGCCAGACAACAGACCGCTTCTAGACAGGTTTATTAATTATTAAGCCTGACATTTCCAAAAGCTTGTCCCGGTAGAGCTAAGTTTCGCTTATTTTCGTTTTCCGCTGATTAGCGATGAGATTTCCAAAAGTAGGCGTGACATGGGCGTGGTTGGCTTCAAATACTTGTTTCAAAACATTCAAATAAAATCTTACCTCGGATATCCAAAATAACGTAACAGTACGGTATAATCTTTGTTTGAAACTCCGACAATACTATTTTTAAAAACACTTTTAGTTAAATTCATCAAAAAATTTAATTTTTTTAAAAATCTTTGGGGAATACATTTGCGTTACAATTACGTCATACGTTGTCATCCAGATGGTTACACGACGTCAGATATCAGCTTTTACATGCTCGGAGCTGTCACTGGAATTACGAACCTGAAATTGGCGCAGTTCCAAGTTATGGATCACAAGTTGCTCATCAAGAACAAGACGTTTGCAACAGGTTTGGATTGTTGTACTTGATTACCTTAGTGACAATAGTGGTTTGATCAGAGTTGTAAACGGACCTGAAATTGGAGCCCGAAACCCGGCCTGAACCCGAATCGTTTTTGAGAAGCCCGTTTAGGGTTTGATTGGCAGTCTGTATATTGAAGCCTCATAAAAGACAAAGTCAACAAACACAATAAACAATAATAGACAATTGGTCTTGAACAAGGCGTTTTAGGGCTATTTGACATTAGGTCAGGTCCAGCAACTGGCTACTTAGACTAGTAAATATTCAAAAAGATACTGACACAGAGTGTGAGGTCAGGCCTGAAGCCCGTTTGTTTTAAGAAGCCCGAACCCGGCCCAACTTACAACACTGGGTTTGATTGTTTAATTTGAAAATGCTGTTTTACGTTTGTTGGGACATTATTGTATCGAATCTTTATTAATCTATGTGTGGGTTAATAACCATTAGCTAATTCGTTTTCGTTAGCTTTACTCGTCAGTCAATGGAAACATCGTTCTTGTACTTAACGTAAGAGATGCAGGCCTAAAAATAAGGCATGAATATCCCGACCTATATACCTAAAAGTGCAAGCCCTAAACCCGGACCGAACCAGATTTTTTGTAAATAAAGCCCCGATTGTTCCCCAAACTTGATAAAATTGTGGCACAAATGAAGGAAAGCGTCAAACAAACCAATCAAGCCCGTTTAAGTTAAACTTTTGTCGTATGACCGCTTCCAAACTCCACATGTTATTATTGTTGAAGCTGGAACACACTGTTGTATAATAACGCGTCTGAAATCAATACGTTTTGATGTGAATTGTGATTTGACATCCGCCAGGGTAAATCAGATGGTTTTTGAACGGTGTGTTAAATAGGTTTTGCAATCCCAACCAAATGTCAAGATTGTTCACAGTATTTTAAATCGATTTAATGGGAATATCCGTTGTAATACCCAAATGTATTGACATTTTGAAATGTTCGCTTTTCATGAAAACCGTGAAGAACATGATTAGGTCCTGTCTGACGTTGGTACGGTCGAACTGTGTTTAACGGATTTCAGCCGAAAACCGGAACGTCCAATGAACTTCCGTTATCGAATATAAGCTTTTAATTGAACTTGTATTACGTCAGGAAAACTTCCAACCTTGGGTTCCCGGAAAACATCACTTTGTAATAGTAATGGGGTTACACTGTTGCATTAGCCAATTTCGTGGTATTTTTACGAGAGTTCGCATTGAATTTTATAATGCAAATTTTTGTGCATGTTTTTAATCAGTGTGTTAAAAAATATGTTTTTTACAAAACTGCAAAAAGGACAAAAAAGATTAAGAACTCAAAATTTGATGCAAAGGGGGTAATAATGCGCTTGTCCGTTTAAAACGTATAACATCGTATTTAAGTGACAAATATTGGAAGCAAGCTAAGGTAGCGCATTAAATTTCACATTTCATGTTTATTCTGGTTGAATGTTTTTATTTTTAATGGCGAGTATCACTGAATCAAGGAAAGATCAATTACGATTTTGTTAAAAAAATCTTTGAAAAAAGGCGATTTATTAATATGAGCAAATTATGGCCTGTTTTCGAACGTCAAATACCCAAACGAGCGTTTTGTTTTGTTTTTTCGTTTTGCTTCAAAAAATCTAATTTTGGTTTGTCGTTTGAATCAGTTTTAGCATTTGCGTGTCGAAATATATGTGAAGTAAGTAAGCTTAACCTAGACAGGTATTGCTCTTCCAGCAATTTGTAACAAAATATTATAAACAACCGATGTTTTGACGTCACATACGAGACGCCTTCATCGGGATAATGACATATCTTCAAATGCAAAGTTCTTATAGCTTGAAAATGGTCAGGCCTTGCAAATTTATGGCTTTATAAAACATGCACACACAAAACAGGCGAATTCTTGAGGCACGCCAATGCATCTTTTCTTAAGGTTAAAATGTTTGATGTGGGATTACATGCTTTTTGAATATCACATAATCCCTACATCATTCCTTTTAAAGGATTAAGCCCGATTAACCTTTTACTCGCCCAAACAATTGATGTATCCAGGGCATTAACAGATCGCTCACCAAATATGTTACGATTTTTTAGGGTAAAGGTCAATATTTTTACTTTGAGGTAATGTGAAATGATTTTTTTGAAACAAAATTCAAGCCACGACAAGAGTAACATTCCAATAAAATAGCATAAAATTCAATGTGTTTTTTTACACGTGTACAAAATTCATATCAACTTTAGTTACTATCGACCGACTAACAACTTTGACTTAACTGTATGTTTGACATAATTCAGACTTTTTAACGCGATTTGCAGACTTATCCTTGCTTATTAGATTTAAACAACAAAACGATTTGTTAACCAGATTGCAAATAAAGCCGATTTTTTTGGATCAGGTTGGGACTTCGATTTGAATATAACGTGCTTGGTTTGGGTCCAACTTCGCATATTGATGACCCAAGTTTACCCTAGTAAATCTAACTTTTGGGTCCGATTTGATCTTTATTACATAAACTTTTGGGTTCAAGGCGGGTTTCGGGGCTATGCTTTTACGTTTCCCCAATTTCAGGCCTGCTTACTACACTGTGTTAACCCACCAACGAATTTTGCACCCCTACAAGAGCTAAACAACACTGTCAGAGAGTTTGAATATATTGAAAGCCATTTTGGTCACCGTTTCAACAATTGCTATGATTTTCAATACATTACAAATTTAAGCATCGTTACCAAACACATTGGAGATCATACAATTTCACAGTTGTTAAAATCGACCTTTGCTTTGTGTCACATTGTGTTAAACTGGTGTTGTGTTGTGGTTACAGGTTCATATCCTCGCGTTTCTTTGAGTTTCCGTTTAAAGAGAAATATCGGATTCTTCATTCTGCAAACCTACCTGCCCTGTTCACTTATTACCATACTCAGCTGGGTTTCGTTTTGGATAAATCACGAAGCAACGGCCGCGAGGGTTTCACTAGGTAAGTCATATACATTTTATTTATTTTTTCCATTCTGTATTTCAAAGTGCAGACTGTGTTTACTTTTTTGCGTTTTACTTTCATATTTGTTTTTTATTAAATTTTAGCTAGAATGACCAAATTTCGAAACTTGTATTTGTAATATAATTGTTAGTAATTCATTTAAGATAAAAGTAAATTAAGAGCAGTTAATTTACTAGACCAGTAGTTCTCAAACTGTGCGTCGCGACGCCCTGGTGCTTCGTTTCAATTTTCCAAGGGCGTCGCAGAATATTCGTTTCGTGACTTTTTTTTGTTGTATCAATAAACACAACTTTAATAATAAGTTTCCTTATTAACTTATATTTGCTGGTGCGTCGTAAGTCCAGAAAACATTTCCAGAGGCGTCGCAACAAAAAAAGTTTGAGAACCACTGTACTAGACAAAACACTAAATACGAACTGTTTACAAATTTAAGAGAAATCACACCAACGAAACAACCAGTTTGCAACGTTTTTAAAAATATGTTTTATTTTTGACAAGTTATCAAGCGACCTTATTCTAAATGTTTTGTTTTTGTATCAACGGCAAAGTAAGAAAAAAACTCGGTAACTTTACATAGACTATCCCTAATTTAATGGTTATCAACCTGGATTCGGTCCAACTTTCAGTGTTTCTTAGACGAAGTCAGATATCCCCTAAAAAAATGGTAAAATAACTCGACTTTGTAGATTGTAATCTAGGAAAGTAATTCACAAAAACTTGAATACATAAAAAGGGCCGAATTTTTTCGAGTTACGAAAACACTTTTGTTGGTTAAAACCTTTTCTTGGCATTGCCTTTAATCTCCCTTTAAAATCTACTTTGTTAAATAAATATATTGTATTCCAGGAATTACCACTGTTCTGACCATTACAACGATCAGCACCAATGTAAGACAATCTTTGCCCAAGATTCCGGATATTAAAGCTTTAGACGTTTATCTCATTTGCTGCTTCGTGTTTGTGTTTCTTGCTCTGTTGGAATACGCTATGGTGAATTGCACTTATTATGGAAATATCGCAAGACTGACAAGAAAGAGGCTGCGACAAAGACTAGTGGATGCTCTTGAGGTAAATGAAAAATTGCTGGATAAAATTGAAGAGCAATGTTTTGGTCTTTACAGTTTTTTTCGTACACGTGAGTAAAAATTCTTTCACTTGGCAAAAAGAAAATATCGCGATAAAAATACACGAAACGCCGCAAACAGATACTGAGTAATGTTTTCTAGTTATGATTGTAAATATTTACTTGCCATGACGCAAAAACCGTAGGACCTTGGACCTTTTGAAGATTACGTAAAGATTTTTAGAGATATCGTTAAAACAACCTTCTTCATAAAATCAATATGATTGCAAAACCCTAAAAAGTACCTAAGTTTTTTGCTGTGTTCTCTATGGGGAGAAACCCAACCCCATCTTAACCAGTGACGCCATCTATGCCCTAAATATTTTTTTAATTTGAATAACTGTATTGATTTCGACATGAACAATGCTTGTTTTTCTTTTGTTTAGTAAACTAAACTTTAGTTCGATGGAAAAATCCAATGTCCTATTTAATGATTTTAACAAAAAGCTTGTGTTACCGATATATATCGGCAGGCCTGATAAATTGGTCTCATGCACCAAGCCTGCTTACTTAATTCGTAACGGGTCCAGAACCCTGCAATAACGGCTCACCACTGAAGTCAACTACTCCAGCAAACTGGTTTAGCTTATGGGCGCAGACTTATACTTAAAACAATGTAAAAACACAACGTTACACCGGGCACGTGGCAACCCAACACCAACATCACCGCGTTTCACGGCGCCCAGAGAAAAAGCAATATCGTCGACTAGCGACGCCCTATTAAAGGCATGCGGAACAGGAAGGCACATTCCGGCGCAATCAAAGCTTTACAAAGCAGCGAGGGTGCCACAACACAGACGTAACCAAGGTGCCACAACGAAAAAGAATGAAAACAATAAAGTAACGGTGACAAAAACCAACAAGCAAACAAAATTTCGCTACACTTGTTTGCAGGAAGAAGAAAAGGAGAAAACAGCAAATTTTAGTGCCCAGTTCAGTACCAATGTCAACGAGGTGAACAACTACCCAGAGTCACCTCACAACTCTCAGCCACGTGGCGTTGTAATACACTCACCTGGAGGGCTGGCAATGCCAGGAGTAGCCATTTCACCACGACTAACCCATAATAATGTTGCGAGACGGCGACAAGTCAGCCTGCGAACTCAGGTTAGGGCTGTGTTTGTGAATTTGCTCTTCATTCCTTTTGTTTTCCTGTAATTTGGCACTTTATACAATGGTGTTTTTTTCTGTTTTTCTGTACTTGGTTTAGTTTTTAAACTGCAATTTTTGCATGTTGTTGTCGAAGGATTAATTACGAAATTGCCAAAATTACTGAATTTGAAAACTTATTATTTTGCAATAACTAAACCTAACAATTTACCTTAACTTACTATAGTTTTTAGTCCAAAGTCTCAATTGAGTCTATGAATAAGGCACTTATCTTTAACAAGTATGCGTTGTATTCTAACACTCTGTGTGTTAAGTTACAGTACGCGTGGGCTGCAATAAGTACAACATACAATCCCTAATGTCTAGGCGAAAAAAATACCCACTTACGAAGAATTCTTCGACATAAGATTGTCTACCAAAAGTCGAATCATTCTTTTATGTTTGACATTTCAGGGTAAAGGCCGTCGTTTGTCCAACCTAACATCAAGAAGGCGAGGAAATGCAGATGCCAAAAGTGTGGGGAAATCGTACGGTCTGAGTGCACGAGCAAGACGGACCATTTCAACCCTGAAAGTCCCAGCAATACGGGATGTCAGTATAATAGACAAAGTAGCTCGCATTGCCTTTCCTGCCTCTTTTGCCATCTTCAATTTTGTCTACTGGACATTTTACAACTTTTTTTGATTTCCGCGAACTGAAGATGGCGTTTTGAGCGAAATCAAAAAGCAGCGGGATCGTGAACTCATCGTCGTCACCTAGTGGCCAAAAATGCTGGTTGTTCCAGTTTATCTTCAAACATACCAGATATATGCCGTCGCTACATGATGTGAAGTGTACACAAATTTTCATTTCTATGAAATATTTCTCTACCACCCTGATGTTTTTCTGATGAATTATTATTCACCTACCTTTTGCTTCCGTTGGTCGAAAAAAAATTACCAGATAATTTTTTACATTGTTATGAACTGTTTACTGGATTTCGTTACAAAATAAACTAGAAAAAATATCAAGGCGTATTTTAAATTTCAATGCGAACCGTATTTTTTGCGCCCCTTTAATAAATGACTACTTTGTATGGATTTTTTCTAGCGAAAGGACTGATTTCTCCCAAAGAGATTATAAACCATGAGATGAAACTCGGGCCAGTCACGTGACTATTTGCATTGTTAAGCTGAATTTAGTTTCGTACGCCGTTCCGCTTCAGTGCATAGAAGTTTTGCACGTTTTTCGCTGAAATTGTATGCACTTGATAGCAGACTGCAAGTTAATAATAAGTGCAATAATCGGTCGTCAGGAGTTAGGATTTAATTGTTGGCCGAAGAATGATGTTATATTTGTCTTATAGTTGTAGAATTTTTATAAAATCTATAAAAACTGCGATATAAGATGGCTATATAATATGAAACGAGAGACAAAGTTTCACTGGGTCACTGGGTTGTTTTTCTACAATAAATCATCTCTCGTATTATGACAAAGTTTTTCAGTTGAGACATTTATATAGAGTGGTTTATTACGTATATAAAGTGACAAGAATGTGGCAAAATTCACATGTGGTAGTTTCAAATTAGAGAAAATGAGTTACCTTGCAATGCAATTTGTACATTTTTTAACATCCTTTAGTGTGGCTTGTTTCACAAGATATTTAACAGAAAGATGGATTTACCACATGTTCAGTACGGACAAAGCCATGCACTTTGCCACTGTAGAACTTGTGTTTTTTTATATTTTATTATTTTTATAACCAACAAATATATAGTTTGTCAGGCATGTAAGAATATGAGGGGTTATGAGGAATTTTTACCAGTTTGCATTCATTTCCACACAGAATATCAAGCTTTCACTCAGTGGCTCACTCATGTTGGTAGTGTAAGTGTAAGGCAGTTACCGAAAACTGTGCTTCATGGACTAAGTGCCTCATGGTGATATCCCTGGCATGCAACTTCTCAATATGGCTGTCTTTTCCTCTAAACTGCCACTCACTCCAAGTTCAGAATAAACAACAAACAAACACTTGTTGAACTTGGTCATCTTTTAGGTACAAATTAACTTTGACGTACTGTTATACTCCTTTAAGGCTGTTAAAGAGCCTGAACACTTTTAAAATGCAAGTTTGAATCACTTTATTTTGTGCTGGTTGTTGCCTAAAACTTTCTTAACATTGTTTACTGTTAATGGGTTTCCATTCTTTGGGTTTTGTTGCTGTCTTCCAAGAAATAAAGCAAAAATCATAAACAATTAAATGGTTAAAAAAACAAATACAAACTTCAGTGTCTGACAGCTGTGAGATTCACGAATCCACTCTTTTTTGAGCAGCTTTAAATCTGTTGGTCCAACCTATATGTATGTACAATATTTTTTTGTTTAGAAACTGAGATAATTTTTTATCTTTTGCAAGTAACATTAAATAGGCTAATTGACATAATGTGGCATACAACAGAGTTTAGACACGTTTAAATGAAAAATTAAAGTAATTGAACTTTTTCGCCCTGTTAGAGCTCATCAGACTGCCTGGCAGGCAATGAAAGTTCAAGAATGGTAAAAAAAATTACCTTTGCGGGTTGCAGAATTGCAGAAAGATTATGAAAATTATTTATGAAAGTTATATTTAACACGAAATTTTGCTTTTTTTCGAAAAAACCTTAAGCATGTAAACACAAAACTTAAGCAAAGACCTAATTCGCTTTATGTTCACAAAGTATTTTTTTCATAGTTTCGTAATATGGATTGAGTCTTTTTGCTTTATTGTATGCAAGCGTGTATGCACTGAAATCAGCAGTGGCTGACTAAGTGAAATCAAGGTTTTTCGCCACCTCGTCCGTAAAAGAGTGCGAATAAACGAAACTAAACTACATTTAGTACCACCATACTGCCATGGGCAATTTTTTTCTGCCTCTCGCACTAAATTCGAAACATGCGATGATAATTACAAACACATATGGCTCGTTTTGCGCACTTAACTATAGCAAACTACAAACAAAATGTTGAACAAACTTCTATGCACTGATCCGTGACGCAGGACGAAGAAAAACCCAAAAAAATCCATTGTTACGTCAGAGGTTCCACTCATGTTTTCTATACTCTTTGTTTCTCCCAAGATTTATGTGGAAAAAGGTCACGTGACAAAATTCGAGCGGGGTTTTTGACTACTGACTGCTAAGTCCATCCTTGTCGCTTTGAAAAACAAGTTGGTACTTTACTTTTTTACGTTGCACTTGTTTTTTTGCAGCAAAAAAGTTAATCTAGTGGTTTTCTCTAGTTTTAGTCGGAAGTTGTTTAATTTTTTACTCTTCACTTTTTTTAGCCTACTATGTCAAGTGTTAAATTTAACAGTACAAAAGATTGACGAGAAAAAAGAACACATGCCCAAATGTCCAGTACAAAATTATAGTTGATTCTGGAGGTAAGCTACTTCACCAGAAAAAAACAGTGTTCATTTAATCATTTGCACATGCGTAACAATCGCACATACATCTTTAGTACTATGTAGTGCATTTTAGTTGCAATCTGCTAAGTTTACAATTTTGCTGCAAAAATGTTACCATGGTGTATTACATGTATTGTTAAAATTTTACACCAATAGCAGAATTACTGTTCTGATCAAAAGCTTTATTTTCAGTGTGTAAAATAAATCTGACTTTTGAAAAAAATACACTTCGGAAAAATGATCAAATAAATTAGACAGAAAGACAAGTAAATGGATAAATTGCTCACAATTGGCAAACGTTTTTACTTGTGAAACATGTGAATTAGAGTTTATTCTTTGATGTGTTAGTTAAGTTTTACACAGTTGTCAACAAAACAACTTTAATAGTGTTGTGTAGTTGTATTCCGAAATGTTATCACAACGATTTATCTTGATCTCAAACTAGGTATGGTTTTCCTTTATGAATGTGAAAATTAACAAAAATGTTTATTGATATTGTTCAAGAAGTGTTAAACCATCAAAGTATGTTATCTTGTTTAATCATATTGTTCCTTTCCTTGACTTTCAATTTCATCAAAAATTATTTTGGCCTCATTGTCAAGCAGTTTACTTCTTGCATATGCTTGGTCAAGGCTTTTATCTATTGTGCTTGTGGATCTCTGATTTGCAGGTGCTTGTAGGTTAAAGCATTGTTGAACTTTTCTTGTCAGTTGCTTGTAGATGTGGTCATTGGCATTAAGTCCACTGTTTACAGAATGTGCTTCATCAGCATAATACTAAAAATAAAGAGGTGACATTTTTTCACTATACTGGTAAATTTGCATGTTTGAGAAAAAGTTTGAAATGTTTGCTTGTAGCCTTTAAAAGCCTAGAAAGCATTTTATTTTGTGCCGGAAGAAGAAACTGGAGCATGGACTAAAAATTAATAAGAGAACTATTTTTTCTTTGGAATAGCACTAGTGTACTTTCATGTTTCAAATTAAATAGCTTGGAGCTTTAGAAACATTGGTGAGATTTTATTGTGTGTATGTAAACAGAAACTGAAACACTTACAAAATCATCAAAATCCACATCAGCTTCTATCAGAGCTTTTGTGATAAGTGCTGCATTTTGAAAGTGAACATTGTCATCAGCTGTACCATGGATGATAGAATATTGAGCCTGTAATAACAACAAATGATTGTTGAATTAAATCCTTTGAAATAGAAAGTTTTGTTGCTGTGTTATACACATATAAGAAACCATAAGAAATATAAGAAGTACCCATTGTATCTTACATGATAATTGCTCTTCCAGCAGCTTTTATTATAAATATGTTTTGATGTTCCATACAATGTTTGTTGGCTTATTTTTTATGTGTAGTATTGTTAATAATCAATAATACCTTTTTAAAGTTTTGTAAGTTGGAGTTAAGGATTGAACATTTTGCATATCCATCTTTGTTGTCATCCGGCATTGTCATGTATCGTTCAGTGTGGATGCTGTCTGCATAAAATATGTTGGGGCATTATGTTGTAAATCACAGAACATAACGAAAAAGCTCAGAAAAATCCCTTTTCAACTTACCATAATAAAATCTGGAAGCAAGAGGAGCAACGGCAAACCCGCATTTGAAAACGCCAGCTCCTTCAGCTGAAAGTATATTTTTGGTTAGTTTCACTCATTTTGGTTTTGTTGTTGTAACGTATTATTGGCGTTATTACCGAGCTAATAGCATAATCATAGCTCTTTCTAGTTGTGTAAGGCAGGCGTCCGCAAATAGTGACAACATTTTTGCGTATATTTATGTAAATGTGTTAATTTAACTAAAAACTTTTGCCCTTATTGTTTACCAGGCGTGCTTGTTTACTAGCCGTATTTTAAGCAAAGCATACTTTTGCAGTGAAATTGGACGATTTGTCGTAATATAGTGTTTTGTTGCACTGAGAGCTTGTTCGTAAGGTAATGGCAAGAGTAAGATTTGTTGTGTAACACCGGTCTCGTCATTTCCAAAAGACAAAATTAATCTCGACATAGTAATTTTGTTTTGTGTGCTTCAGGTTACAAGACCTTTGGGCGCATTGTTGTGGGTCGCACCAAAACGTAGCCTATTTGCGTACAAGGCCTTGATGTACGATATTGCTTGTACTTTAAACTTGTAGTTTTAGTCATGATACAAGACAAATGATTAAATTATTGCATACATATTGTAAAAGTTGTTGTATAACCCCCGTAACTCCAGCCCCACAATGCAATGCGCGTCTCGTCGATCCATGATTGGCTGGCAAAGTGTTGCGCAACTTCAGTTGTGTCTTTCTTCTCAAGTTGACCTAAAAGTAATTTACTGTGATGCATTTAAACTAAAATATTGTTGACAATGCCAAATTCCTTATTTAAGTTGCTCAATTAAGCTTTAATTAGACGACTTGGTTAGGAGCTTTTACTTTGATGGACATACTTAAAATTTTACCACAACAGTAGTCAAGGCAGATGATTAACGCAAAATACATCATTGTGTTTACCCCCTATTTGCTAGAAACGAACCTATCTTCTTGTACAACATATGCATGATGCCGTCGCCCCGGTAACCACTTCCTCTCGCGTCCAGACTGGCCACTATAATATCATACTGGCTGACCATGTGGATGGCCGCCCAACTTCGTGTCCACCTGAACAAACACAAAATTTCTTGATTTTTTGTCATTGAAATTACAACGAAAATCCACTGTTTCAAATTACTATTGGCGTTAAAGCATTTTGGATGATTTAATTGTCAGATGTACACTGTACATTGAAATAGGAAGAGGACTGGTTATTCATTATTCGCGTTAAAAACCTAAACAATTAAAAGGATGTTTTTTAAATTAATGGTTACAAAGATATGTTTTTAATTCGTTTGATTTTATTTTTGGTTAAAATTATTTTTTTCGGGCCGTCCTTTTTTAGCTTTGAATCGGTGGCAACCCGTTGTACAATCATGGCAATCTGCCAAAAAAATGTGAGTCCCAAAATATACAAAGTGTTCGCAAACTTGACTTAACCGGTCTTGCACTTTCTGATACCCGGGTCCTCCATACACCTCAATAAGCAGCGGGTATTTCTTGTTGGGGTCGAAATCAATGGGTTTAAACATTTGGTAGAGAAACTGAACGCCCGTGCTGCTGTCGAGTTGACCGTATTCTTTTACCGGCCATTTGACCTAAAGTTACCATACATACGTTTTGTTTGGTTTCAAAGACATGAAATAGTCGCCTGTTTCCTGAAAGGTGGCGATTTTCTTTGTTGTAAAAGTCCAAATTGAGCGTTACAATGTTTTTATTGCTTAGAAAGATACAAAATTAAGGTTTTTCTCTTAAAAATTGACGAATATGCCTTTTGATGAAGTCCAAAATATGCGTTAGAATAGTTTTGTTTCGCCACAAATGTTATTTCAAAAAAATATTTTGTACGTGTTGAAATTATGGTACTCTAGATACAAAAACACGGTTTTAAATATTCTAAGCAAACTTGACGATGACAAAAGAAACTGTCAAAACGTTGTGATATTTTACGCGCAAATACTGGCTTTGATCTTTTTGCTCAAAATGTTACTCTATTTTTACTCATTTTCAAGATTTCTAACCCGTAGTTAAAGAATAACAACTAACAAAAATTTGAACATTTTTTACCATCGCCTTGTTTTCAATTAGGTGACTGTTGTTATAAACAACTTCGGGTGTGCCGTAGTTTCCATTGTTGTCGACCACTTGCAACGTTGACATCGGTACATCCGGGCCACCGCAGTTCATAGCAACATACTTCAAGGTCGGACTGTAACTAGGCGTCACCCATTGACACCTAAAATGCGAGTAATGTTTGGAAATGTATGTTATTAAAGCAGTGGCGCAGTGACCTTGTAAGAGTTATAAGTAGGGCCGGGCTTTTCGGGTCGGGTTCGGGCTTTAGTTTGAATAAATCGGACTTGATTCAGGCCTGATATTACACTCGGCATAAATGGTGTAAACAATATCAACTTTTTAGGTTTGTTCAAAAAAGTTTTGGATGCATGAACTTATACGAGTTGGAGTTTATGCCCCTCTTGCAACTGTAAACCGTGTACAGCAGACTATTTGAGAATATGTTATTTTTGATGAACGACCGAAAGATACCGATTGGCACTAACAATTACCGAGTCGAAGCATAGCGCCCTCACGTTGGGGGTAGAGCTACTAACACCATAACGAGAATCACACACCCAAATGTGGTTGGTTGTATCTCCAAAAATGTTCACGGTTAGGGCTATTAGGGTCGGGGTAAGGTATTAGCACTTAAAATTCAATAAAACTAACCCAAAAAATTAGTTACTAATGCAAAAATTTTATGTAATTATTTCCCAACCCAACCCATTTATAGCCGCTAAATAAAAATTCAGCTCTTTACGCCCCCTTGTGAAAGCGAAGTTCGAATTCTCGTTATGGTGTTAGTAGCTCTACTCACGTTGGGGCGCTGTTTAACGCTAACTGGGGCACAAATGGCGGAAATGTGCTGCAACTATTGTCAATGTCAAGTGTATCTGACAGGCGCTCACAATGAATGTGCTCATTATTTGGGGGATACATTGTACAACGAATCGTATCACAGTTGCGTTTCTTTAACCTAATATTACACATATGGGTTCTTTGATGATATGCATTTGCGTATGGGCCAAGCAACTGTATTGGGTAACTGATGATTTAGAAGGGTAGAGATATATAGTCCATAGTAGAGACTCTATACCTGACCTGTTTGCATCCATATCACAAGTCATGCAATCCCAGTCTTCTTGTGGAACAGGTGAATTGCTCGCCACTGGTACTCTAAAATACAAAACATAACTCAAAAAACAAATGAAATCATTGCACGGTTTTATAGTAACAAGTACAAATAACAGTCTTGGGGATATGATGCATTTGCCTAATGCGGTTGAAACGTCTGTTATACAATTGTGTAACACTGCTTGCAAAGGTACAAGTAGTGGCGGGATTCAGCCGATTCGCACCGGTTCTATAGAACCGTCTCACGAAATTTTATGAGATCAGCAAACCAGTTAGCATAACTGCTTACTGTCATTGGACTTTTTATAAGAAAACCGGCTGAAAAATATGACTTTTGTGATAGAACCGGCTGAAAAAAAAAATAGAATCCCGCCACTGGGTATAAATAGGGTTCACTTACGAAACTATGTAACGTTTTTTTACCTGTAGACTTGTCGGTTGCGTGGCAATGGATATGCAGCCCGGAAGTAAATCCACCCATTCACTGCGTCATATCCGTCTAATGACGTCAGAACGCTGCTACCCGTCGTGAGATATTCCATAGTGTTTGTCTGAAAGATAACATTTTATTGTTTTACCTTTGTTTGATTTTCATGGCCGAATTTTCGTTTAAATGAAAGTTCATATTCCAACTCAAGAATTCGTTTTTTGTTAAACTTACCGTGAGATTTACCACCGCTAGGTGCCAGTAGCCTTCCGGGTTGGAAATGATTGTGTAAAACGATCGATCTACGTCACTAAGAAGTATTGGTCTAAATGGGACTCCACCGTTTCCGATCCAGCCAGTCGAACTCTCTTCTTTTGCAACCTTCATGTAAAATAATTAAACATTCTGTAAAATGTTTATAGGCCTTTTTGCTTGAAGCTGTTTTGTGTGTGACCAGACATGGGGTCGAATACACGCGTCCTGTATTCGAATACTTTACGAATACCTGCATGACTGTATTCGAATTCATGAATACTTTGGTAATTTTTGAGTGACAGCAATTCGAATGGTATTAGAATAATGCGAGTCAAGTATTCGTATTCACGAATTGTTTCGTAATGTTAAGGTGGCAGCAATTCAAATTGTATTCGAATAACACGTGTCAAGTATTAGTATTCATGAATAGTTGACCAAAAAACAACAACGTGTAATTCAAATAACCCCAAGCGTGTATTCGTATTCATGAATACTTCGTACTTTTTGAGAAGTAGCAATTCGAATTAATAGTTCTAGTTATTTGTATTTACGAATTGTTCAGTTGTAGTAAGAAGCAAACAATTCGAATGCACCGATTCGGATATTTGCAGTTGCGGAAAATAAAAGAAATAAAAGCGCCCCGAAACTTAAAAGGTATTCGATCAAAAAGTAAGATGGGTTTATGAATTGCAAATTTATTGGTAAAAATGTAAACCAACGAGCTTTGTTTGCCACCTCAGCTTGACTGATTTAAGTCTCCGTTATATAAATTTCACCAAATTTACATGAGATGTTTGCTTCATGAACACGCTACACCTGTCATGTGCTGAGAACAACCCAATGTTGCAAGCTTTGTAACACAATTCCATTTATGTAACGTCACAATTAAACTTCTATGTGTCATTGTTTCGTAACATAATCAAAAACTTGTCAAATCAGGTCACATTCACTGCCAATTTGAATTGTATTCGAATCTATTTGGCAACAATATATAGCAAAATATTCTTGACTACTCCTAGTCTGGAGGTAATCGACAATTCGAATTGTATTCGTAAAAAATGTAGTCATGTATTCGATTTTACGTATCTTACGTTGTCAAAGGCCGACAACAATTCGAATTGTATTCGTACAAATGTAGTCATGTACTCGATTTTACGAATTGTTACGTTGCCAAAGGCATACAACAATTCGAATTGCATTCGTAAAAAATATCGTGTATTCGAATTTGCAAATTCTTAGGTTGGAAAAAGCCTAAAACAATTCGAATTGTATTCGAATAAATTTACTTAAGCTTTTGTATTCATGAATTGTTGGTTCAAAAGATAACATCAACTATTCGAATTGTATTCATGCACTATCGAACGAAAGCCAAAATCATTCGAATACAGCACGAAGGTGGCAAAACCTGTATTCGAATGCATTCGAATACGAATGACGAATACGAATTGCCCCATGTCTGGTGTGAACACGTTGATTGGTTGTCTCAGGGTTGTGAACTTGTGAGCAGTCTTAAAATTGAGGCCCATACCGGAAAATACAAGACAGTCTGCCCGAAAGTTGGTAATACTGTGGCACAAACGATGCGACGGGTAAACTCAGGCCCGAATCAAGTTCGTTTTATTTGAACTTAAAGCCCGAACCTGATCACGAAAGTTCGGGCCGTTTAAAGCAGAGTTGTAAACGGGCCTACAATTAGACCCAAACCCGAAAGTACAAGCCCGAAACCCGGCCTGACTTACAACTCTAGTTTCAAGTATTCATCGCATATTCTTTTTTTCTTACCTGTACAACCGTGCAATCCCCACCGACCACGCACAACTGAGGAACACATATGTTGGAAATTCGATTCATCCAATACACCAGGAATGCTTGGGAGTCAGGATACCAATACAGACGACTGAAGAGGTGGTCACTACATGTAAAGATCACTTACGTGTGAACTTAAAATTAAAACTGTGTACCAGAAGGTTGACTTCAAGGCTAAGGCAACGTTGCAGACTTAGTGTGATGACGAATTGTCAGTCAAACGAAAAACTGTTTTTTTGTTTGTTTTCAAACTAAAATACACAGATTTGTGATAAACACAGTTTATTTTGAGTCAAATTAGTAACTGTTTATACGGAACCTTTACGCAGAAACATAACAGCAAATCTTACTCTCCGATCAGGTGTGTAGGCGCTTGAACAATAATGTCATCGCTGGTTTGGTTGATCACGTTGTAGACGACAACCTTAACCCGAGGATTGACCGTGCCGGCTTTCGGGTAAGCTACTTCGATCTTACAAAAAAGCAATTAAAAATATACCTATTTGAAAAGCATAAAATAATAAAGTGTTTAAATAAGTTTTGCCTCACATTTTTTTACAGATAAATCTTGCAAGGGATTAAAAATTTACCCGAGAATTTTTTTTCCATTTTTTAAACTAAAATTTCTTTCAAACACTAGGCTAACTCGTATTGACGGCAAATCGAACACACCAATATTATACATAAATTTACAGTAGGCGATTAGTTAAAACATTAATTGGCATGGTCGACAAAAATAAAATCCTTTCTAAACTTACCATTTCCGGGTATTTAAGATTATTATATTTGGAAAATTCGATAAGTTCCACATCTGTGTCGTTAGTTATTATGTAGGCGAGATATTGGCTGTCAGGCGACCAGAAAAGATTGTTATTGGTGAATACCATCTCCTCTGTAAATTACAACAACAAAATTTAATCTTTTTCGTACTGATGTCACTTTGCCTACTATAGGAATTTATAAACTACATATAATTCAAATTATGATTATGAATAAAACAGATTTTTTATTGTCTTTGATTTTAATTGATACATTGAGTTACATTGTAAATCAGGTCTTAAAAACGGTCAAAATAAAATCAGGTCTTAAAAACGGTCAAAAAAATCAGGTCTTAAAAACGGTCAAAGCCTTGGTTGTGGGTAGAGCTACTAACGCAAGAACACACACTACTAGAAGTTTGCTGCATACCGATAGATGGCGTAAAAAGCGCAGTTATTTCAATTAACAGTAAGACTGCGATAGGGTTAGGGACTAAATTTAATATACAGAACTGGGTTTAAAAGATTGATTTCATTGCTGTCATTTTTATGAAACCTAAGACTAACCCCTATAGCCCTGCATTTGAAATAATTGAGTGCGCCACCTACCGGAATTTAGCAAACCTGTCTAGTGTGAGTTCCTGTGTTAGCGAGCTCTATCCCAGTTGTGTTATTAAACACATGGCTTTTGATTGGTGCAAATAACCCACGTGGTTTAAGACGCTTTGTCAGTAGCTTATACCTTCATAAACCCAGTCGGGAATTCCATTAAGAATTCGATTCTTTTCGCCGTTGCTTGTTAGTCTCAGCACAGCCGCATCACCCTGTGTGACGTCATTAAGGTAGTACATGTCGTTTTGAAGCACCCAGACCACACCGTGTCCAGTTGGTGACCATCGGATATACTGGACGTTGTCGTCGGACAAGGTTAACAGAGGGATAGTACTAAACAAAAGACAATGGTTTTAATCTTGGTCCCAAATAAAACAATGATTTAGAAATAAGTATATATTTGCTATATTTAGGCATGTTTTAAAAATTTCTGATAAAATGGTTTTTATAAACGAGTATTGCTCTTCCAGCAGGTTTATTATAAACACCAACCGAAGTTTCCACGCCCCATACGAGACGCCTTCATGAGCAGGATAAAGTCAGATATCGTAAAACACGAAGAACTGTCGAAGAGCAATGCCATGTTTACATTATATCTGGCAGGAACAGCTTTTTAAATTTTAATGATTGTTTTTGTGAGTAAAATGTTGCAGAATGTGAATGCCAATTTAAAGCCTTTTGCCTTCTCACTTGCTTGTATCGTAGATGGCGTACGAACCATTGTACGAGCTTCTCCATTGCTTGAAATAACTGGTCCGAACCAGCAAAAACAATCTATCATTGGACAGCGACCAACCTTGTGCATTGGTTTGTTGCTGGAAATACAAGCGTAAAAAAGTCAGTAATATTTACTTGTTAACTATTTTCGGTTAAACCCAGTTGTGGCATCGAACAGAATTGGTCGAGGCATAGATTTTTTGCCTTCAATATTTGCGTTTATCAAATTGTATTTAAATGTCTATTATGGCCTTGTACATATGGGGTAATTACTTATGTATCTCAAAGAATTTCCTAACTTCTTTTACACATTTCTTCCAGTTACGTTACCAAAATACGTACGTAGAAAGTATCCGGAACTATAATATCTACTGATCCAGTGTCCAGATTTTCCAGCTTAATGCCATCGCCATCTCGGTAAACATGCTCGGAAGGCGACACCCAGGACGGGTAAAAGGAGCTGTATCTGTGACAAAAAAGACTTACATCACCTACCGGATCAGTTTTCTTGCGCCCAAACATTCCTCATGGATTTGTTGCTTTTATTACAATACTTAGTTAAACAGCCGCTATGTGTTCACTGGGTTGCGGGTACTGATCGCGCCTCAGCCATTTGTGATTTTCTGAGCAAAAAATCTAAGCGACATTATTTCAGCCCAGTGGAATTTTAGTGGGTTGAACAAAATTGAAGTTACCAATTTAAAAAAAATGCTCCAACGGACTCGTAGGTAGGCAGCCCAACGACGGGCTTATTCTAAGCATAACGCATTCTTGCCCACCTACCGATAAAAAATGAACCAAACAGTTCATTGGTCAAGTGGTAATATTAAATACCGTGTTCCTGGTAATCATAAACTAAACAGTTACAATTTTAAATGTAAGGTGTCAGCTACTTCACACCACAAGCATGACGTCGTCAAGCCAAAGTCGCCTTTCATAAAAGCTGACTTTAACGGTGTGATAAACGCTGAGTCACCTTCGGACAAACGAGATTGGCAGCACCGCGTCTAAACAGGTCGACATCGAGTTTTTTGCATTTATCACATTAAACCATAGGTTACTGTACAGAAACTTAATGTGTTCATGTGGTCTAGTATTTAAACATTATACTCTCAAGCAATAACCTATTTCTAGACGAAATCATTTTAGCTGATCACAATACAACGTGCACACAATGGTGATTTAGAGTGTGCTATGTTGTTTGTTTTGTTTAAAGAAACATTTAGGCTTAGTGGTTCTGCATGAAAGGTGCAGTTTATATCAAAATACGTACGAAAACTTTGGATCAGATAAGTCTTCAAAAGTAAAAGGTGGAAGATCTGAAGTATCCTTTTTATCGGCCACCTCGTTATACGATCCTAACAACAAAATGTCATCATAAAATGCAATGGTTCAAGCAAATTAAAAGAAATGTTATTCCAACAACACCAAACAATAAGCTTTTGTGTCGCATAAAACTTAGGTAGAGCTACTAACACCATAACGCACACGACACCCAAAGTCGATTATAGGGCGTAAAGAGCTGAATTTTTTATTTAGCGGCTATAAATGGGTTGGGTTGGGAAATAAGTTTTTTTTTTTATTTTTTTACATTAGTAACTAATTTTTTGCGTTAGTTTTATTGAATTTTAAGTGCCAATACCTTACCCCGACCCTAATAGCCCTAACCGTAAGCATTTTTGGAGATATAACCAAATCGACTTTGGGTGTCGTGAGCGTTATGGTGTTAGTAGCTCTACCTAAAACTTAATGGTAAGAAACATATAGTCTATACCAGGGGCGGGCAACATACGGCCCGCGGGCCGGATCCGGCCCGCGACGGGATTGTGCGCGGCCCGCAGACAGTTTCAGGTCTTACATGATAATGTGGCCCGCGGCCACAATCTGCCGCAATTTCCCCTGTATGCTTACTGCGTCAAATTATAGTTGTAAATGTAACGGACAGTAACGCTCCCCAATAGCAAAAAACTTTCCCGCCGTTGTTACCATTGTACCATACGTCCATTGTAACTGCCAACCTTGTGTGTAGCCTGCTTTCACGGTTTCCTTTGTTTCCACACGTGTAGCCTAGTTAGTGTTTCAGCAGTTTCTAAGTCTGTGGTGTATGCATTAAATTTGCTGTGGTGAATAATTTTATGTTATATCAGTTAGATTGTTTGGACTGTTGTATTTGTGATGTTCTTGAATGTATTTGGTTTAGGTCAGGGGTGGGCACACTACGGCCCGCGGCCCGACAAAGGAGTTCATGCGGCCCGCCAAATGTTAGTAAATTTAGAAGAGAAAACCGAACAACGCTAAATTTTATTGTGAGCATAGGCGTAGAGTTTTAAAAATACCAGAATGCGACTTGCCGATACCTATGCCATGTACATCATCTGTACCAAATACGTTGGGACTAAACCAGTGGTTCCCAACCAGGGCCCATGGCCCCCCAGGGGGGCCACGAGCTGTGTTCAGGGGGGGCACAGGTGTAGATTTACCAGAAACACCCACTAAAAATCACCTAATTTAATCAACTATTTTGCATGCTATTTGTCTATATTGAGGTTTTTTACGAATGCGGACCCTTATTTATTCTATTCGACCTGTTTAAAGCCGATAATAGTATCCAATTTCCACACGAGTTTGCCATTTACATTTTAAGGGGGCCACAGGACTTACAAGGTTACATGAAGGGGGCCACGAGGCAAAAATGACACTTTAAGGGGGCCACGGTCCATGGAAGGTTGGGAACCACTGGACTAAACACAAATACTTTCCACGTGCTCTAGCGGTCTAGCCTTCCTGTTATTTTGCAAATAGTCACTCGACACAATTTTTTCGTTCAGTTTCGTACTTACTGTAGGTCTTTAATAACACATGTACGTACTGAACAGACGATTTGCCGAGTCAACACTTTTAACGACAATTTAGTTTTTGGGTAATTTGTTACGGCGGTGAATAAAATACAACCCAGTTGACGCCAAAACTTTGGTCACCTTGGATCAAGTTTATGCCGTTGCCCACGGCTTTGGAATCGTTAACACAGACCCGCACAACAACTATGGATACAAAAGTTACTTGCATTGTTTATTGTTGGCGCAAGGAATTTATTGACAAAAAACTTAGTGTAGCCTTTGGTGCAATAAATGCGTGATTGTTTTAAAACAATTATAATTGTTGCGTTTCAACCAATGTTTGGACGATCAATGAAGTGACAAACAACGTATTTGTATTTAGCTGGAAACAAACTATGTTAATATTTTGGGTTAATTTACTGTGTGGCCCTTTAAAATTAAGAACTTTTGAATGCGGCCCTTGTACGGAAAAGTTTGCCCACCCCTGGTTTAGGTGGTCAAAAATCCGTTTTAAATCACTGGATAAATACGCGATTAATATATCGATTAAGGAATCCGGCCCGCCAAGTACTTCATTTTCCCATATCAGGCCCGCCGACTGGAGAAGTTGCCCGCCCCTGGTCTATACTATATCAATACCCTAACTTTTAGATCATGAATGTTTTACAGACATTTCGAATGAGAAAATTACAAAACTTTTTCACAAAAAGATTTATAATGAATGCTTTTTCATATTGGTACTTACGTGTATTTGCTTGGACGGTGGCTGGTTGCTTGTATTTAAATGCAACCAACGCCAATGTTGCCACTAGCAACACAGCTGTTACTAAGATTGCCTTTTGTCCCATGTTGTTCATACAATTCTGAATAAAAACACTATTTGTAGATTAGTCACTGACAAAATTTAAAGATTTGGAGGTCTTGGCTACGTAGGCCTATAGCTATATCTAAAAGTGACTAATTCGCCTGCCAATTTCTAAACCCAGTGTATTTAGCTTAGCCTACACTTAAGCATCTGTTTCAAATGGCCTAGCCAAATCACGTAATAGTGATAAAATTTTAGTGCAGCAGGACAATGGTCCAAAAATGTAAGGTGAACAATTTGGGTTAATAATTACCACTGCTGTCGTTATTGTCGGACCTGAGCCTCAGCGGTTTCCAACCAGTAAACAATTACGATGCCAATTAACCTTTGTGCTCCGCTGCATTTTGTGCATGTCAATCTTGCCAAGCGTTTTCATTAGTGGAAACAATAGTTTTTGTAAGACTGCTGAAGCCTTTGGATATGGTGGATGATTAAGACACCGCGATGAGCTTTGCGCAATAATTTAAATTTCATTGTTGCATTTATACAGAAGCACGCTTACCCTCCCTATTATTAGAAAATGAAATAAAATCTTGTTGTCGTACACTAATCGTGCTAGGACAGGGCTTCCCAAACTTTTTCGATCGCGACCCTTCACGGTTAATATGATAAACAGTGTAAAATATGCGTTTGTGGTATTTATTGACACGCAACTACTTTACTCGGAGTCTACTACTTTACTCGTAGGTAGCCTTCTCGAAACAAAACAAAAAGTTAATGTTTATTCAGTGTGATCAGCTTAAACTGTGTTTTTAATGACCAGCCTCTTGTCCATAGAGGCAATTATGACGTCATTAACCTTTATTTACGTTCAATCTACAGCCCAGTCAAGAATAATGTTTTGCGAAATTGCACAGGTTTGAACAACTACGTTTCGAATTAAAGCTAAAACGTAAAAGAGTATAATTTAGAACAGAGCTTCCCAAACTGGGGGTCGCGACCCCGGAAGGGGTCGCTTGACAAACTTGAGGGGTCGCAGTGAGCTGTACCAATTTTGCAGAAAGTACTCCATACACTGGCGTAGAGTACGGGGGTGCCGCACTCCCCCGGCCTTGACCTTTGTATAACGTCACAATGTCAGTTTTGTTCAAGTTCCGTCGGTTTTAAAACGTTTCCAGCTAAGCGCAAACGCGCTTGTAGTTACGCCATTAATCGAACAAACCTCGGTTGAAACGCAACAATTGCAATTGTTTTGAAATACACAGGCATTTTAATGCAACATAAAGATGACATATAGAGGTATAGACTAACGTTTAAGTATTGTGTGGCGCAATAACTTTCTCTAATAAATATAGGTAATACATTTACGATTTCTAAGCAGTGTTTAATGTCCGTTTGCAAAGCACTGCAACGGCCTAAACTTGTTCCAAGGTTATAAGTAGTGCCTATTTGCAAAACAATGTTACAGAAACTAAAGGCTAAAGCACCTAAAAGGTATCAGTGTTTGGACATGTAAAGTAGTAGACTCCGTGTACAGTTAGGTTGTTTTTAGTTTTCGCTTGCATTGTTTATCATATTATCCGTGAAGGGTCGCGGAAAATTTAAAGAGATTAAAAGGGGTCGCGATCAAAAAAGTTTACGAAGCCCTGATTTAGAATACTTTGTATAAAATTGGTATAGCACTCTGCGACCCCTCAAGTTTGTTGAAGTTTTGGGAAGCCCCGGTATAAACTATAATGTTCATTACAAATTGTTTGGTAAGTCTAAACTTTGCACTTCAATAACAGCTGACTGATTAACAGCCATGCAGAGTCACTCTTATTTCTTTGTATTCTTGAGTAACGTTTCAAAGGCGAACGATTAAATTAGCTTCCACATCCTCAAAGGGAGAAAATCTGAGCTTAAAATAGAAGAAAAATAGACTAATAGAAGACTCAAAAATAGACTGGCGACAAAGTCGAAAACAAGCTATATAAAGTAGAGCAAAATATTGGTTTTGCCGTGAACCTTCATTCCTTTGAGTTATAGAATTTATTTTATGGCAAATGTGCAATGTATAGAGTCATAGCACCCTTTAACCAAGCTGCTAAGCTTTCTCACCGGAAACGACAGTGTAAACAGGAGCAAATATGCGCAATCATGAACAAACACCTTATGTTTGTGCAGAACATTCTAGACATCGGTGGGCAACCTTTTTGCATGCGCGGGCCAAAATGTAGTGATATATTGCGGCGGCGGGCCGCAACGATAATCATGCAATAACATAGCAGTGCTAGGCAAAATCAAACACACAAAGATTGCGTATTTGTGCGTAACAATGCCTCTTCTTAGTAAGAAACTAATAACTATCAACGTTTAATGCAACAACATTTTGGTATAAATTGGACTTTAACCGCCGATCAAAATAAAATACGAGTCACGGGCAGTTTAAAAGTTGCTTGCGGGCCGGATGTGGCCCGCGGGCCGTGAGTTGCCCACCCTTGTTCTAGAACAGCGGTTCCCAAACTTTTCAAAAAACTTTGCCGAGTGGAACCTTTGCAATTATTTTGTTATGTCGCGGCCCTATAAGACCCTTTGCCTAGAAAACAATTATTTTGTTGTGAAAGCATGTAACTTATTGTTGCTTTGGAAGAATTTCAAATTTATCGGACACATGAATAAAATTGTATGGCCCTCGCTTGATTGCCGAAATTGGTTATATGGCCCACCGGCGAAAAATGTTGCACACCCATGCATTAAAGACTAATTCTGCTTGCGGACCCTCTAAAATTGCTGTACGGACCCCAGTTTGGGAACCGCTGTTCTAGAAGAACAAAATGACTCAAAATATCTTACGCATCAATTCAAAAACGGAAATGTTATATCTTAGAATTTACTATGAAGAGTTAAACACATTTCCTGTTGTTGTATAAAATGCTCTTGCACACGAAAATGCACACGTTAATGCAAACATTGCACACCATAATATCATGACCGCTACACATTAAACTGTTTGTATGCCTATTGTGTGCAAACAATGCGATAAACAGGTACCACAAGCGTCAGAATATAGATTATGACGTCATAAACAGCAAATACTGATCTTCACACAGTGCAGCTCAAACTTTGCATTCAAGGGGCATTTTGGGTGCCGTTATATGGCACATCAGTGATTTTGAAACAAAAACAAGCAGGTAATTGGGCCATCTAACATTAGGTCAGAAACCGACCTGAACCCGGCCCGACTTACAACTCTGCTGTAAGCAGCGACATACAAAGTTTTTGCCCCTACCGGTTCTTAAGTGGCCCCTTACCAAAATTATTTTTTTAAATACCGACACAAAGTGAAACGTGTGATTATAGCTGATTTTATCCACGTTGCGATGAATCAAAATGAATTAAATATATGAAGCAAAACTTCACAAAACGAAAACTGTAATTTGATATAAATAAACCTGTACACAATTCGTATAGATAGAGTAAAAATCTCTTGAGCTACTTTACACTGCGAACTTAACTCAACCCACTTGCAATCTGAATTAACAGTAATTTCAGAATATTTATAGGCACAGAAACGGAAACGACATGTTATACGTAGCACTGCCTTCTATCTTCCAATCTTACACACCGGTGTCATCCGGTTTGTTTTCTGAAATCGAATGACGAACGCCAATTTGCGTTACACAATGTACGTATGTATTAATTACAAAACAACAAAATGGTTCTTTATGTTTTGTAAATTAGCTCTTAAACTAGCATGTATTATTGTAAGTTTCGGACATATAAAAAGCTTGTGTATAAACTTTAAGCTCGCAAAGTCGTGCATGTAACAAGCGCCATGGTTGACTGCACTAAGCTCGTTAGGAAACCCGCTTCAAGCTTGCAAAGTCGTGCATGTAACAAGCGCCAAGGTTAACTGCACTAAGCTCGTTAGGAAACCCGCTTTAAGCTTGCAAAGTCGTGCATGTAACAAGCGCCATGGTTGACTGCACTAAGCTCGTTAGGAAACCCGCTTCAAGCTTGCAAAGTCGTGCATGTAACAAGCGCCATGGTTGACTGCACCAAGCTCGTTAGGAAATCCGCCTCAAGCTTGCAAAGTCGTGCATGTAACAAGCGCCATGGTTGACTGTACCAAACTCGTTAGGAAACCCGCTTCAAGCTTGCAAAGTCGTGCATGTAACAAGCGCCAAGGTTAACTGCACTAAGCTCGTTAGGAAACCCGCTTCAAGCTTGCAAAGTCGTGCATGTAACAAGCGCCAAGGTTAACTGCACTAAGATCGTTAGGAAACCCGCTTCAAGCTTGCAAAGTCGTGCATGTAACAAGCGCAATGACTTGTTTTGATCAAACAAAAAGCATGCGAACGTTTAGATGCTTTTTTTAAAAAAACGTACACAGCATACCACTCTCTGAGTAATTTGCTCGTCCTAGGCCAGTGGTTCCCAAAGTGTGGTCCATGGCCCAGCACTAGGCCACCAAGATAATTTCAATGGGCCACAGAGCCATTTGAACAGATTCTACTGTTTTTTTTGAACAGCAGATATTCTGCGCTTTGATTTGAAAATATAATATTTGCAAAACAATAATTATTTAGGAATAAAAGTCATTGTCTCCTAACAATGGGTTTAGCTGCTGTGTAGGAGATAGCAATTGTAGGTGAGTAGTCAAGCATGTGAGCAGCGCGAATTGAGAAGTAGCCATTTGTTGAACTATCATACTTTTCAAAAAGCCAAGAATTTCGAATCTTGTAGCCAAATTTCAGGAGCATGTATCGCATTAAAAATAAATTGCAATAAACCAGTTTTCTGTTTTTGAGTTAAATTTTACATAGAAATTGTTTGTGCCCAAATTTACAGCACGTGGTGGGCCACGAATTGCTATAAATAGACATTTGGGCCACGGACCCAAAAAGTTTGGGAACCCCTGTCCTAGGCATTAAAAAAACTTTCTTAGGTAAGTATCATCCTTCCGCAGGCAAAATTACACATTTCAGCAAGCATTGAAAAACATAATTTGTCATGAGCGCTAGGCATTCTTCCGCTGGTATTGAAGTTTACACAAGCACGCATGTTGAACCGGTACGTCATACGCCGAAAATTTGATAAAAATATCAACTACAGCGAATCGCTTGCAATTACAACGAAGCATTGCATTAAATATAAAAGTTGTCGTTTTACTTGTTTGCTTTGCCATCAAACTAGACTTTAGTGGTAAAATCCTACGATGTGGTTGCTCCAAATTATCAAAGCTTTATATTGTGCGTGGTGCGTTACTATAAACCAGGGGTGTCCAACCTCTTTGGCCAAAGGGCCACATGCGGTTTACGAATGTTTGCGCGGGCCACTTGACTGTTTACTGCTAATTTGTAATCTTAGAATAGCTGTTTTATAATTCCTAATTAAAATCCTTACATCGAAATTCTAATCTTAGAAATGTGTATTATCCTCGTTTACAGTTATAAGAACAATAAACACACCAAGATATATAGTAAAGTCAACAAAGTTTTTCCCACACGTCGACATTTCAATGTGAAGTTTGGCACTGTTTTTCTCCAACAAGTTTGGCAATATTCGGTGAGATGGACGATGGAGCAATGCGAAGCGAGTTTTCCATCTGGCTGTCAAAAATTACTGATCTTACAGGGGGTTTAAAGTCACATGTCAACCTTTCTTGGAAAGTTCTGTTAGCGTTACTTGCTTTTGTTTCCTGTTTGGCATAATATTTATCACTGCAGAGTGCGGATGATGTTTTTACTGCAAAATGCGTTTTGCGCGAGTCTCTGATACCAGATGTATCTCAATTCTCAATGAACCAAGAAACATTACTGATTGACTCCGAAAGCACGAGTCAGATTGTGACGTAACAATGTAGAAATTGTGATGCCTCACAATGTGCATTGTGACGCAATAGAAGTAACTTGAACAGTTGTGTATTGCTACTCTATTAACAAACAAATAAAGCAAACGATAAATGCCAATTTTTCGGAATGAAAGTTCGCCATAAATTACGTAGGCGATTAAGTTGCCAATATGAGTCATTTCAAAAAATACCACGCGGGCCACTCAGAACCTTCCTGCGGGCCACGGGTTGGACACCCCTGCTATAAACGATATAGTTTGATCAGAAATGTGTAAATAGGAACAACGAAATGATAGCAACTCGTCATTGTATTCCATCATGCGTGACAAGGCTTCCCGCATGAGCTCAATGACGGGTTATTTCCTGCTCTTGCAAAACGTCACCAGTAACACATTACATGGAAGCAAGGCAACTTAACAACTTCCACTTAGAGAAGTTCATTCCTCACAGTCAACTTGGGGAATACTGCATTGTAACTTAGTGATGCACGCAAGTTGTGAAATTTTCGGTCAAAAATGACGTTTTGGCGAAGTTTCGGTTTCGGCCCGAACCTTTTTAAAATACGAAACCAAACTCATTAAATAAATGAAATCAGTTTCACAAGCGACCAAATTAACTTTATCAAAACATTAAAAAATAACCAATCTTGTCTCTTTAAAACAGTAGCCACGTTAAATGTAAACTGTTCCACGTTTGACCAGCTGATATCACAAACAATGCTCTAAAAACGTGATCAGGACAGTTAAAGACCTGGTTTAACCACATTAGTAATAAATTACCCATATAAGGGCGGATTACTCAGAAACAATGAATTAGGGCGGAAAATTAGATTTATTGTGAAATTACGAAACGAGTATGAAGTCAAGCCCGAATCAAGTCTGTTTTATTCAAACTTGAGCATGAAAAGTCAGTTGACAACTTTGCAGGACTTGGAACTCGCTGGGTGAATTACAAGGGCATGGAGGCTTTTTTGCGTTGGCAACCAGAGTACATTTTGCAGGTACAAGTTTAGTTGTGTTTGTGATAATGTATAATGTTGTGTTATTCCAACTAAGTGGTGACATTTTATCAGTATACTTAAGATTATTCGTCAACCTAACGTTTCCAAATCTCCCAGGCGGTACGGAAAAACCAACATCGTATTGCTATGTCTCTATCGCCCCCCGCTGGTCGTCTTAGTTCACGACTTAGTATGCATAATAAACCTTTCCTAACCACTTTGTGCAGTCAATCATAGAGCAAATTACCTTTTATAGTTGAGTTGAGTTTATTTTGCACGGTGAAATTAATCGTAGCAACATAATTGCGCTATAATATTCACCGAGTAGGATATAGTAACTTTCTCTTAACTTGAACGAACTCATTATATCTGAGATAGGGTTGCCATACGTCAGGATTTCCCCTGACATGTCAGGAAATTTAGTGTTTAAATCTGCGTCAGTGAGAAATGTTAAAATGTACTTAAAAGTCCGGAATTAATGAAATTAATGTATAAATGGACCATATTTCATGAAATTAATGTACCAACGGAGAAAGTTTCTAGTAGTTAGTAACAACCACGTCTCCACCATAAAGCGTAAAGAGGTAAACTGGTGGCGCGCAGGTTAACGCACAAGGTCACTGTTTCGTTTTGCAGTGTGTGTGTGCGCGTAACAATACCTGTTTGTTACTAGTTGTGTAACAATACGCGTTAAATGCAGAAATAAAAATCCGCGTCTGAAGAAAACACAGCATTCAACGCTACGTGGGAACGTAGGAAGTTTCATTTGCTGTCAATGCTGACGAAACTGGTTTGCCAAATGTACCCAATATAAGGAACTAACTAACAACAAAAAGTCGAATGTCGTGAGACATAAAAAGGTTTTTACGGTGGCATTTTATTTCAAATTTGAAAAGGTCTTTGTGGCCCCCAGCGTTTTTTTGCTATGTGGAATAGGTCCGAATGGCTCTTTGAGTGGTAAAGGTTGGCGACCCTGATATATGTGCTTATTTATTGTTTCAAAGATAGTGAGATGTCACTAGATAGTGAGAGTGTTACTAGAATTCAATTTGACTCCCCAGGACATTAGGACGTCGAGTAATGAGTCCGACTCCTTAAAAGACATTTCGATTTGTAGAAACAAAATCAATGACAGCTTTTCAATGTTTCCAAGTTGACTAAAAAGAAACTCTAAACAGTTAACCTCAATTAATCTGTCCCTGTTGGGACCAAACATTTTATCCGGATTAAGGGAAGTTTTAAATTTACAACATCACAAAATAAACTGTAATACATATATTTTTGTCTTTTACAAAGACGCACTTTGTCTTAGAGACGTTTAAGTTTGCATTCTATTATTCTCTTTCTCATGTTATTTTTGACTAAAATCACAACAACCAATTAATTTGATAAATTTTCAATTAATTTGATGCAAAAATTTTTCTTTTTACCTTTCATTGTCTGTGGACGATTCCTTACATAACGAAAGTGTTTTAGTTTCAGTTTGTAGTGAATTTGAAACTTCGACCCAATCTAATTTGCCTATGTTTGTAAATCTAGTCGAAATAATTTTCCAGTGGTTAAAGAAAATGGATCTAATCTCCATGTTTACCAGAAGAGTTTTATTTTTGATGTTTTTTGTTTTGTTCTGTAAACACTTTTTGACAAGTTATAAGTCGGGCGGGGTTTTCGGTTAGGTTTCGTTTTGATTCGGGTTCTAGTTTGGACCTAAGTGAATATAAAGCAGGCTGGACCTGGGCTGAATTTTGATTTGACCACATTTATGTCCTAATAATAGTTTGCTAAACTGGCCTAATTCTGGCTTTAGTTAAACCGAATATTGGGCTAAATTTTGGATTTTCGCTTTTAACTTCGGGCTTAATTTCCTGACCGCTACCACTCGGAGAAAGATAATTTAAATTTCACACCATGATTGTTGTTAAACTTGAAAGATAGCTGAATTAAAATCCAATTTAGTCTTTTCTAATTGCCCAAATACTCCAAACATAATCAACAGACTCGAAGTGAATTAAGCTTGACTATATTGCATTAAAATTACAGACACAATGAAATACTTCACCAAAGTAATTTTTTGAACACAAAGCAATTCATTAGTGCATTCATTGTCGAAAACGTGTTATACGATTTCCTTTTTTTTTCAAGCATCAAATTTTAAATTGCAAACAAATGCTGAAAAGTTATTTTCTTTAAGAAGCTGTTAAAACCAACATTCATACGTGTTATGCATTTTTGACAAAGATGCACAATACGATTTTTAAATTCATGACAATTCATCTACAGACGAATTTGTTTCGCCTTTGGATCTTGGGCCAATTTTACCCATACGAAGTACCCGGCACCGATAATTACAGCAGCCAGAAGAACAAACATTACAAGAAAGAACAAGTTTTGAGCCGTTTCATCTACTTCATCTCCGTCTCTTGTAGTGTCTGCGAGAAAATTAGATGTTCAACACAGAAATCAAGACATAAGCTTATGAAAAAGCATATCCACGATAAGCACCAGTCTTTAAACGATCTTTGTGGCCAAAATTAAGGCTAATCAATAGATCACAGTACGCTAGACCAGCAAGCGGCGTTATACCGATTTAAATATGTTAAGAGATCACGTCAGGTAAGGAGTAAGCTAAAAGCTGAACAAGGACAAGAAAAAAATGAACTTGGTGGGTTTTGAGGCCAAGAATGCATCTCCATGCGATTCATTCATGGAGTTTTGGACAATAACGCGTTTGCATCAAAATAACACAATGGGAACTGAAAGTAGGGAATTGGTTTTAGAGTCATAAAATAACCGTCTATTTTTAACTGCAAAAGTAAAATAACTGTCTACTAAGCAACCGCAGTGATTACGGAGATGAAGTTACAACAGCAGAAAAACTTTTACGGCACTTTATGCGGAGCTATATTTCACTGCACAAAGTTGTCGAAATAGCCTTCCCTACATAGAATCACCAGATGAGCTAAAAAGCATTTAAATTATTGCATTGTTACCTTGCACAAGCAAATACTTGGTAGTTTGTAAGATGTGAACTGGCCCAGCAGAAAGTCTTTGGTTGCGTCCATTGTTGTCAACAGAGCGTCGTCCTACACCTCCACATGTCTGTAATAACTTATATAGCTTTCGACAAGTTCAGTACTTATTTGACATTACATGAACTACAACACATTGAGTTTCTCCTAAACCATTGACTTTATGTAAAAAATACAAAACCGTATTTTTATTTAAATATACTCTAGATTTTTTCGAACAGTCTCGACAAACAGAAATTCTTGTTACAGAGTCTTGTTTTTTCAAGCGAAATATGCTTAAATCAGCTCACCTGTCCAGGGCATTGTCCAGTTGAGTTTTGACAGGCGGTCACGTCGCAGTGGATATAGATAAATTGTTCTGCGTCGGTGAAATTTGCCCACACAAAGCTCATCAGCTTGAACGTTGCAAAGTTGGATTCGTAATTTCGGATCAACATCTTTGCGTCGGCAGCCTCACCTCCACTAGGTGGCGCATCGCATCTATCATTTTAAAATCAAGTTACACGGAATATAGTTTGGAGAGGGACGTGACAAATAAATACTTTAATTAGTAATCCAACGTTAGTAAACTTACCCGCTTTGTACAATCTGGTAACTCGGCAAACCACTGGAGTTTTCAGTGCGCGTCGCCCAACATTCTTCAAGCTGTGAACAAACGTTTTACTTAAGAGACATAGGTTTATTTCGCTTAGTGATTATAACGACACAATTGCACTAAAACAATCACGTAGCCGGAAATAGCTGCGCAACGTTAAAACGTTTTGGAGAGCCAAACAGCAAAGGGCGCGCTTGGTGGATAACGGTTGAACGCGCTGCAGCTACACCAGGCGTTATGTGACTGGGGCTTAGAAAAAGGTGAGGTTGGCGCACTGTTGGTCAACACGACTGGAAGGTTAACGAATGCAGCTTTGAATTGAAACATAATGTGGGACACAACATTATCATGTTTTAAAGTTTTGTGAAAAGTTTGGTACAAACCTAATTAGCACTTTATCTGAAAGCGATGAGATTTGTGCCCAAGCTTTAACTGTTTTAAATTTACTTGGATAATGAAGTCATCGTTGCTTGCTGAAATCTCATCCAGTTTAACTTCAGCAAAAATGCAGTTGGGCACAGTAACTTCCCCGGGCAAGCTCTCGTTAAAATGTTCATTGGCGAAAAGACTTAAAGAGACATCAAAAGTTCCTGTATTTCCAGCCGAAATTTCAACGGATCTGCGAAAAGTTTATTAGATTTAGACAAGAACTACTTACTGAAGATGTTTACATCACAACAATGTATTCAACTGTTTATTCCTTTTTTTTCTTATACCTTTCTTGTGTGTTTTATTTCTACCAGTTTGTCAAAAAACACAATAGCAAATTTTCTTTCCACAACTACACATTTCATCTGTTATATTTATCTTTTTTGTATCCTCGTTATTGTTGTACGTTGAGAAAAGGGAGTTTAAAATGAAACATGATGTAAGTTATTCTTTATCTTTAGAATTACCGATGTTCTGTATGTTATGTCAAACAAAACCCTTATTGCCATATGACATGTGACAGCATGCGTCAAGTAACATATCGTGGTATAGTATCCTTACTCGATTTGTGGTTGGACATTGGAAGACGAGAGAAGTCTATTGGCGTTGAATAGACAAGTCACATTAAGCTTGTTTTGAGGGTCGCGTTGGATCACGGCAGGGGATGGGGCTAGAAATCTCCAGACCAGGAAAGACACCGACACCATATCGTTCTCATTCTGTAAATACATGTCGAAAACTTCCGAAAAACGAAAAGCGCCACAGACGGTAAAAACATGGTGTCACTTCATCACTGAGTGCAAATATCATTACTTCAATCAACAAGGTAATATGTAAAAAAAACATGTCAAGAAATAACCCCTACCGAGACAATTATCGCATGTTACCTTATAGATAGCTTCACACTCGCCCAAGTCAAACACGAACACCGGATCTGACCCAGTGACCTTGCAGTTATCATTGAGTACTGAAAGGGGAGTTTCCCGGTCCAATGCGATGTAAAGTGTGTCACCAAGTTCATAATCAAGTGTTTGTCGTTCTTGGGGTGTTACTCTGCAAAGATTTAATTAATTGGATAATTTTTTGAATCATAAAAAAATCAGTCAGTTACATATCCCTGCTGTCTGAACATAAGAGTAGTTTAATTTAAATTGAGAACATTTTAGTTGATGACTTACACAGATTTAATATTGAGCTACAGTTGCAAGTTTTTTTAAGAGATGTTAGCAAGTAGACGTTAACTTGCTTATTGTGTTTTTTAATGGTCCTGTACAGGGGTGCACAACCTTTTTGCCACAACGGTCGCATCGCAGATCCTTATTTTACCAACGGCCGCCAATTACCGCTTGTTTTTTGTTTAAATACAGTGATGTAAAGAAGGATTGTATCATACATATATACAATCTAATAAAAAATAAAAAAGCCCCGATTATTTTTTTACTTTCCGCACAGTTTTAGCTACACAGTCTGAAGATCTGACTTCACTGTTTATGACATCAGAAACTATATTGTGACGCTTGTGATGCATGTTTTTTTCGCATTGTTAGCACAGGGCAGAAGTACAAAAAACTTAACGCATTTTGATAATGGACTCTTTCGAGAACCAAAAAATCTGTTTAGAGCAGTTTGAAAATCAAAATATTTAGAAAAATAGTTTTATATACGTCATGACCACCAGTACATATATTTTAATCAGCATGTTTACGACCGCACAAACCCGCGGTAGAGCTACTAACACGATACGTTTATCCTGATCCAAAAGTGCTTAATTTTCGATAGGTGGCGTAAAGAGCTGAATTATTTATTTAGCGGCTATAAATGGGTTGGGTTGGGAAATATTTACATAAAACTTTTACATTAGTAACTAATTTTTTGGGTTAGTTTTATTGAATTTTAAGTGCTAATACCTTACCCCAACCCTAATAGCTCTAACCGTTAGCATTTTTTGAGATATACCGTTTTAAATGAAAAAGTGCTCTTTACGCCACCTATCGAAAATTAAGCACTTTTGGATCAGGAGAAACGTATCGTGTTAGTAGTTCTACCCAAACCCGCCTGTGTGGCCGCATGTGGTCGTACGGCCGCAGGCTGTGCACCCCTGATTCAGTATAACCACAACAATTTAAGTCAAAGCAATTGAAACACAAAATCTTTAACTTACGCAATGGTCAAATTTTGTTCCCTGCATTCGACTGAAGGCGGCGGACCTAAAACATACAAACACAAAGTTGTAATATATTCCCTATAAGTGATGGTTGGAAACATCTGTAATGTGGTTCACAGGAATCTTTTGTCCCAGTTTATATACGTTACATCGTTAGGGCAGCATTGTGTGACGGCATCTGTTTATTTTCATGAGTATTTATCTATCTAGGATTCATTCCTTGACTGGTGGGCCAACATGACGATAAGGCCCATACACAAATGTGGGTAGAAGGGTAATGTCCAGAACGATTAATACAATTTTTGAGATGTGGTCTCTTACTAGAGATGTGGTCCTAATTTTATTGCAGCAC
Organism: Phallusia mammillata; assembly: GCF_965637545.1. NCBI lineage: Eukaryota > Metazoa > Chordata > Ascidiacea > Phlebobranchia > Ascidiidae > Phallusia > Phallusia mammillata. The sequence continues at coordinate 4,817,575 of NC_137259.1, read as the reverse complement.
GGTTGACCTTTACCTAATCATACATGTATTACTACAATACAGGTCTAATAAGTACAAAGTTTTAATGGCATACGATTAGCTGAACAACAAAAGAATTAATTGTCTCGATACTGCCACAAACATTAAGAACACATTTTTGCACTATTTTTTACTTGGAATGAAAAACTTGTTCAATCTTGCTGTTGCATAGGTACCAAATAGGCAGTGTCTAAAAATACCAAGGTAATTAGATTGGGTATTCAAACTCTATCATCCACTACGCGTCGCTAATGTTAAAAGAGGTCCTAAAATGCTGTTGGAAAACTTCTGTAAGCGAAACTTGGTGGAATAGTCAGAAAAGCGTGATACAGAAAACCCGATATTCCCACTTGGGAGCGGCCTGGGTTCGAACCTTGTTAAGAATTAAAAAAATAAAGAAGTTACCTTCAAGATTGACCGTTGCATTAAATCCCATGTGAGTAGAGGAAGAATCAGTGAGGAACAAAAGAGAGAGGATTGTAGCATTAATTTGGAAGTCATGTGCTCCCAGATTCCCATTAAGATTTTGTACATTGTTATTTTCGTCCTTAAACTAGACAATATGTACAAAATATATCATCAAAACCAAAAATCATGGTAATATTTTTACAAGAAAAAAATAAATCGGAAAAAAGTGTTTTTGAGTGTATAAGTATTATCACAAATGCTAAATGTTTTCCATGCGAAATAAAGTTATGGATAAATAGATTCTAATCCAGTGGTTCTCAACTGGTGGTCCATGGACCACTAGTGGTCCACGATTATGTTTTGGGTGGTCCACAGAACGTCCACTAAATTAAGTGATAAACTAGAGATGATTGCATATTATTTATTGAAAGAGTATCAAAGTGTTAGCTGTTAATAAGTTTATCTCACTTCTTAAAAATTGGTTTGAAAGAATTGTTTTTCAAGCCCAAATGGTTGTTTCGTATGCATACTTAAATCTTGCAAAAAGAAATAGTCCACGGTATTATTTTTTCTGGGCCGGAGGTTCATATCGTGAAACGAGTTGAGAACCACTGTTCTAATATATTGTTACACAAATAATGATTTGTTGCAATCCTCAGATTAAAAACACCCTTTACACTGTTACGGCCACCTTACTAAGGTATTATGGGGACTTGTTTAAAAGTAGTCGAAGTAACAGAAAAAAATCAGTTTGTTTTATTTTTATCCTCGATGGGGGGCAACACCTAAATGTGTTATGCTCACAACAAGTCCGCTGTCGGACTGCAATTTTTAATGCAAGTACGGTTGAATCATTTTTTTCACTTAGTACTGCATCAATCACGTGTGCAGTCTCTCGGAATTAATCTCCCACAACATGTTTATTTCTCGAGATTGTTTTTTTGTATTTTTGTCGACCCTAACTTAATCAAGCGTAATGACTTTGGTTCGTAAAGTAGATTGTTTCAAATTCCGCATGTCTAGTTTCATTAACCCAAGTTAATCAAGCGCAATGACTTTGGTTCATCGAGTTCATTGTTTAACTCCCTAGTGTCAAATTTGTTTTCCCCTGAGTTTCTTTAACCGTTGTTTACTCAAGCGCTGGACCTATAAATACCACGCCACAAACTCTGAAATTCATTCTAGTTCTAACCGTTAAAATTCTGGTCAAAGTGCGAATACTATATTCTGTCTTTATTCGCCAACGTATGCGTCGATCGTGAACTTGATGTCCGCTGAAATCGCATAAGTAAGTTATCTGCGTTCGTCTGTTTGTTATGTTGCTTGAAATAAAACTCGTGAAGTAGATACTTAAGTTTGGGCTATAGCAGTTATTAAACCAGGAGTTAGCTTTGCATTCGCTGCAGTACTCAGAACCTAGAACGCAGAAACCTGTTGCGCTAGGCCCTCATTGGCGCCAAGTGAAGCCGTAAAGTTCTAACTGGTTAACAAATTTGTTTATAGGATGTGCTTGCGAGGTAAACTGTTTTAATCTCATGACATTGATGTAAGTAACAGTCAACTCACACGCAGATTGTCAGCATGAGATTCAGTGATGAAAGAGGAAAATTGAAACACCAAGGACGTTCTTGTTTCAAGTTCAAATGTCCACACACAGACAGCTTGGTTTGGGTAATCACTTGGAAAGTTGGGTGACATTAAATTATACATCGTGCCAGTAACATCTTCCCCACACGATTCAGCTGAAATTCAAAAAAGGTATTATTACGTTGAACTTTCATTCGTGTAACTTTAGTATATCTCTTGGATAAGTAGGAGTTTGGGGTCGGGTTCCGTTGGCAAAAAACCTTGCCACATTTAGAAAATCTACTAAAACAAATTACCACACGAGAAAAACATGCTAGCCGTTCGGTGTCGCAAAGAACATACACAAACATTTAAAAAACAATTTGTTTGACAATACTGACAATTAGAGTTATTACGATTTGGGGGAGGTTTCAAATATAATTATAGCAATAAAATCAACCTAATACTTAGTTCCTAACTTGCTGTTTGCGCCACCCATCGAAATTTAGCTAGCGTAGGCCGTCAGGTATAGTCTTAGTAGATTTTTCCAATTCCTTCTGACAAATAGCAACGAATGTGCATCGATCACGTAACTCACAAAAATTGAACACGTGATCAATTCACATTTATTGCTACTTGTCTGTAGGAACTATTTTTCGTGTGTGAGGTAAATTTCAAATTGTTCGAGGTTCAAAAGCTAGTTTACTGTAATTCATTTTATTCCATTTTTCGAACGAACAATTTAAAGAAACAGAACTCCAACACTGCCACATGTGGCGCAATTTCACGTTTTGAACATTAATGGACTTCGTTTGTACTTTTTGGTTAGCTAAAAATGTTTCCCTTATTTCTCCGTGGTACTGAATTAAGCTGGTTTTCGAACCTTTACGTAAGACAATGTATTGGCTTGAAAATTCTAGTTTGCCGTGGAATTCGAACTAACTGCAAAAAAAAAAGCACAAGTGCAAAGATTTTGGTTCGGTTTACAAATCATTATACTGACTTACCATTACTAATAACCAAACCCGCATTAGCCGTGGTGAGGTTCGTCACACAAGTCACATAGACCGATGGAGTTCGAAGTATTGCAAAGGAGAAGCCTCCACCAATTAGGATTCCAGCCAATTTACCTGCGTTGTCATTTCCCTCGTAAATCTGTGTTCAAATGTTTAAGGTGTTGAGGTTTATAGGTGTTCAAGTTTACGGTGTTAAGGTTTAAGGCACCTCACAGTAGTTGTTTTCTGCCAGGTGGGGGGTATAGGCCACCATTCTAGTGGAACCTTGACTTTGAGTAAAACTTCCACTAAATGTGTGGCAATTAGGTGGAATGACTTGTTCATACACATCGATCGTCACATGCGCGACATTGCATTGAGAATCTGCAACTATAAAATTAAACAAAGAATGTAACAAACACGATTTAAAATCATACATAAAAACTGGAATTGAGGTCCCCTTTTGAAAGTTTTATTTCGTTAAATGTCGCCAATAGCACGACATAACAAACCACGTTTGTATTCATCGAAACAAGTAATATTCCATCTCAAGTTACGTGCAAGTTAGGCAAACGGAAGTGTAAACAAGGAAATAAGAAAATTTGTTCTACCATTTTTTTGCAATGAATTATTTTAAAATAAGCACTTCTTTCATTCGGTATTTTTTACTATTAATGTGTTGCTTTATTAAAACTCAAAAGACCATGTTTGAGGTTTAAGGTGTCGCAAAAATTCATTTTAAATTATCCCAATGCAAAAGTCCGCCTATTTGAAAAACACAAATCAGTTTAGTTCGCTCATTGAAAATAAATATGTCAAACACAGGCGTTTTTGCTGGCAATAGTTTTACCAGTTTGTTGGTTGCCATTTGAGTGTGAATTGCACTATAAGCAAACAGTGATGCACAAAACGAGACTCAAAAATCAGCCAAGCAGCCAGATTTTTCCAAATATACTTCACTTGTTATAGTTTTGAGCACAAAACACCTTAAAGAGCCGTTTAGTGAGTTACATTTCTGTAATTTTTGATGTCAACGCAGTGTGCGATATTAAGATGCAGCCTAATGGCGCAAGACTGTTAATAGCAATCCACAACTCGTGAGTGAAACCAGAAAAATATGTTTTTGAATGAAACGTATTTCCAGCGTTTTTTTTTAAGCCTAATGACATGCGAAGGAATTCAAAAAGACCGAAAAGGGTAATAACCGCTGTTTTTACGATATCATCAGGTGCTACAGGAACCTGGTGGTAGCCCCCCGAACAAAGTCAATTTTGGAGAGAAAAAACGCTAGATGCTACCAACCGAGCCGAAACGTCTTGAATGTGAGGAACTGCGTAACGATCAGGCTGGGTAGCTGCATTCAGTTGGTGGTAATCGCCGCAGGGGCGCAACCCACCGGACGACTTCGGAACCATGTGCAGCGGCAAGGCCCATGGACTGGAAGAACGTCTAATAATGCACAGTTGCAGCATGTTGTGAAATTCCCTTTTTACGAGGCCGAGATTCTCGGGAGGGAGACGACGAACGCGAGAGTGCACGGGTGGGCCGTTTGTGGGAATGAAATGCTGAACCAGGTGCTTGGGAAGCGACTTTTAAAAGTGGGGAGTTGTTATTCCTGGGAGCTCGGCCAAGAGTCTAGCATAGACAGCCGTGCCTGCGGAAATTGTTTTAAGGTTTGGCGCTGATTGCGATACCTTGCCAGGTGCAGCACTGGAGAAGGTTTCGAAATTGATAAGGCGGTGGTGCATGAGGTCAACTGAAAGGGAATGTGTCCTCAGAAAATTTTCGGCAAGGACAAATTGCCATTGAAATTTGCCGGAAGGTAAATGCATGGTTACCAGACGTGAACCGAACGTCCGGAAATGGGTGCATTCGCAGCAACGAGGGTTTTTCCTAAAGGTTTGCGGAAGTATGACGCTTATCTCGGCGCCAGTATCAACAAGAAAATTGTGACCTGCTAAGCATTCCAGACAAAGAAACGGTTGCCAATTGCGCCAGCCATCTGCTGTGCCAGTGCACAAGAGTAACGACACTTTATCGCATCGTTACCAAAACGACGATGATAAAAGCAAAGGGACTTGAGTCAGGCACTGTCCGTGGTGAAGTTAATCGAGACTTCCTACCTCGTTTTTTTATGCTGGTCGGAAGAAGCGTGGTGCGCGGAACGTTGGAAAGTGAGAGTTCCGTAGGCGTCTGATTCCCTCACCATATTGCATCAGCTTTGTGGACCAAGAGCCGCGGATCGCTGATTTCCTCTCCGCTCAGGCGTGCGCGGATATACTCTGGCAATCGCTCCAGAAACAGTTGTTCGAGAACAAAACATTGTTTTATATCGCCAAGTATGCAAGCATGTCATCCATTGAAGCGGATGCCATTCTGTCGGCCGAAGGAAGCATGTGAAGTAACCGCATGGCCCTCTGTGGGCGCGAAAGACAAAAGGTATCTACCAAACGTGCCTTGATTCGTTTTGTGCTAGAAAATTAGGTTGTCGCATGGTTTCTAATACGGTTTAAGAAAGTTCAAAAACGTGGGGCTTTGTAATGCAAAACCTTCTGGCCAATCAGCTGCAAACCTCTAATTTTTAAAACAACGAATGACAATGTCAATTGTGACGTTGTCCAATCATATCGTGTTCTATTTGAGAAATCAAAATGTCGCAATGCTACGAGACAATCATTTGTGGTTATTGTACTTTTTGTAGAGGACGCTTATAACGCAACAGCTTTACTCCAGTAAGTGTATGTTTATTATTCATAAAGTAAATTTAACTTTTTAAGCAATTTGCAAGTAAAGACAAGTGAGAATTATTATTTAGATTCAGTTTAAGCCAAAACTGATACGTGGCAGCAAAAAGTCTGATTCACATTATGAAAGTCAATTATTGTTATGGTAAGTTTAATATAAGCAAGTCAGAACCTCCTACTTCTTATTTTTCCTGTACTATTGTAATCTAACTCTTTGTCTGTATCTGTAGGTGAGATGAAAGGAAGCAAATTATTCAGCAGTGTCATAAAGTGAATTGGAAGATGCTGTTTATTGGGTGTTTCCTGGGCTGTTTATTTTGTACGTCGAAATTTTATTTTTCGAAGTGTGAGTACTGTCAATGGTGTAAACGTTATGCGCTAAAAATATATTGCAAAGAGACCATATTTGATGTATTGTGTTTGCTGGAGAGGTCAGTGGGATAAAAACGCAATAAATTATAGCTGATCATATTTAAAATGGTGAAAATTGTCAGGTAACCGAAAAAGGCCCAAAGAAAAAACGAGAAAAGCTGGCAAAGGCCCGCAGATAACCCATACAAAAATTCTTATCTATGATTTTTCTGTGGTCCGGCGTCAAGTTTCATGGCAAGTTAGGTAGATATAGGTTCCTGATATCATTGACTCAGTATCAACTTTTCATCCTACTTTTTCCCCGGGTTTCCATTTCGGGGGAAAAGTCATCGATGGCGGGAGATAATTTTTCTGACTGGGTTAGTGATTGTTTTACTACTACTGTGTCGCTATGTTTATTTGACGAAGCGAAATAAACTCAACTCGACCATTCTACGACAGTTGCAAAATATGACGTCACATTTTGCGCTGCAGTGGCATTTAGTTTTAACAGTAACATTTTTTCTGTTTTATGCTGCAAACCATGATTTTCATATATATACGTATACAATGGATGACATGATTGCATTACATACGTATATATGTGTAGTCATTCGCCATATACAATCTTCAAGACGAATGACTACATTTTTATGTACTTAGATCTAAATAATAAGAACTACACTTAAAACTGGAGACATTTTTTGTTGAAACAAAATTTAAAAACCACTTACCTTTGTGCAGCAAACTCAACGAACAGACAAAAAGAGCAAACTTTTGGAGTCGAAGTGACATTTTTAACGGTTTTGTTAAATTTATTACCTGTTATGTACTATTGTAGCAATCAACATATAAAAACGTAAAATTTATTAATAGTCAATCGCAAATTATAACTTGTGTCCAAGATTGTGTGTATTTGCCTTGTAACCTTAGCGTCTGTGTTTTAGATTTATTTGTTGCCATTTGTTTGTGTGTTGGGATTAGCTAGTCGCTGTTTCCTTTCGTAACTTGTGTGCAGACATTTGTGTATCCTGCTATGCGCCTGTTTGTGTCATTTAGTGTCTCGTCATTATTTCTGGTAAGAATTCGGTACAAGGTGTTTGTGTGCTTTAAAAGTCCTTTTATGTTTCGTTTCGTCTCTTTCTCTCTCTCTTCCGCTGACTTGTATAGTACGTCATACCGTGAATAAAGTCAGATCGCCGCTTTTACAAATCCCCCCCACCCCCCCCAAAAAAATGGTGACGAAGACCTCTGGACATTCTTCTTCTTGTGTGTTTTGTGTGCTTAACGTACGTAGTTTTTTTTTACTAATTTCATGGCCCAGTTCCTATCGTTCTCAAAACGTCCACGTTTCAAGTCTAAACAATCCACGCCGATGTCTTTGCCCGGAAACGAAGGCCGCCCCCCACACTATCAACGAAATATATCAATTTTACATCACAAAACTTTGAATTCTGTTGAGTAAATGCAAATGATTTGGTAGTGCATCAATAATACTAATTGTGCAGTACAAAGGCTCGGATCCAACTTCGTACAATTAAACATTTGCTTTCGGCAGATCATAATGTATTATAATGCTACCTATCTGCTAAATCCCTGTATGTTTCAAGCGGGTTTCCTCATCTACATTATAACACACTATGGCCTATGGGCTTACAGCCGTTAACACCGAAGGCTCCGTAACACAATACAGGTGATTCAAACCGGATAAATACAGTTGTGATGTTTATTATGTAACAATGGCGCTCTATCCAACTGGTCTAAACGCGTATAATGCGTTAAACGCGTATAAAACCCTACGTGAGTCTCTAGCGTTCTTTTCGATACACTGTGTTGAAAGAAGATGCGGGCCAGGGGCGGCTCGTGCGAGGGGGCTGCGGAGCTGCAGCACCCCCAGTATTTTTACTTGACATTCCTATTCCAAGTTGTTATACAAAACAATCTTTACATATAATTTTATGTTTGATCAGTGTATACTAAGAATAACTTTTATGGCATTATGATACCAATAAAAAGCTGTATGGCTAGTTTTTTTGTGTGACAATAATCTGTGAAGTGTCATAGAATATGTTGAAAACGCTGACTGTGACTAAATTTACTTAAATGAAACATGACAATTTTTGTTGTCGAACTGAAATACTTCTACCTTTCTCGACTCATTTATATCTATTTTTTCTATTAATTTTTTTTTCTATATTCCTGTTGTGTTTTACCGTATTTACAACCACTTCGTTTCGAAGCTGTGCCACGTGTGTTTTTGTTTTTCACATTATTACTGAACGTTATTGTGTTTGGCCCGTCGCTGTGCAAGTAAAGAAAATACACAAATGATGCCGTCTGCTCTTTACATTCGTGTACATTATTGCGTAACAAAAATTACGTCACAATGGAGTTGCTAATTAAGATTTGTATTACTTGTTTTTCTTCACAAAACAAATGGCTAGAAAACTAGAAATGTAGCTTTTCAATATATTGCCAACTTATATATGTTCAGTAAAGGCTAAAGTTTGTGGGGGCAGCACCCCCACAAATTTTAGGCACGAGCCGCCACTGATGCGGGCAATGTACATTTATTGAAAATCGTTTAGCAATACCAACAATACCAATGGTGCTTCTCAACTAAAACACTTCGTTCATGTTTCTTATGTACATCAGAACACATTGTGGTCTACTGAGGGCTTACAGGCACAGACTATGGAAATCCGGGTGACACAATAAAGGTTCAAACTGGACCAATACGGTATCGTAGCGTAATCCCGCAACGAAAAGCTTATTAAGTTATTCCTTTTGGTCAACTTTTTTTTTAGACAATTGAGGGGGTACGACCAAGGCGTGGGTGCAGGGTCACTTGTACCGGCTGCTCTGCCTTAAGGGGGTCAATAGAAATAAGATGGTTGCTTTCGCCGATAGCAAGCGTGAAACTCTTTCTTCCATTGAATATCACACGGAAAGGGCCATCGTGAGATGGCGTAAGCGGGGATCTGTGGCCTTCTTTCCGTACGAAAACCTACGGAGTTGAGACCAATGCTGCGGGGTCCGTTGTGCGGACAGGACCATGACGTGACATTGGAGTCGGCACAAGTTGACTCACCGTAGCCTTCAACGATGGGAGAACTGTTTGAGATGAAGGCTTGTGATGTTCGGAGCGAAAAAATTGCCAGAAACGGTGATGGCAGAGCCGTAAACAAATTCAGCCGATGAAGCCTTCAGGTCTATCTTTGGGACTGCCTATTCCAAGCATAACCCATGGTACATCGCTAATCCGATTGGAGCCCGCTAGATGGGCCGTGGGCGCACTTTTCATGTGGCGATTAAAGCATTCTCCCAGGGCATAGCTTGAGGGTGGAACGAGGTTGCGCGGTTCAGTAGAATTCCAAGAAGCTAGGTTAAAACCAAGATTTCTTTCAGTGGTTTCCTTTCCTGTCGAACACAACCAACTTTCCCTAACACGGGGGTTAGTTTTTTTGGTCCCACTCGACTGTTCCCACCAACATTCCCCCAGGCGTGTTTACCCGCAATGCCCCAATCTCCCCTTCTTGTGAGCCCCAGTTACATAACGCATTTTAATAGTGTGTAGCTGCAATGCGTTCAGACATTATCTACCAATTATTCCCTCCGTTTTCTTGCGCTTGATACATCTTAGGCTATCATTTCGCAGCTATTTCCAGCTTAATGTTTGTTTTGGTGCTATTGTGTCGCTGTAGTTTATTTGACGAAGCGAAATAACTCAACTCGACCATTCTACGATATTTACAAAATATGCACTGTAAACCAATTTGGGTAAATCGATCGAGAGAACTTTGGGTACAGCAGCAACACACCCAAATATTTTGGGTAAACTGTTTTGTTGCCCAATGGTTTTTACTAGTGATGTACCGAATCGGCGAAATTTCGATTCGGCCGAAACCGAATATTCGGCGGTTTTGCCGAATAAATTCGGCCGAATCAACCGAATCATTTATGACGTCACGCGAAGTCGTACGGTACGCGTTTGACATGAAAACATAAGTTTATCTACCAGGCAATTAGTGCAGAATGGTTGTGTTTCGTCCTTATTTCAGTTCTGTGGGGTTTAACATTGCCTTAAGCATAATTTCCAACCCGGCAATGAATTACTATTTAGTTGTCTGCAGTGGGGAAAACGATAATGTGGTAAAAAGTATAATAACTGACAGGATTTTTGTTGGTGCTAAGCAGGAAAGACACGCTTAACGCTTTAAATGTGTGTTCATAAAAGATTCGGTTTCGGCCGAATCGCAACAAATTATTCGGCCGAAACCGAATCTTTGCAAAAGTGGCCGATTCGGCCGAATAAATTCGGCAAACCGAATATTCGGTACATCTCTAGTTTTTACCCAAATTTGCGTTACCCAAAATTATTTACCCTTATTTATTGGGTAAAAAAATCTTTACCCAAAATCGTTTGGGTAAAATGGTATTGATACTCTACGCAAAAGAATTGGGTTGTTTGAGGAAAATGTTGGTGTTGGTACTGTAGCCACAAAATTCAGTTTTTTTTTAACTCAACGTACTCTTTTCTTTTAATGCTTGTGTTTTTGTCAAATTGAACTGTTTTTCCAAGCACTTACGTGTTTAAAACTTTCAAACACTTTCAACTTGGTTAATCCAAACTACGACCGGTTAGTGGAAAATGATACCAATCGAAATTTTTTCGAAAGATCGAAAATAAAAATAATAGAAACAAACAAACAAAATCCCACGCTAAATCGCCCGCCCATTGGGCTTAAAATTGCATCATGCCTGGCTGACCGCCTGCGCTCAACTGCCAAACAAAAAGTGCGGGAATCTTAACTCCCTTGGGCTTTGCTGTTTTGCCCGTTCCTGCGTGCAAGTGCCTACAGCCCTACACTAGCCCTATTATAGGGGAGACTGATGCTGTTTAAAGTAGTGCGAATGTTGATAGTGGAATTCAAGGTTTACCTGATTTTGTCCTAATTGTTCTTGGTGACTTGGACGTCCCACAGAAAGGGATTGATACTTGGAAGTAAGTTTCATAATAATTAATTATTAATGACGTTTATGGTTGAAAAGAGGTTTTTTGTAGCCCTATGTTTTGTTAAATTTTGCGTATGGGATAGCATATTATGGTTTGCATTTGTCTAGATTTGGTAATTTGCTATGTTGCTATTGATTCTTTGCTGGTAATATATTTAAATACTCAGGCAAACATAACATTTGAAGGTTCGAGAGCAGCATTTGGTGATCGTCAGCATTTAACCCATCTTGGTTGTATATGGAGATATTTCATTCGCTTAAAAAATAACCTTGTTTTCTGAACAAAACCCTGTACTGCGAGTGAATGGTATCATCAAAGGCATCACAGCCTTAATTGCATTGTATTGTGTACTTTACTATGAATACTGTATGCATGTTGATAAAGTTTAAATTTTTTGCAAGTATTATTTATGATATTCCAGATTTGTCAATGTATGATTAACTGTGTTGTATGTTGTAATTAGTTTTTTCGTTATGTATTTTCTTCTGTAGCATGTTTGGGAAAAAAGTGTGTTTCTTCTAAAAATAAAACATGAAATCTGTATGATTTTTGGGTAAAAAAACGTTCAATCAATTTTGGGCATAATGTGTTAAAACCCAAAATAACAACCACAGATAATTAGGTAAATTCGAATCATACCCAAACATTTTTGGGTAAATCAATAGGGTAAAACTGTATTTAACCCAACCAGATTTGGGTTTAAATAACCCAAAACCAATTTTGGGTGTCCCCCCAAGATACCCAACGTTTTTGGGTTATTTTTACCCAAATTGGTTTACAGTGTGACGTCACAATTTGCGCTGCAGAACATTTTTTCTGTTTTATGCTACATTTTTTATGTACTTAGATCCAAATGAAAAGAACAGCACATACAACTATATAGTAATTTTTTGACAAAACATTTTTTTAAAACCACTTGAATTAAGTTATCTATGGTTACGTCTCCGAGTTCAGTTTCGCATGATTAACTTGTCCTATTATTATTACCCGTGCCATGAAATTATAGGCCTAATCGCCATGTGCGTAACAGTAATATTAGAAGGCTATTGTCTGAATGCGGTAATGATTGGTTTATTTTACTGTATAACGTGGTTGAGTGAGGCTGTACTTGGCTATGGCTATACTCTGCCATCAAAACTCTCGGAAAACCACTTATGCTGCAATACTCCAAGTTACTGAGATGAAGCCATATAAAATGCTTATGATGCAATAATTCAGTCATGATGGAGAATTAAAAATACTTTAAAAATGAAATGAAAAAAGTGCGAACCACTGTGCTAGGAGGTAGATTACAGTTGACTATCATGGGCCGCAGAATCTCATACAATCATACGGGGGTACCCTAGCACAAATCCATTTGTAAATATTCAATGCCAACCTAGTCATATACTTACGTTTTAATGAATAAACAGCATACATCGTTAAAAAAAACCTACGTACGGCGCAATAAACATTACCTATGCAAATATCAGTTTGCTACATTTTTAGTCATGATTGCGTCTAAAAACCGTTTTGTTTTTAACCGCTAGCTAGCGCAAAAGATTTAAAATAAACAAACAAACCCGTCGTAGTTGTGAGGCGAAATGACGAAGACGACGACATCAAAAAGCGTCCAAACTTCTAACTTGTGTGTCAAATAAACTGAGGTTTTTTATTGTTTGTTTGCACTGGAATGGAGTTTGTAAAAACTTTCACACAGTAGTACCTTTTCAAAGATGTTTGTGTGTCTGTCACTTGCAAACAATATTTAATTTAATCATATATTTGAGATAGGTGTACGAGTTATTTAAAAAGGCCTATAATTTATATCAGAATGAACTTTATCTGACAAAACATGTCAATTAGAAGAGTTAGTCCCATCAACAACAAAGACGAAGATTATGAACTTGACCACATAGGTAAGTTTATTTCTAAAGTCTTTGCATAGTAAAACCAAAAACGTACATAATATTTCACTTTTGGGTCATACCTACTGCAAAAACTAAACAAAAAAATTCGGAAAATGTTGTTTGGAAGAACCTAACACCAACACCTGATCTGTTTATCATGAATGTGGTTTTATTTAAGCTAATTCTATCTTCCCAGCCCATGAAAGCGATATGACATCAATAATTCATTTAACACATGTGAATGTTCAGCACTAGATCTTGCCAGAAGAAGTTAATTCCACAGCTTACACCTGCAGCGGAAGTCTTGCTCAACAAAATATCTGATGTTAATAGTCAATTTTGTGTGAAGTGGAGTTATGTTATGTAGTTGAGAGTTAAGTTAAATTGCAGGTTGCTTGTTTACAAGTTTAGCCAGCATAGATTAGGTTAAGTTTAAGTACTGGTTTAGATGTTTAAACAATCCTATGTTACAAGGTTCTTTTTTTACCAAATGGCAGTAACACAGGCTTATTAAGAGCACAGTATATTCAATAGGAAAAGAGGAACTGATTCATGAATAGTTCATGGATATCATTTATATTGTTGCTGCATTATTATGAAATAATAAAGTCACAGTAATGAGGAGTTGTTTTTACTCAGGTTTTTAGCTTGAAAGTTATTATCAAAGCTGACTTTTACACTATTGCAACTAAATTCAAAGCAGCGATGGCTTCAGGTAAAAATGTTGGTGGTATATTTACTTAAATGGTTTTGCTAAAATCCAAGGCTCAAAAAGTGTCAAATTAGTAAATACTGGCAATAGCAGAATCTCTAATTTAAACATTGACGCAATATTGAGCATGCAAAGTGTTATTTTTTTATGCAACAGTTTTATGCCGTGAACACTTTTTGTAAATCACTGTTTTGATTTTTAGGAAAGCCTCGTCCAGGCAGTGCGGATTCTCGGACAGCCTGGGATAATGATGCTTTCGATAACCAACCTGGCGCAGTCAATACAATCTCCGATGGACTGTATGGTGAGTTTTACTGACAAAACATTGGTGTTTAGAGAAGCCTTTGTCCACCAAAACAATAGTAAAACTTATTGTTGTGCATCACTATACTATCCAGGATTTAATAAACCCTGTAGGGCTACCGTGGAGCAAATATATTACTAGTTATATATCATGCTTAACTAAGTTCATATCAAACCAAAAGGCTTGGACAATCTTTGTGCTAAGGCAGTGGTATCTAAAGTCTAGCCTGATGGACTGTCATGGTCCTTAATCCAATCAAACAAGCTCTACTTTAAAGTTATTCAATGTTAAAAAACATGCCTTTTCTAAAATCAAGTAACTAACAACCCCTGTTTTTAAGAGCCCATACTTCAACCCCTAATTACTCTAGCATTTGCATATTTCTGCCACATCATTTATTTAATTGTGTATAAAATTAGGCCATTATTATGTTGATAAAATTTTGGCCCCTGTTCTAAGGCATGCCCCAAAATGTTGTGTTATAACCTCTACCCAAGTTCATGAAACTGTCTTATTTAGGTTGTGTTTTGTAAATAAATATGCTTTCTGTTGTGCAGACTATGACGATGTTGATACATCCAGTGATGTTTATGTAAACCATGGCAGAAGGGGTCATGACGATGATGATGACAATGAACATAGAAGTAAAGGGATTTGGGCTTCTTTTAAGGGTGGCCTGAGAGGTTAGTACTACCCAACTAAATTATTAGTCTGCTGCGTGTATTAAAAAAATTATATAATTTTTTATTTTTTTTGAATCTAGTGTCACATTTGTATCAAAAAATTCACTGAATTAATTGGCTTTACTTTTATTTGCTTAACTTAAATTATTCTTTTGCAAGTATTGAAAAAAAAGTCTTAATATTTTTATAAATCATGGTAACGTTTTGTTTATAAAATTTACCCAATTTCATGGCCTTTAAAGCAAAGTATGTGATTTTAAATATATTGTAATGGCAATATACATACGGTTTTATGCGAGGTGGGCGACAAACAGTGGCGGGCTGCTATTATATCACTTAGTTTGATGTGATGTGCCAGACTACACCTGTTTTGTCACCTCCAGTGAAAAGTCTTTTGTTTGCCAATCGTGTGCTTTCCATTGTGTTGACACTTATGAGAGCGCTTCAGTTACCCACTTGTCAATATGATATCCTTAAAAACCATTGCCCGCCATGGCTTCCTATCAATACCAGCTACATACTGGTCGCCAATCACCCTCAGGCAATTTAAACAATTCAATTGTCAAAAGCTGATAATTTTTGCGCGATATAACCATTGACATATGCTTTTATCTTGAGTTAATGATTGCGTACATGATTTGATGAGCACGAAAAACAATGGTTGATTATTAACAAAGCATTTATGACATGTTTTTTCACGCAGGTTTATGGGGCACCAGACAAACCGAGGACACCCACCAAGATCGCGAGCTGTACATAAGAACAACCATACGTGAACTGATTATTTATGCTTTTTTCATCATCACATTGTGCATATGTAAGTTCACAGGACTTAGGTTATGTTTCATATTTTTTGGCCTTATTTTCGTTAATGAACATGATCACTTCGAAAATGGTGTCTAGAAAAAAAACGAAACAAATTATTTTTTGGGGTATTTGTAACAATATTCTGCAAATTATTCATTGTGTGGTATTTAGGTAATTTTTTGTTCCTTTAATATGTTTTACTCACTGTGTGTTCATGCAACAGAAAGCTATAAAACAAACTTTTACAAGCATACAATACAATCCATAACAATTTTTTTTCAAAATTGCAACACTTCACCACCCAAAAATTTGGAAAAAAATTTATCTGCTTGTGTTCCGGTATACAGTAAACAATCAAACTGAAAGTCTTTAGAAAAAATACAGAAACGACAATTGGATGTTTTATATCGCTCTATTTGGTTTTTGAGCTCACCGGTTACCCAGTTACTTATATGAATGGGACATACTTACATGAAATTATATGAAACTTACATGAATTTTATTTTAAGTGCGAAATGCATATATTGTTGAGAGTTTGTATAACATGTTATTGTATTGTGTTATGTGCTGCAATGGCTGTGATTGACCTATTGGCACTGGCACTCACCCTGTTACTCCCTTAAGCTCTCTTAAATTAATTAAAAACAATGTCTGAAGTATATAAAGTTGTGCAGTTTTTAAAACATGACATTGTGCCTAGTTATTATTTTACTTCTCACATAAAAACCATATTTAGGAGTTGGTGGCTGTTTATGGTACAAAATATGTTGGCAAACATGACATTCATTGTAATTATTATCAAGTAAATGTATTTGAAATGGTAACGTAGTAATAGCCAGTACCCCTTTTTGTTGATCACATTTTCTTTCTAGAAGCCAAAACTTCAATTAGAGATAATGTGTGTTATTATTGGATCATGACAATAAATTTTTAATGACCTGGAATAATATGTGGCATTAATATTGATAAGTGATCCCTATTTTGAAGACGTCTTGGAACTTCACTAAACCATAAATTGGTAGAAAAATATATTCAGAAAATCGATTAATTTTTAATATTTTTCCAGTGACATTTGGAATGACGAGTTCGAAGCACTTTTATTACACGAAGGTGATGCAGGAACTATTTCTGGATGCTCCGTTTCCGGACACAAAAAACACTTTTAAAGGGATCACAACAATGCATGACTTCTGGAGAGTAAGTTTCATGAAATTAAAGTCATGCTAAAATTCAACGGATTCACATTTGTGGACATAACAATGACAATAAGTTATATTTTGAAAATTTAAAATTTTATTTCTAAATTTTGACTTTTGTTAAGGCTCAGTTTTTTTCTGTAGTATTAGTATTGGACTAATAATGGCAACAGTTATTGCTAAAAAATTTCCAAAATATTTTTTCACTTAGTTCTAGCTCATTTGCAGCAATGTATTAATCTAGCTACTTTTTAAGCACATACTTGTTTTGTATTTCCATTCACAGAAAAATTATGCATGACAAAAATATGTACATGCCAAAAAATCGAAAACATAACATGAAAATTTAACACTCATTTTGTGTGACATTAACACATGTATACCAATAGTTCGCGGAGGGTCCACTTATGGATGGTTTATACTGGGAAACATGGTATAATGACAAGAATGTCTCGGACGAAGAACTTGGATACATCTACTACGAAAACAAATTGCTTGGCGTCCCGCGTGTCAGACAGCTCAAGGTGTGGTGCACTTTTTTCTTTTTTTAATTCCTGTTTTGTAAACATTCCAACTGAGCAAATTTCAATAACTTAGCAGAAATGTGTAGTTTTAATGGTTATACTCTATTTTGTACTAAAAAGTTAAATCAATGGTTCCCAACCGGGGAGGAATTACTTTTAATTTGTACATGTGATTTGTAAATAGACACTTCAGCTCTGGGAATAAAACCTGTGAAGTTGATAAAATACCCGATTTTAAATGATCTTTGTGTGGTTTAGTATCTACTATGTAGTCTATTGGGGAGAAATGAGAATGTTTTGAATTGTTAAGTGGGAAATTTGTTGATAATGGTTGGGAACCACTGTATTAAATGCATCACTTTTTATTTTTTTCAGCAAGGTCAAGTTACTAAACTTATGACAATTACTGAATTCTTTTGTCCAAAAAAAATTTTTGACAAACATTTTATATGGCTCAATCATGTGAAATCAAACCTAACATTAGCTGGAAAGAAACATATGGAGTAATAGATGATTTACATTTAAACCCCGCCCATTTCACGGGCGTGATTTGATTTAGGTTCGAAACGGTTCATGTGAAGTACATCCGGACTTTCAGGATGAAATTCAATCATGCTATGATTCTTACTCCACAGCCAAGGAGGATAAGAATCCATTTGGCCCTGAAAATGGAACTGCGTAAGAATTTATTATAAATTTTATCACTTGTTGGGTTTGAATAAGGATTCTTTTCATAGTTATGGTTTGTAAATGTTAAGTTTTGCACGTTTCACTTGAAAATGTATATTGCGGCCATTTATTTTTAATTTTGTCATTACATGTCAAAGTTTTATGTTGTAAATTTTATAATGTTTCAACTTTTTTATGTTTGCAAATTTAAATAAACTATGTTATGTTACACATTAAAGATTTAGATGATTTAGTGATTGATTTGATAACCTTGATATTTTAATTGACCGAAAATTCTCAAGCCTTCTAAGGCGTTTGTGTTAGCATATAAAATCATTCCTTTTTTACATTGCACTACAAACAGTATGTTTTATTCCCAATTCCAAGAGCTGAATCATTGCTATTCAAGTTAAAAAATCAGAATCAAGTGTTTGAAATACACTTTTGTCCAGGCATCTGTAAATGTAAATCATTATGTCCATATGTGTTTAATAGTCAGCATGTTGGTCATGATTTTTAGTTATTTTCTTGCCACACACATAAGTTATTTTTTCCACAATCAGCACATCTTGGAGTTGATTCTATTTATGTAATTAATTTTCATATGTTGTGTGTAAATTAGCTGGGTTTATTCGACTGAGGATGATCTTGATGGTTCCAGCCACTGGGGTCAGCTTGATTACACTTATTCTGGTGGAGGGTATTACCAGGTAGCAATCGAAAAAGGCTTTACCAAAATTCCAGTCAGTTTGTTTCCCCAAATTTTTTTTAATGCATTTTTGGCACATGGAAAGTTTATTGATTTGAAAACTATAACGAGATACAGACAAGTTTTTAATGAAAAATATGACATTTTGACAACCATTTTGAAACAGTGAAAACAGAGGTAAACATAGCAAAAATTGTTTAAAGAAATTTATTTTCAACTTTATTGTGGTGGGTAAAGATGCTTTTTCATTACCAATAACAAAAATATGAACTTTGAAATGTTGTGATGCACATTAGTATTTCGCATAAAGTCTTAAAAGACAAGGGAATGTTTGCACTTTAAAATAGGAAATATTTTGCTGCACACTTAAAAATCACTTAAACAATTTGAGAATCACTGATTTAAAAAGATAAATGTTTAAAAAAATGACAAAATCCTTGTCAAAAGTTAATGTTTTTTCTTAAACATATTTACTTGTCTGTTTCTTGATAAAGTTGGTTAAAATTTTAGCATTATAAAATTCGTTTTCAACTGACTGTAATATTGGAGCCAATTTTTTATGTTCAGATTTGTTATGTTTTTGTGCGTTGTTGATATTTTAGTTGGGTTTACCCGAACGAAACAATTCAATCATACTGGGGTTATTTAGCCACATACCCAGGTGGTGGCTACTATCAGGTATGAAAAGTATGGGGTGCAAAATTACCAAACTAATTCCAAAATAACATGCTTAATTGCAAATTTTATGTAGAAAGTTAGGCTTTAAAGTCATTTAATATTTATAAATCAATAAAAATCATTAAAATCTTTTAATTTTAGTGGTTTTTCTACAAAATGCATTAAAACATAATAGTAGTGTATTTAATCTGGCATTGTGGCACGAACATTTTTCTGAAAAAAAATGATTTTCTAACCAATTTCCATTTTATTGCTGACTTTTTTTTTTTTAAATTATTGTTTAATCAAGGTTACATTGCATGTTGCATAGCTTTTTAACATTTTCCATAATCCATATGCATGAGTGATTATTTCTTTCAAATCATCTCATGCATTAAAACAAATCATTCAGTTTGAAATTAACATCATACCGAGCTAACATTTTAATTGAAGCTTATTTTAGGATTAGAAAATAAATAAAAACAGCTCAAAAATAATAATGTGTTGAACTGGTAGATTTTTGATATATATGTTTTAAAATAATAAATAGCGATTTTTGAACCAAAATAAATTTTCAAAGGTACCATATTACCTTAAGAATCAATAAACAAATTTGTAAACTTTGGATAAAATGAACAGTATGAACAAATTATCAGTATTATTTGCAACAACTTAAATATCTACATCAGGACTTGGACAACACCAAAGCAAAGTCTTATCCAATGATATCAAGTTTGAAGGCAAATTTATGGTTGGAACGCGGAACTAGGGTCGTGTTCGTTGACTTTACAGTCTACAATGCCAACATCAACTTATTCTGTGTCGTGAGGTATGATCAAACACCACTGTCGTGCACAAACACAAAGGCGTCTTATCTATTTATCATTTGTCAACTTTGTGTGGTGATAGTTGTTTAAGAAATTAATTGATATTAACTTAAAGGCGCTGTTAATTGAACATATTCTTAAATGTTGACATGTTTAGTAGACTACTGTCCATTTTGTTAGTGTTCAAATAAGATTAAATATTTTTACAGATTTGCTATAAAAATATTTTTTGTTCGCTTATTTCATGTTTCTATCATTTAGTACATTATGGATTATACTTTATGTGGTAGCTAACGATTTTAAAAGATATGTTTAATTCTTGGAAAAGAAATTCAAAGAAATTTGTCATTAATTTGCTACAGACAATATAATTTATAAATGTTTTTCCTTAAACAAGTGTTTTCAAAAAGCCCTTTTTGTTTGATTTAATTTGTAATTGATGTTTTCCACTTCAAAATGAATGTTTCGAAAACTTCAAAGTCAGATTTCGTTTTTTTCTATTTTTATGCAGACTTGTGGTTGAATTTCCACCAACAGGGGGCGCTGTTCCATCGTGGAAATTCCGAACCGTCAAATTAATTCGATATGTCACAACATATGATTACTTTCTAATGGCTTGTGAGGTAATTTTTAGTTATTTGCCAATTATGCAAGTAGTCTGCTTGGTTGAGCTGTTACCTAAATACAAGATTTATCATAATTCAGCCCCAACACCTAAACATAACAAGTTAAAAACAGATTTACACAAATCTATGTGTTGTCTGTATGAATTTTCAATTTCCATTATTTTGTTTGGGTATAGATCCTCTACATGCTTTTCATCTTCTACTACATTATTGAGGAGATTCTAGAGATCAAGAAACACAAATGTTCATACTTCAAAGGTGTTTGGAATTGTCTGGATGTCATCATTATTCTGGTAAGCGGTTTTCATTTGTTCCTCTGTTACTATTTCCAATGTGTTGATTTCTTTATTTTTGTGAATTATGATTTAGAATGTTTCTTAACTGAATGTGACAAAAAGGCTGTCAATTTTGTTTTAGTTTCATATTTTGAGATACACTTCAATGTATTACCAATAAAAAAGTGGTATAAACTCAATTGCAAGTTTAGAACCACTGTTTAATAGAGTGTGTGGACTGTTATGATGAATTATAAATGATGAACTATTTACGCCAAATCAAGATGAAACAAACAAACAATGCTTTTGTAGTGCAGTAAATCTCAGTTAATCCGGGCCCGTTTGGACTCAAAATATTGTCCAATTGGGCGAATTTCTTTATAACTGATGTTGATTGGTTTAAGTCTTGCCACATTACAAGTCGTTTGTACCTCGTGTTTTGTCTGAATTAGGTGAAGATCCAGATTAAGTAAATCTGTTTAACCGAGGTTGACTGACCTTAATTTAACTTAAACCACTAAATCTCTTTGTGTTATCAAATGGCTTTTTTCTAATTTCTTGCTTTTTCCAGCTCTCATTAACCGCAATGGCATTCAATGTGTATCGGACAGTAAAAGTGGACGAACTTTTAGAGTTACTGCTCGTAAATCCACTTGTCTACCCTGACTTTGAGTTTCTCGCATACTGGCAGATGCAGTACAATGATATGGTGGCCGTTGTTGTCTTTTTTGCATGGATTAAGATCTTCAAATACATCAGGTAAATTTGTTTTTCATTTGAATCTCTATTACAGTGGATATTTATGCTATTTATGTATTCATTATTCAAAATATGCACAGAATAAGTAAACAGTCAAACAAAATGTGTTCAAAATGAACAACTTTTGATTCTTAGGCATGGAAACAATGCAATTTATTGTTTTAAATTACAGTGTTTGGTGTATCTGCAGTATTTAAAAAAAATAGGATGTTTTAAAATATTCAAAATCATTTTTCAGAAGATGTTTTTTTTAGTAAATATTATCTTGAAGACATTCTTCAAAACATGGTATTTTTCCGACAAGTATTGTAAATTATTGTTGAACTAACACCTGGAAGTTATCATTGCATGCAACCAAGTGTGCAAAAAATAGAAATCACAAACCAGTTAATCTCAAAATTACGTCGAAATTGGTTCCACTTATCATTTAAGTATGCATCCACATAAACTAGTTGTTTCGTTGATTAGATTAAAATAATGCTAAACAGTTTTGGGCTCACTTATCACTTATTTTTGTATTTTAGCCATTTTTAGCCTTTTTGTTTATTTTGAGCCATCTATAAACAGCTGTAGTTTTGAAGCAATAAGTGACAAATAATGATCCTTTGGCATTTCTACCCGCTGTGTGTGGTGATTTTCCTAAAATGTTACCAAAAATGTCCTTTGTTTTGTAACATTATTAGTAGAATTGAGTTTATTTCGCCTGGTGAAACAAATCTGTTCATAAGTTTTATAAGGAAAATGTACCGCCCAAATAGACGTAAAAGGGGGCATTTATTGTTCAAACGTTTTGACAAATGCTCATGCCATCATCAGTGATACAAAGGGCCACATCAGTTACACCCGTTTATAACCACTTGAGTCACAAAAAAGATTAATAAAAAGGTGCGAAACAAGCGTCGCAGAAAGACAATAGAACGATTTTTATGTCCATTTGGGTCGTTATTTTCCTATTTAAACTTAGAAAAACACAAAATCAAAAACTACAAACCTTTCATAAAATTTCAAATCATATTTCACTAGTATTTACGTGGGAACTCCCTAACCGGTTACCAATCACTTTTCAGTTTCAACCGAACGATGACGCAGCTCCAGTCGACCTTGTCCCGATGTTCCAAGGACATCGCTGGATTCGCCATTATGTTTTTCATCATATTCTTGGCCTATGCTCAACTTGGCTATCTCGTGTTCGGAACACAGGTTAAGGATTTCAGCACCTTCTCTGAAAGCATGTGGGTATTAGTTTTTTGATGTTATAGAAGTAAATAACGTTAAGATGAACATAAATTCAAAACTGGGATCGGCACTGAAGCGTCTATGTAGACCAGCGATCAGGGCACACTTATGTATAAATCACAGTATGCCAGGCCCATTGAAGGGTAGATTTTTTCTAGTCTGCGCATTGCTATGTGGGAATGCTTGGTGACTGACTGATTCGGTATAAAGCCTTCAATGGGCCTGCCGTACTGTGGCGAAGTAAACGAAAGGATTTTATTTGAAAAAATATAATATCAACGTTTTAAGTGATTTAAAAAAATTAATTTTATCGCATCAAATTGATTGACAATAGCGATAAAAAAAGGGCATAACAAAATAGAGTCGATTTTTTGAAAACTTTTCGAGTTTGTCAATAAATAACTTTGCCTGGTAATTCAAGGCTTGGTTCATAAAAAAATTATGACGAACTGGAAAAAAGTTTTAAAAATTTTCAAATTTCTGTTTCAAATAAATCTTGACGTTCAATAATCTGACCCTATGTAAACGGTGTTTGACCAAAATAAGGATGTATATATACGTACAAAACCCAACAGCTTGCGTTGTTGTTGTTGCTCCTAATTCATTCATCCAAACGCTTACAGTGTTGTCGAACTACGTAATATTTTGTCCCAATGTTCTCATGTATTTTCGGATATTGTAAAACACTTGTTTCCCCCCCAATTAATGGATCAAGCTTACCGCACCTCTAATCCTGTACTTTGCATTGAACTGCGTCGGTTATATGACAGAGCGTGTTTATCGATTGAAAGTTTATTAAAGGATTGCTGTATGGTTTTTTCAGTTTTACCCAGTTCCGTATTATTCTTGGTGATTTCGATTTCCATGAGCTAGAAGCGGCTCATCGTGTACTCGGTCCAATCTTCTTCATGACTTACGTTTTCTTCGTCTTCTTCGTTCTGCTGGTAAGTTCCAAGTGTTGACATCTTTACTGTTTTTTGGCCCCTAAAAATGTTGTTAGAAACTGTGACAAAATTGTTATGTGTAATGCGGTTTAAGTGGTATAGAACAGATTCATTGCGGCTTCTCAGTCGACTGCTACCGACAAACTGGGGTGCTGTAAGGAAGCCAGACTATAGTATATACGCTATAGCTTAAACGGCCAATATCTTGTGAAGTATCTTGCACTGATGTAACCCCATCGGTCGAAACAGTGTGTATTGTTTGTACTTTAAAATTGTTGTTTTCCAAATTCAACCGAACCTAGTTTATAAACAAAATACCAGGCATTTTGAGAATGGGTCAACCAGTTTTTTTCCATGGAAATTGTCACTTTTTTGTGTAACTGTCATTTATTGCGTAATGACCTGTTGTCAAATTAAAATTTGAGGTCCAATGCAAACGAAATTAGTTTTCTTAAACAGAAAAAATCATCAATGTACAAAAATCCTTCAATATAAGCAGACTTGGACAACTAGATTTTTTTTCGGCATTTCAAATTAGATTAGAATTAAAATTAGAGCATCTCCTTTTTTGAAAATTAGATTAGAATTAGAATTAGAATTTTCTCAAAATCTAGAAATTAAACTAGAATTCAAACTAGAATTAGATTTAAGCAAACCAACTTTAGTTTGTTTCAAATTTGAACTTGTAGATTTGCACGTTTAAAACAATACGATTCGGTGCATCTAAAACGTGTTTGAACGGAGCTGAGTGCCAAATTTCACTGAAAAACGTGTTTCAGTGATGTAGTTTGGTCTTGTTAATTGCATGGTTTTGTGCGCTTTTGTAACAAAATGCATGCTCAGATCACATACCTAAAAGTGCCGTTGGACAAACTAGCGATTTTGGGAAAACTGTGAATTAGATTAGAATTAGAATTAGAGCTGACTCGATAATTCTGAATTAGATTAGAACTAGAATTACCGCCATTTTGCTCTAATTTACCCAATTAGACAACTAGAATTATCTAGTTGTCCAAGTCTGAATATAAGGTGTTAAGTACTTGACTTTGTTTCACGTGCGTTTGATAGAAAAGTCTCTTATAGCTCAGCTTATGAACAATTGAAAATTGCCCTCATTCAATACATAAGAGCTCTCGACTTAGCTCACTCAAGTCAAACTGATGCGGTTAACTTCAATTTGAAATTCGCTGAAGTGTTAGAACTGTTTACCACATTTGTGTATTTTAAGTTAAATTTGAACTTTTAGGCAACGAAATAAGTGACTAAATATTATTAAACAAACATATTATGGGAATGCGTAAAACAAAATAAGTTGAGCTCTTTCTGAACTCCTAGCTCATCCCAAATTATCTTGAAACATTTAGTATCTGAATATTTAGCTGTTTAAATTGTGCGTCTTTGGACGTTTTAAAGGTATAAGTCATGTGTACAATGTTCAGTATTAAATAAACTGTTAAATGCATTTGGTGTAGCCACAAAACCTATTCCATTTACGGACATTTTTTTCATTGTCTGATTTAAGTTTTCCACCCAAAATTACTACCCCTTTTAATACACTTTATTTTTAGCGTTGTTGGTATAAAGTGATATATTTTTTTAGAACATGTTCCTTGCTATCATCAACGATACATACTCTGAAGTTAAAGCTGAAATCTCGATGCAAAAAAGCGAATTCGAAATTTCCGACTACATCAAACGGGTAAGAACCGAATAGAAGACTTTATTTCGATCCGTAAAATAAAGTCCAACTTTGCATACCCCTAATCGGTCATACATTTTTTCATGCAAAAATAAAAGGGTAATAACCAAGCAGTTTTTTATGGACAGTAATGTTCTGACATCCGAAAAGCTTTATCAACCTGCCTTGTGTTGGTTCGAATCCCACCACAGGTTGCGTTTTAGGCCTTATAATTCGCTAGCAAACGTATGCATTAATGCTGAAATGTTAGCTTTTTTATGTTTGCTATGACGTACGCCTGGTGTTTTACTTATTGCATGTATTTGTATGTGGTACCTTACACCATCTTTAACAGACAGACACAGGCCGGGTTCAGGCTTTAGTTTAAATAAAACGGGCTTAATTCGGGCCTGACTTCATACCAGGCCACATTTCTGTCCCAAATTTCCTTAGTAAATCCTAACTTTCGGGCCAAATTTGGACTTTATTTCAACATACTCTTGCGCTCACTTACAACTCTGTTTGAAACATACATGCCTTAATTAAACTACCAATTACCTACCATCGCATAACTCGCCATGTATTTTCATTTACCATAAATACGGCAAGTGTATTTAATTCTATGTTGACCATGTATTAGGGTTACAATAAAGTATTGGAGAAGCTTTCACTGAAGAAGGATCGAATTCGGGATATCCAAGATGCGATCCATTCAGCAGATTTAAACCAAGATCGACAGCTTGACTGGGAGGAATGGAGACTCGACCTAAAAATGTAAGATTCACTTTATTTAATATTTCAGCTATTCTATTTGAATAAGGAAATGATGTTAAATAGGCAAAAAAATGGATTTTAATGCCTTAAAGTTTAATCTGGTTCTAGTACAGTGTCTGTTTTTCAATGTTTTTTTGAACTCACGAATCTATTGGCCAGGAAAGACTTTTGAGGTCAAATGTCATTTTTATTTTAGTTCAAGTGTGAAAAATTGTATTGCCCAAAAAATAATTTGTTTACATAAAGTGACCAGCCTAAATATAGAATACAATCTTTATGGCTTCTTAATACAAAAAAATAGAATACAAGACTTCATAATGAACGCCTGTTCCATGTTTTTTCAATTATACTAAATACTGATGTTTCTTAAAAGTTGTAATGATTTGGTTTTCCAAATTTTAACAGGACGCCTTGAAATTGTTTACAGGCGGGGAATACCCGATGCCGAGATCGAAGCGGTTTTCGCGAAATATGACCAGGACGGCGATATGGTGCTAAACGAGAACGAACAACGAAAACTACAAGCAGACCTCGAGAAACAAAAGGTTTGTGTGGAATAATTTACAGCAGTGTTTCCAAAAAGTTTTTTTTTTAATTTTTCTAGCGCAGTTTTGATGTTTCGTAAAGTTTTCGCGTACCACATATATCCCAACATATTTACTGTCAATACACAAGTGAAAACATTTAAAACCTCCTGATAATCATAATATTTTGATTCCATTCTTGTCAAACTCTTGACAAGCAATGTAGTTCCTTGCGTTGTTTATGATCAAGAAATTTTAGCAACTTTGCTTTACCAAAATTGTAAATATATTCACAAATGAACAAGCGAAAAAGCGATTAAATGCGAAAAAAATGTCTAAATGCGAAAATATATACGAAACCAAAAATTTTGTTGTTGGTCGATTAACTGTTTACCCGTCAACGGTGTTAATAAAATACGCGCCATTTTTTGAAGGTCGCATGCCCTACTATACAACTTTTTCGTCCAAACCCGATTAACTGGTGTGGGAGAGATTATAAATCTACATGGGTTTAAGCGTCATGCCCTACGTAAGCTTCGACGATATACATCTTTCCCTATTTTCCTCTGCGCATATACATTGCGAATAAAAGGCAGGAAAGCGAATTAATTTCAAGTATATCCTAAAATACATACCCTTATACCACTAAGAAGGTCCTATCGGAAATATATATTAACTTGGGGGGTTCCAACACCCTCCCAAGTGGATCCGAGTCTTACCGTAGTGACGTAGGTCATTAATAAGTCATGTGAGATCAATAAATAATTAATTCTTTAAGGCCCGAAAATTCCATGTTATTTTCGCGGTATGTCTACAGAGACCTTTTCATCAGAACGACAATAAAATTATGCGAAGGAATTAAGCTTATTTGAAAAGCATTGTTAGCAACTACAAAATATTTGTATTATCGGCCTTTGGGAGGACTAACTGTTCCGCTAATAAAGATTCTGGTTACGTAAAGTATATATAAATATTGTTGTTTTTACTCTGTTTTTTTTTCTATTCTTATATTTAAGTTGCATAAGTTTTTCTAATTGTCATAAGTTATGACCTTTCAAATTAAGACTTTGAAACTGATTTCTTGTGCTAAGAACTCTAACTTAAATAATAAAAAAACACTGCAATAACTTACTAAAGAAACTTTACTTTACTTCCCATATCATAACAATAGGTTTTTTTTCCAAACAAAATCCAAAACTTTTAATCTAGTTCACCCATGAATCAAGTTATTAGGATTGGGTATATTACAAGATCACCGTAAATATAAAATTTCAATTAAAATTCGGGTTGAATTTAAGTAAGTATAACTTGATTTTGAACCAGCATTTGAGGTATGTGTCATGTTAATGTTAACAAATTCTAAAGAAGGCAAACCTAAAACTACAATAAGGATCGAACAATGTATTCATTTCAGTAATTTTCGCCCAAAGAAGATTTCACACCCTATTTCTATTCTACTGGTGTATCGACTAAGCCACAAATAGTTTTTTTGCAGTTGTATTAAAAAGGTGAAAACAGGAAGGGCTTGGGTATTGCCAATACATTTTGATGCTAACATTTTATAAATTGCTGTAATCATTCATGAAATTCGCAATGGCGCTATAAATAACTTTCTTTGAAAACATTATTTGTACAAAATTTATGACAGTTCTGTTTTTGAAAAGGCTGCTTTTTAGATGTGAATCTATTAGTTCTAAGCAAGATAATAATAATTGTTTCAATTCAGAAGATATGCCATAGCTAAAACTGTAAAAAGCATGAATTATAAACACACCACTATATTTATACTTATAATACTCCGCAATAGACAATCAAAACACTTGAAAAACAAACAATAACTTAGGCAACGCGTATTGTTTAACTTGGCGCAGCAGGGCAGTAGTCAGTCCTGGTGCTAGCGAGTTTGTTTAATTTTGGTTTCGCGATGCCTTTGTGCGTTTCACCCACGGTTGAAAACGAGAGAGCACGTCAAAGCGTAGAGGTTACGCCTCACCTAAACCACACCCTGCCGACTTCTAAACTCAGGCGCTTAAACTTGTCATAGTGGGTCATGTCGGTAGAAAAGGGGAAACCAAACACTTATGCTCAAACACCGGGAATAATAATTAGATTTAGGACTTTTGTAAAGGTTAATAGCGTTAGTTTTGTGGTCATTTTGCGGTAATAAATAGTTTAAAGGCATTGTTTTATGGTATGTTACTTGGAACTTTTTGTCCACATGTTTTATTTTACATCCTTTTTGTGTACTATTTTTATTAACAAAAACAGTACAAAAACACTTTAAACCAGTGGTTCCCAACCTTATTCGACAATTTCCCTAATTACATTTTCATTTAGAAACCTCTGTCGCACAAGCTAAAACAATATTCTTCCAGGAAAAACGTCAATCGTTTCAAATCCCATTCAGGGCAAACAAACAAACTCATCCACATTTTGCTTTTAGGCCGAGCTGAGCAACGAGCTGGACGAAATCGAAAGAGACAAGAACGACAGCGCCGGTGCGACATCCAGCGGTCGACCTGCGTCTGCCCGATCAAAGGGTGCCCTGAGTCACGTGAGCTGCAACGATTCAGCCAATGAGAGCGATGACGAAGACGATGACGATGACGAACGACGAGTGAGCTCGAAAAACATGGTTTCCAAAGATGACTTTCAAGTGTAAGTTACCCTCTAACTATAACCCATTTGTTCTTAACCTTTTTATTATTGTTGATCGCTAAAGGCAATTAGATCAGGGTTTTTACCCCATTTCCCTCAAAAATGATAAAATATGACGTCACAAAATTTAAATGTGATGACGTAAATTACCCCTGCAAAATGTCAAATGGGTAACTATCCACTGGCTATTACTAAATGTAGTTGTGACGTCACAATACGACAGGTACGTCACAATATTCGATCAATTTTGGATTTGTCGTCACTGACCGTATGAATAGTGGTGGTATTAGGTCTTTTTCTAAAGTCGGTTTTAGTGGTATAAGGGAAAAAATGTGAAGAGTGCTTGAGATTTGAGTGAAGTAGTTTGTTGATACTCGCTCCAAACCATATCGCTCTGGACGTTTTTGTGAGAAAGGGTCGAAAACTATTGTTAGGCTTCAAAACAGAAGTAATTCGGTTTGAAAATAATTACATATTTATTTATGGTTTTATACATTGGTATTCGTCTTATTTTTGTTCAAATAATTAATATTTTTTAATAATAATTTTTGTACATGTTATTTCTGCCTATGATTTTGTAATATTTACAGTAATGTTGCAAATAAAAAAATCATACCATTGTTACATTCCACTTAATCAATGACAGTTTTTATTCAAACAAAAAACGGTTAGGTATAGTATCTCCCTCTTCTGTTTTGTGTTATTCATTTTTTTAAACATAATGTTTTTTAAATATGCCTTGTCATATGGGAACGGTATAACGCATTCAGTAGGCCTGGCGTACTATGATTTATAAATGATTGTGTCTTTATCGCTGATCTGCATAAACGAACGAACTGGTGATCCCAGTATTAAACTTGTGTTCATCAACTGCTATTTTCCTCATGCATTTTATATTTTGCGATTTTCGGACGAAGGCTGCCATCATTTATCCATAAATATACATTTTCGTGCACCAACCTTTCACGAGTGCCAGAAAATTTAGCTTTTTGTTTATTTAACAGTTTGACCCGACGCGTGGACAGAATGGAACACAGTATCGGTTCGATTGTTTCCAAAATCGATGCGGTGATTGTCAAATTAGAAGCAATGGAAAGGGCAAAGCTGAAACGCCGCGAAACAATGGGAAAACTTTTAGACAGCATCACTGAGGTAAGTAACGTGACCTAATACCTAATGAGTTAAGTTAAGTAAAAACGAAAAAATTGCTTGCTTTAAATTTCATGAAGGATAAATCAAGTGAAAGACCAGTGCCTCAGTAGATGATTTTTGTTTAAATTGTTCCATTTTCAGTTTAGGCGATGCATGAATTTGCAGCTTTTTCTTTTTAAAAAAAAGATATAGTTAGTTTGCGCAGAAACTTTGCTATTGGAAACATAATGTGCCTATATAAGATGTTAAACAGATGCTTACGGAACTAATTTTCTAATGCTGTTAATTGAATACTATTCCCGTTACCTACCCACAACAAAACCGCGATTTCATATATTTTGCCTTTATCCACATTCTAACAAACATTACAAGACAAAATGTAAGCACAATTTATTTGTATTTTTCTTTTGCGCTATGAGTTATCCAGTTATCTGGCCGACTTGGTCAAATTAGTGAGTTCCTTGCAGAAAAATGAGGTGGCTGAAACCAAAGCTAAACTTCAACACAGTACGATGAGACCGGAAACGTCAAAGAAGTCAGACAAAAAGAAAACACAAACTCGAAAATAGCGTTAATTGAAGCAAGGCGAAAATACAAACAGAAAACAGACTTTTACGAGTGTTTTCGGCTGCTAAAGCGAAACGGTTGCAGAGAGCTTAGAATCCCGAATGTTAAATAAATAAAGGAAGGTTTGAGTCTCAACATAGCATAACATTGGAGTTACAGTTGACAGGCGGATAGATAGTGAGTATTAAGTGTTAAAAAACGTTTGGCCACGTTGATTATACCATAGTAATCAAGTAGTAGAAGCCAGGCAAACAAGTCCAAGGCAATGTTTTTTTGCAGCACGTGAGGTTAGTACTTCATTTTTTTTTCTTTTAGACAATGCATTTCTTGTGTTTGATAAGGTTACAATTAATGACAATTAAACCAGTTCGAAACAGAAATAATGCGTTTTTTGACAGCGTTACCTAAAATCTTACTCAAGGGCCATGGCAGCGACTTTAAGATAAAATTCGCTGTGTTTACTGCTCAATTTATCACCAAATTTTTCACCCTATCTGTCCAGAACCAAAGTCTATTTGTATCGTTTACTTAATTCGCTTTATTTATTCTGAATGAATATATTTGTAAAATATTCCAATTTAACAAACACAGGATGAAAAACTTGGAAGATCGGACGAGGAGCTGAGACGGGAACAAATGGAAAGATTGGTTCGGGAGGAATTGGAACAATGGGATTCAGACGCATCTTTGTCATCATCGAGTCGCCGTGTCAACCGACCAGCATCCGGTAAAAATGCGATTTAGTTTAGTTTGTAAATGTTAACGCCCAGCGACCAATTAAAAAGCGCATAATATACTTTGTTAAGAGATTAATGTATACGTTTGGCCAAAAAATACAATGTTTAAAACGGTAGAACATGAAAGTCTTGAGTACAAAACTTTTTATATTTTTTGCGTTGCAAAACACTAAGTACTGAGCAACCCCATTTTTTTGTGTAGGCCGTTCTATCGCTTCGACGGCGTCCGGATCCTCAGGGTCACGTGGTTCCATTACCGGGTCACGTGCCTCGGTTTCAGGTTCCCGCGCTCGGCTCCCTGGCGGACCACACGGAAGCAGTTCTGCGTGATTTCACCCAAAACCCTACACCACACTCTGTACTGTACAGGTCGTAGTAGCGTACAGCGTTGTCACCGGATGAGCTATTCGTATTTTCCCGTACGTGATTTTCGCTTTTTTACTTACCGCTCCTGTAATTTATTATTGTGTTCCTGTGAAGCTGAACAGGAGGCTGCGGTTCTGCCGAACAGCAGGTACAAGTGCGCTTTTCTTAATATTTGTTTTATTTTCCAATGTTAAACATCAAAATAACTAAACCCAAAACTCTTAATGGGATGGGATGATATGTACATTCACCAATATTTAGACAATGGCTAATTTTTGGTGTTAAACAACTTACGAAAGAAAGTATGTTTACAAAGTGACATAACAGTACAATGTTGAAGTACCCACCACTCCCCAAATGAAATTTAAAAGCAGTTCCTGTCATATCCACCCTTTATAGGTGCTAATTGCAAAACGTGCTAGTAGGGCAGTGACTTAAAACGTTCATGAAACTACATTTCAAGTGACTGTGTGTTTCTTTTATCTGAAACCTTCGTTTTCACCACTCTTAGCACTATAGTTATTCACGAAACTGTCAAGTTACACTCGTTCATTTCTTATACTCGTTTACACACACTTTCATTGCAATTGATCACTAGTTCATTCACATAATCACGGCACATTGTACAGCTAGTGTTAAAATCACCCAGTCGATATCATTGCTTCATGATGCCAAACTCATGGAGTCGACATGCTGCAATGATTGTCCTGTGTTAGAGTATGTTGTAGGTGTTGTTTTTATGTCAGAACAGTATTTCTTGTTGTTTTAGTGGTTGTAGCCATTTTTCCGGTTTTTAACCCTGCACTCATCTGGTTTCTACGTAAATATAAAAGAATTTTTAAGCTGCATATCATTATAGTTTAGACAAAAAAAATCAACACAAATCCTAACATAGCTTATTTGAAACTTTCAATTGCCTTGAAAAACATTGTCCTTATTTATGTTAACTCTAAGCCAACCTATTTTTCAGGCTTACTTCGTCTGTAATTTTAAACGCACGGTTTTTTTTAATTTCTTTTTTTCCTGTTCCGAATTTTGTAGCCAAGAATGCTCGTTCCACCGAAGTAGTTATTTAGATATGGTGCATTGTTTTTACCCATCTATCACTCACAACATCAACTTCTTGCCTTTTATCCCGTGGTGGGATTCAAATTTTTGTCAGCCGGTTCTATCACAAAAGTCATATTTTTCAGGCGATTCTGTTAATACAAAAAGTTCATTGACAGTAACCAGTAATGCTAACCGGTTCGCTGATTTTATAGAATTTCGTGAGACGGTCCTATAGAACCGGTGCTGAATCCCACTACTGATTTTATCCAGTAACTAGCTATTGCAGGGTAACCATAGAAATCAAAAATTTTATTGCACAATTTTGGAAAACAGTTGTAATCTGGTTCTTTCACTCCTATTTGTTTTTATCTTTTTGTTTTTTGGAGATTTTACTCGTTTTTTTCGCACGTGTGACCGAAGATGAGATTTCCAGATAATCTATCTCGTTGTTCACTTATTTTTTCACACTGTTTGCGACCTAGTTTTTTGACAAAGCTAACTACAAAGTTTTCGAATTCCCTTATTAAAATCATTGATCTAAAAACTATTTCGCAAAAGCTTAACAAAATTGCAAACAATAATCTCCAAATTAATGCAAAATCTTAATTTTTAAAGTTTTGAAACTTGACATGATCCAAACTTGTACAACCTGTGAGCAAAAAGTAACATGCATTTAACTGTTTTATCGTTGCCCACGGATAGCCCTAAATTAGTTTTTACATATTTTTTCTATTGTACAAGTGGTGCTTTACCGGTGCCATGCTCGACGTACTTCTGTAGTTAGGTGTCAATACAACCTGTTTGTGACGCATTTTGTTGTGTTTTCTTTTACCAGGATAGGCTGCAAATAGCAAAGTATGCATTGACGGCTCCACATAATTAAGTTAAGCTAATACTACCAGAAGGCAAAACATATTTAAGTTCGTGAGGGTTGTAAATTTTCCTAGCTCAAAAGAGCCTTTTTGGTGTGGTTTCCCACTAAAGCTGATTACCAAGTTCGAATAATGTTTTGTGCCGTAGGCTACATTAACGAAAATATTCTTCGTTCGATTAAAAATACCTAACTTTGTGACTGAATAATCAAAAGTATGACCTCAGATATTCAACTAAAACTTAATACAACTTCTTAAGTGCCATTAACAGATACAATTTCCTTCTGCATGTACATAATTTACCATCGTTTAAGAAACACTGTCTTAACCATGTAATTGCTAACTTTGGTGTTAAAGTGTGATTGTGTGAGCGACTTTGGACATAAAATAATGAACGTAACAAAAAGAAAATAGATTTTAGGGTCCCCATAAAACGAAAAAAATATACCTGGAAAATTTGCTCTCACATCAAAAGTTTTTGACCTAGGGTAGCCATTATTCAAAAACTAAAGAGATATGACAAAGAGATATGACTGCCAAAAAGTGAGAAAATATTTGTATTTATGTCACTGATGTCAAGATTTCAAAATTTATTGTTGTGTTCACCTAATCCTTTATGTTTACTTATAATATATCACCCTTTCCCTTGGTAATTAAAAGCGATGTTTGCATTCAAGTTTGTTAGAATCACCATCTATAGAGCAATAAAATCTACATAGAGCACAATGTAATGCCTACAGACAAATGGCAATTTATGCACAACTATTGCCTAGAAGTTATTCTCTATAGGATCAAAGTACAGCATTTTATTGCACACGTTTTTGAAATGCGACGCTTGTCGGTTTATTTGCAAACAGCGGGCCTTTTCACGTGCTTCACGGGTCAGCGATTTCATAACACACGATAGCCGCCGGCCCTTGTATTCACATCGTAGTAGAGACGTGTTTTCGAAAGAGCGTGCGCTCTTGTAAATGTTACCAGCACCGTTGCAAAGATATTTACATGCGCGTTTAAAAGGTGCTGTCTATGAGTAGCTGGGCTCAGTACCACTTTTGAGATGTAATTGCTGATTGTTTGTTTATTCGGGACTGGATTTGTACTGTAACAATGGTTGCTTATGACGAAGACGAAACTTCTTTTAATAGCAGCGCTGCTAATTTTGAATCAGCGAATGAAAATCACGTAAGTACGGCAAAAATTGTAATTTTATTTGATTATCTTTGTCATCTATTGCATGGATAAACGCTTTTTTAATTGTGTACCTACCTTTTGGAATTCGATAATGTTATTGTTATTTTTTTGTAAGAGGTTTTGTTTACAGATGTATATTGGATTATAGAAGATTTTTAGTTTAAATTATAAAAAGGAATTTAGCCCTGCCCATTGCTTTATTTTTTTCTATTTTTAGAGCAACAATGAAAAAGCATCAGAGAAAATTAAATTAGAAGTTACAGACAAAAAGTGTAAGTTTATTCTAGTGTTTTCTTAAAAATGTAAAAAATTTTTTATATTTTATTCAGGTCAAAGATTTATCCATTTCCGCTACAAGTCATTCAATTTAGGCTGATAGCCTTTTTAACAGACAATATTTAATGCAAAATAAAGTATTGATGAATTTGTTTGGATTTTTTGTACTTTTCATCAAATTTAATGTTTTATTGTATTAAAAGGAACACAGTATTTTTCAGCCCATTGAACAATTTGTCTAAATTTAAACAAGAGTAATTTAATTAATTTTTAATCATATAACAGATTTAATATCTGATGATGGAAATGACCCCATCGACACATTTGAAATGTCTTCGAAGATTGCGCACCGCTGGAGGACTGGGGCTGTTATAGTATCTTGGATTTCTATTGTTTTAACACTCACTATAGGCGTAATTGAATTTAGTAAGTCAAAAAATATTCATTTATTACCAAATTTCATGCTCTTATCCAAAAACTTACACCCTATGCCCATGGAAATTAACAGTATTGCCAAAACCTAATTCCAACAAAGATTTTTGTGTACCTTAATTAAATGGTAAAGAGTGGGTTATATTTTGTGATACTAGAGTTCTTTAGGTTGACTAAACGGAAAATGTATGTCCAGCTTAATCAGGAAATTAATCAGACTTTGGTATCATATGTATAGAAGTCCATTTAAGGTGGACAGTGCATAACTGCTCATTATTAATTGAGTTACCTCAGTTATCAATACATTTTTTATAGCAAACTAATTTCTATTATTTGTTGTACGAAACCCTTAAATAATTACTTTAATTTCAATTACACAAAATTAGAATAAAAAATGGTGTAATTTGTTGTGGTGCTGTTTTGTACCTGTTTTAAAAATTAAAAACGTTTTTTGAAGAACATTTGTCATGATTTGTTTAACAAAGTTTGACACTGTAATTAGCAAAGCATTACAAAATTAATTAATTATAATTTGGCGCTGCTGAATTGTCATGTGATTGCTTCCTGCAGTCAACTGTTTGATTCTAACTTCCGTTTTGTTGCAGTTGTGGCAAAAAATGAAAACAGCGCTGCTGCCTTCGGTTTAGCGGTGAGCAACTTATATTTTTAACCTGTGAATAACTAAAACATTCAGTAGTTATAAGCATTTAGACACTATTGTCTAAATTGGCATTATTTCCATGCTGTGATAGCAAGATTTTGTGTCATGCTTTCCTGTTTAAAGTATGACTCAACCATTTTGTTCCACTTTACATAGGATGTATGCCATTATATAGCACACACTTATCCTGTTGTAAAGCATGCCAAAACGTTTTTATTTATTTATTAATAAAGCCACCAATATGCGTAACAAAGTACATGTACCTACCTAATTTATGAAAGTTTGTTAAATTATGTACTAAAATTAATTGGAATGGCGTTCCCAGTGAGTTTTCATTCAGTGGCCTACAAACTGTTGTTAATTGTTGAATACTCCATTGTGCTATAGCAGTAGCTTCACACAATGTTCGTATTTTTTAGTTTAGTGCGATTCTGGATGTTATATCTTCTGCGGTGGTGCTGTGGCGGTATTACGGTACTTACAACACCTTTTCTAATCGTCGTGAACATATGTAAGTTCCTATGTGTATTTTATTCCTAACTTTGGCAAAAACCGTATCATTATTATCAACACTTCGATGCAACGCATTTTAATGTTTGAACAACGGGCGATTTCTCAAAAATTACGCAGTCCCACTGGCTTCTGTATATTGACACTATTTTTGATGTGGCACTATCTAACAATGGAATGACAATATACATGCGATAACAAAGAGATCTGTTTAAACCTTAAACTTATGCAACATAGCTTTAACAGGAAAGGGGCTAAATGCCTGCAGAAACTGTATTGTAGACCTTTAAGGAGCGCATAAAAGTATGTGTAATTTGACGCTACATTTAATAAGCATACGCGAATTTGCGTTTCAAAGTGTATTTTTGTTATCTGTACGTCCAGATACGTTTCTACATATTAAAAAAAACTTGTATATGTTTTGTGTAGATCGTGTATTGTGTTGGGATGCTTGTTCATCGTTTCAGCCATAGGAATAGCTGGGAAAGCGATTTTCGACTTGCTTATGGGCGAAACACCGGACATGAGTGTAAGTAGCATGGTTGGGAAGTTGGAAATATGACGCCCTTGAGTTGCCGCGACGTACAATGTGTTGAAATGCCTGTTCTAATTAGATGTTAAGTGGCTAAAGCTAAGTGACGGCTTTGTAGTTAGGTTTGAATTATCTAGTTGTACAATGTGGTATTTAGTAATTAGGCTAATTTTTTTTATTTAGATGAATTTTTGCGCCACAACAGTGGATTTTTGGCGCAATATTTTAACAGTTAACAGTATAATTAAACCTCTTATATTTTCTTCAAAAAATGGGTTATTTTGGGAACACAAATTCAAGAAAAAAATGTTTTAAAAAATGTGTTTTAAAAAAATCATCGTCCAAGCCACTATCGCGAATTTCTACCAAAAAATGAGTTATACAACGGCGTCATTTCCGCAATACAGACGTAACTGTCGCAGTATAACAAGAAAAAAAAACATGACTTAGGTCAACACAAATGGTTGTGATGTGACATGTCGAAATGTCGCAATACAAGTTCGTAAGCAACATGTGGCCCCTTATTTCGTGATGTGAATACACAAGCCCGCTGTGGACGTGTATAAGTCAGTTCCGGTCAAATTGCCACAGCTGACTTTTAGCGCATTGGCTTCATTGAAATACAGCGACTGTTGACACTTTTTAAATTGCCCTTTCCAGGATGTCACCTAATTTATTTAACACAAGCCATTATGTAGAAATTAGGCTTATGCGTTAGCAACACAATTTGATGCATATTTACGGTGGTTTTTATAAAGCACTTTTACATGGGCATCCTTTGCATTAAAAACATGCTTATATACCAATATGACCATATATTCTAACTGGGATCAGCCCTGAAGCGTTCATTCAGACCAGCAATCACGGCGCACTCATCTGCAATTCATAGTACGCCAGGCATCGGCCTATATCGGTATAACGCCTTCAATGGGTCTGGTGTACTTTAATGCTTTTTCACCATTTACACCATGCTGTTAAATCACGAATCAATACGACTTGCTTGTTGCAACGTTGGACTTGTAAAACACGCATTGTTTTGTTGGAAGTGCGTAAGCGCTTTTTGTGAAAGCGAAAATAGCTGTGTTTTTGCGACTTCCTTGCTATCACAAAGTGAAACCGCAACCCTGAAACTCAGATATGAGATGTTTGGTGTCTACAGTATAATGCTAGCCTTTGGGAACGTGTTCGGGCCCCGATGCTTTTTGTTGTATATAATTGTA
This sequence comes from Phallusia mammillata, assembly GCF_965637545.1. Taxonomy (NCBI): domain Eukaryota; kingdom Metazoa; phylum Chordata; class Ascidiacea; order Phlebobranchia; family Ascidiidae; genus Phallusia; species Phallusia mammillata. The sequence continues at coordinate 4,778,459 of NC_137259.1, read as the reverse complement.
TAACAGCTATAATTCAACCAACGACGGCTACCATTTAAAGATCGTCGACAATAGTTACCTCGTTAGTCGTTATCATGCGCAATTGTCCAAACGAAATATCACCGAAAAACTAATAAAATAATATACCCTAAGCAGTGGTGGGATTCAGCCGGTTCGCACCGGTTCTATAGAACCGTCTCACGAAATTTTATGAGATCAGCGAACCGGTTAGCATTACTGGTTACTGTCAATGGACTGTTTGTAACAGAACCGGTTGAAAAATATGACTTTTGTGATAGAACCGGCTGACAAAAAAATTGAATCCCACCACTGGCCCTAAGTATGGCCACAATATAGAGATAGTAATTTTTTTCTGATTTTGGTATGTTTTTCTCTGTGATTGTAATACACACATATTTTTTGAAGAAATACACCCTAGAAAGATGAACTAAAAACGGTACAAACACAAGTAAATATATTTCCAAACAGCGAAAAACAACACAATTCAATTTGTTTGAACAGGAAAACGGCTTGAGAGTGCTGGTTATAACTTCAGCTGTGGCGAGCATTTCTTGTATATTCCTGTTTATCATAAAGACTGTTATTGCGAAGAAGTTGGCGTCATGGACAATATTCACTGATGGTGAGTCACTAACTTTTTTTGTTGTTAGCTCCAGTGCAAATTTTGACAATCATGTCATGTGCCAAAGTCTTGGTGAAACCATTTTCCACATTCTGCAATTTGTTATACAGTAAACATGGGTTAATCCGGGGTGGCACTAAATACCGCATGTGACCGCATGTGGCCGCATGTGACCGCATGTGATTCCTCTTAAAATACACCATGTTATGTGAAATGTAAGAATTCCAGCCCCATTAGGGGTAAAATAGACCAGATTCTAGATTGATTTTAATTTCAAACCTTCACCCAACCCTAATAGCTCTAACCGTCAGCGCTTTCAAAAGTCCGCAAAATTATTTTTTGGTAAAAGCATATTAAAGTCATTCACAGATTCCTGCCGTGTGATAACATGCGGTCACATGCGGCCACATGCGGTATTTAGCACCACCGGTTAATCCGGACCCGTTTGGATCAAAAACTGTCCGGAGTAGGCACAAATCCGGATAAACCGAATTCCATTATTTTAATTCTTACCACATTACATATCTTTTGTACCTCGAGTTTTATCCGAATTAGGCGAATATCCGGATTAACCGAATCCTGTTTAATAGAGGTTTACTGTATAACCTAACCATGGACAAATTCAGTTTGGCAAGACGTTATAAATGTTTGTGTGGGGGTTGTTGTATTATATAAGGGTTTGATTAATCACAAAAGCTGTGTATACACATGGTTGATGCTTATCACTAAATTTTGTCCTTAAAAACCGCCCTGAAAAATGAAATTGCCCTTATTTTGGCATTACGTCTAGGTTTGTGTCAGTTACAGCAACGTCAAATCCTTATATTTTGCCTCACTAAGACCAACGCTTATTCAAAATGCAAAGCAAGACCTTTGTAAACCAACATTAATAGCACTTTTTTGGTAGCCTATCTCGGTTAGTTGGAAAGCAAATTTTGCTGTAACAGTTTGACATTTTTGATGCCTTGAATTGTTTGACGTTGTATAGATTCAAACTTATTTCCCGAAAAGCCCTTTATTTGAGCTTCTAAAATGCCTAATTGGTAATAAGTCGGCATTGTATTTGACAGAAAGTTGAACGTTATATTGCAAAACAAAAAAACTTTGGTGGCACATAACCTCGCTAGTATATTTTGGAAAGTAAACAGACAACATAGCGAGTTTTATCAATCGGATTTTTAATACTGAAAACAAAACCTTCCAATATCCTTATACGACATCCGCATTAAGTTCAGGATTTCCACATAATACTCGCCACAGATTTCTTTTCAACCCTTACTAATGACTAGGTTACCAATAGAGGTTGAAATAGTAGGCCTTAAATCAACAAAACCGCCCAAAACGCATGCCTACAGTTAACAGTGTATGCCATGGTTCATTGTAATACCTCCAACTTCAAAACCAATTACGCCCACTTAACTAACACTCAGCCATAGCTTAACGCATTGATTAACAACTAATTGAGTTAATTCGTCGGCAAACAGCGTAATATCGCAATTAAATTAGTTCTTTTTCGTGATTTTTTAGCCCTCAACTCACTGGCCGGTGCTGTAGTCGCAACTTCGATGGTGGTTACATCAGAAGTCACCAAAGATAACAGCTACTTGTGGTTTTTGGATGCCTCCGTTGGCTTGGTTGTGAGCCTGTTCCTGATAATATACGGTCTTTGGTGAGTTGTTAAATAGTTATTTTTGCATGCTCACATGATACTTTCAACAAGGCATTCTAAAAAGGCTTGTTTGTCGTGCTTGGCGCCGAATACGATAATTGAATTATACTTGAGCCTGTTAAGAGATCAGGTGTTACACATGTGCCTGACTGCGTTAAAACAACAAGACTTTAGGCTTTGATGATTTCAAAGACCCGCATGTATGCGCTGTCTAGGCGGCCTTGGTGTAATCTTTGGTAACAGTATTTTTAAGATATATAACCATGGTTGCCATTGACCTAAAGCGAAAAATGAGGACAAATCTTTAGACTAAGAATGCTTAACCGCCCTGTATATAACATCTGCTATGTTTGGACACCTAAGTATCAAATTTATATTTAAAAATAGAAACGGCTTATAGTTTTGGTACGGCGAAACTGTTTCAACAAACTGATGAAACGTGGGATGAAGAAATGCATTTCTTTTTCATAAAGCGCCTGTATGTTCATAAATCAACAAACTGAAAAAAAATGTATACACCAATCACAGGCCTTTTACAGAACTATCCATATAAGTTGGAAACCAAAATCATTTGTTTCGTTAAAAATATCGCCATTTTGCAAGCAGAAACGTTGCAAAAAAACGACGCTTGCTAAACCGGTGGCTATTGATCCGTGTTTAAATCCAATCTTTGTGTGTTTTAACCATCAATATTTCCACGTTGCAACGCACTGAAGTCGAACCGTTTTATTTTTAACCAGTAATGGGCCTTACAATGGTTTTTCCTTGCGATATGCCTGTTTTGCTAAACCAGTAGTTCGAGAACGTTTTAGGCGTACGACACACATACTAACTATTTGTAATAGATTACAATGTTTTTGATAAAAACGATATTAAAATGGGGTTTTGGCAATAGCACATGTATTCCATCACAGAAGTGGGGCCGGGTTCAGGCTTAAGTTTAAATCAAATGGGCTTGTTTCGGGCCCCACTTAACACTCGGTTTCATTTGTGTCGAATTTTTAGCCACTTTTGGGCCTAATTTGGACCTTGTTGGAAAAAATTCGGGTTCTGGCCGGGTTTCGGGCTTGTACTTCACCAAGCCGAAAACAGGGAAACTGTACTTTGTAAAATCTATTCCGTGTCCCACAGTCAACCGCAGTTACATATGCGGGTACACCATAGTGGAACTTTTAACAAACAAGCTACAAAAGTGCAATGCACATGGGGTAAAGGTGGTGAATTTACCACACGAACACGATCTTGCCTTCCGTGTTATGTTCCAATGAGTCAGTTTCAATCGTTGTGAATTCTTGCCTGTCTTCATGACACACAGGTGTTACTTCCGTTCTATATGAGCCACATAAGGCACATTCCCTAATTACTAACTAGGGTCAAACTGAATCATGTGGTCTTTGTAATAACAACGTAATAGGTTGTAATGACAAGGTACAGTGTAATTACACGATTTGACGTCATTATATAGGATGTAGGCATTCTCCAAAAATGTTTAAATACAATTTTAAACATAGCACAGAATACTGCGAATACAACTCTCAAGTTTTGATTACGTTTTCAATTTATTTGTTACTTTTTGCATGATGTTTAAGAATTGCGTTTTTCAAGTTTTTTACATCAATTGGAAATTGTTGAAATGATGTTGATACAACGAAAAATGCTTGCCCCAACTTTATAGAGCTCTTTTTGGCAATTGCAGAAAAAAAATCCTTTGTTTATCGTGCACTGTACTACGCGCATTCAGTGTTATTTACTCTGATCAAGGCGACCTGTATAGGACGGCGAAACGTCAAGGCACAAAATACAATTACCAGAAGAGCTCTATAAATTCGATATTATACCTGGCAGCAACAACTTATATGTGCTTACCCCAATAGTAGACCAAACGTTCGTACAGTTGAAGTTGAACTGGCCCGAAACTGAGGTCCAAACCCGGCCTGGTCTCGACCCGTAAAACCCGACCCTAGTTAGAAATCTGTGTTGTTGTTGCCATAACATGCAGTCAAAAGTGGATTAGGTGAAGTTAAACGGAGTTGGTATGCGTACAGATTGAAACCAATCCTAATCAGTCCATTTGTGCATGACTGCACCACGTTTTAGTGAGTCACTTCCAAAAACCTTCCGGAAAACAACTGTTTTATTTTCCTAATTGAAAACTCGTGCCGTTTGTGCCTCTTTTAACTTGTTTTGACGTGAACTTAAAAACAAATGTATCGTGTTGTTTGTCTTTATTCGCTTTGTCACGTTGGAGAAATGCGAACGAAAGGGTTGCAACGTGGCGTACTGATGTTGTCCTTAAATAAAGTTTTTCCGAGGCGGAATAGTGGAAAATTATGGTCGAGTAATATAAGTCAGTCCCTTTTCCAGTGGTTCACAACTGTTATTGCCGAAAACCTCCCTTAACATTTCAAAACATTTTCATTTCTCCCTAATATACTACATAGTAGATTCTAAACCATACAAAGATCATTTAAAATTGGATGTTTTATTAACTTTACAGGTTATATTTCCAGAGCTGAAGTGTCTATTTACAAACCACTAATAAAAACAAAGTTAAAAGTTTTAAAATGCCTCTCCGGTTGTCAAACCACTACCCCCAATCGAACCTGTTTAAATGCCAAAACGGACCTAATCGTACCTGTGCCTAAACCCGACGCAAAAAGTTGGGCCCGACAAAACTATGTAGCCAAGAGTTGTAAACAGGCCTGAAAATGGAGCCCGAATCCGAAAGTACAAGCCCCAAACCCGGCCCGAACCCGAATTCTTTTTGAGAAGCTCGTTTTGGTCCGATAGTTTGAAGCTCAGGAATGACAAAGACGATAAACAACAATAGACAACTGCTGGTCTTAAACAAGGCGTTTTATATCTGTTTGACATTAGGTCAGGTCCAGCAACTGGCTATACTTAGGCTAGTAAAATTTATTCCAAAAAAAATACTGACACAGAGTGTAAAGTCAGGCCCGAATCAAGCCCGTTTGTTTTGAAGAAACCTATAAGCCCGAAAATCCCGGCCCGACTTACAACTTTGATGTGAACTACTGTTGAACAGAGTATCACATAAATTCTGTTAACTGTGTAATATTATTTTTTCGCAGGCTGCTGACAAAACATGTTCCAGAAGTTAAAAAGACGAGTGGCACGTGATCATTTCCACCAATCACATCTCTTCCCTGCATTTGCCCGGGCGCTTGGCTAGGTGTCAAAGGTGACGGGTTACCTTAGGTCAAGTTAATGTTTTGTTCGAGGTCATGATTGTTTTTTTTTCATTTGATCAATTCTTTTTACCTTTTTTGTCTTTCGACTATTGCATTTTGGAAACGTAGCAAATAAGAAGCTCGTTAAAAACTGAACAGTTAGATATACATTCCACTTAAAATAATAACTATTTTAGAATACAAATATTGTTTTAATGATGCAAAACAAAATAGTTTCAATATCTAAATTTATTCATTTCATTGCGAAATAGTTACAAAAATCACAGTGTATTGGTTTTGGTTACCTACATTTTCGGTTTCCAAGGCGAAATATATATTGTTAACATATGTACACACGCTACCATTCTGTACACATTTACTCGTTTTAGAGTATTATAAATGTAGTTTGTGTTTCAATACCATTGCCATAAATTGTGCCTTATATTTTCGTTCCTTAACCTTTCGTGCAATCGTGCGACCGTTTGTCATCATAAAAAGGAAATAATTCATTTCAAACCATGTCTTAAGATGCACAAAATCATTTAAACATGTAATGTTCTAGAATAATTCTCATTGCGAATTGCTCTCCACATAATAAACTAGCTGCAACACATTTTTTTTTTAAATGACATTTTTTTTACTTTTTTTGCAACTGAAAAAACAGAAAATAAAAATCCTGTTGACAAAAGTTAGAAAAAACTTATTTTCCGCCAAACACTAAAAAACGTTTTTTTTTCTTATTTCTTTACCTGATATACACTTAAATGTCAAATTGAAGAACCCTAGCCTCTATTTTGAGTTTTCCATTTAAATCTGTGCAAAACTAGCCTATATAAGAAGAGTGTTCCCCGATATGTTTTCTTTTTTGTTTCAAGTAACATTATTATCAGCCATACACGATTCTAAAGTGCTCTTAGTACTAGCGTTGACAAATTTTATCGCATAACTTTATTGCTCTGCCTTTCTTTCGGCCGTTATTTTCCACAGTGTTGCGTTTTTGCACTTGGCCCCTCCCTAACGTTGTTCACGAGCAAAAAATTGCAAAAAATGCAAACTTGGTTACTTTTGGCACCTCCATAAAAATATGCAAAAATATTATTATTTCGACCTTTTTCGCCAAATGTTATGCTTCTCTCTAACATTCAAAAGATCAATTGCGCCCTATGATCAAATTTATTTGGACATGAATACGATTTGCAATTAAACTATGTACTTTCCCTTTTTCCGAATACTTCTTTCATTTGGGACTGTTTAACACATACGCATTTCGCACTGGTGTGTGGTTGTATTTACATCCATTATACCCGCGCTTTATGCATACCAGACATCCTCTATAAATATATATACATACCTATATTGTGCATTATGTTTTGTACACTCTTTGCGAACTGTAGTGCAATAAAACTTATCAGCTCTATAAATGCTTGTATTTTGCTTATTATTGATTATAACGGGATATTTGTTATCTAGATATGAATAACTTTAACTTGATAAGATTATCTGCACTTAATTGCAATTAAAGTTAGAGAAGTTTGACAAAAATGTGGTCAAACTCAAAAGACGAAAAAATTTAAAATAAATATTAAATGCTGAGTCATTATGCGTCATGATTTTTGGAGGTCGCAGTCGGCAGTCGCACGTTGGAAACGAAGTGGACTTTGTTCTTTGCTGGGTAGAAAAGTCACGTAAGACCCCTTGAAGGACAAATGAAAGCTGTAACTTACTTTTATTCCATTAAAACAGCATAGAGAAACACGATTTTTGTTTCGTTTTAAGTGTAGTTATACTATTGTCATCATGATTTTACAAAAAACGAAAATTGTATTGTTTACAATTACATTTATAGAATCTAACAAATTGTTGCACTTGTAAATTTGGTAATTGTGCTGTTGTAAAAAGAAAATGGCTTCACTACCTAAAGATTACGGTTATGTGGTTGGAACTGGACTTGCAAGTTGGGTTATGTTGCAGGGAATGGCAATGAAAGTTGTCAAAGCTAGAAAACAATATGGAGTAGAAGTGAGTTTACTATAAATTGTGTATTTTGCAATTGTATCTTGTTTGTGGAATTGCTAATTTAAAGTTTAACTATCATTGAAACCAAAACAAACAGTAACTAAAAAAAACTGTGGAATACACGTTTCGTTTTGCAAAGGAAACCTATATAATATACCGTTCTTAACTTTTTTCCTAATCAGGTTTATCTCTAGTTAAAGGTTTGGATCAGGGGTGCCCAACCTTTATTGACTCCAGATTTTTGGGGTAGTAGAACTCTCGGGATCTACCATTCCAAGACAAATTAGTAATATAAAAAACCAACTCTATGTGTTTGTTACCAAAGAATAACATGCATTTTTCGGAGCCTTTTTATATGTTTTCATAGTAGTTTACGTATGATTTATTTACAGCGCAATGCGCACCATTTTAAACTTGATCCAATACTAATCTTTAAAGTATAATGATAAAAAAAAGTTTAAACCAAACTTAATTTTGATTGACAAGCCCCAAAATGCAATCTATTTAAAAAAAAAACACAGACCAAACACCTGTACAAAGTAACAATACTGTAACTATTACATTTTTTTGACGTAACAAGGCGCCTGCTGAGAATTAGTGGTATGAACATATCAATTCTCTTAATATCATTAAGATAAGTCTCTTCTCTCCGAGGTCTTTATGTACAGCAACATTCCTTAAAAATGTCCAACAAACAACTATTTTAAATTATTTTCTGCATCCCTCACAATTGACTTGATATCAGTCCGAGATCGACCAGTCAATTGCTATCGACAGGTTGGGCACCCTGGTTTAGATGATTATGCAGCACCATTTATTTTTGTTGTTACTAGCAAATCCCAGTTTTGCTGTTGCATAATGGGTTTTTTTCCAATGTAAAAAATCAACTGAATGTGTTTTAATACTTGAAATACTAGAATCTCCCAAAATTTGTGTTGTGCTTGATCCACATAGGAAAGTTAACTTTCCTAATAATTGTTTTTAGTACCCAAATATGTACAGTGACAAGGAACCAGCGTTCAATTGTGTTCAACGAGCTCACCAGAACACTTTGGAAGGCCACCCATCATTTCTTTTTATGCTTACTGTTGGTGGACTTGAATGCCCAGTAAGTGCTTTTGCGCATGTGAATTATGATGGAATAACATTGCATTTTGTGTTGTTTTTTTTAGCTTCTCTTCTCTTGGACATAGTTGTATAATCAGGGTTGCTATACCGTGCTTGTTACAACGATATTTTCCTATTTTTGAAGGACAATGTTTTGGTAAAATTTATGTTTATGACCAACTGTGTGATTTTGTTTTCTACAGTGATCCGTTTTCTAAAAACTTTTCTTAAATTACTAACAAACTTTTAAGTAATATATTCTTCTGCTGTAAATATTAAGTGTTTAATTGTACAGATTTTTTGACATAAATATTAACAGATTAATTGACAACATTACATCTTACTTCACTCCTCTTTTACTTCACAGAAATTAGGTTGTAGTCGAATTTAACTGTATTATAACTTAGCATATTAGTTGTCAAATTAATTAATCAAAGTGCTGGTTACTGCCAAGCGATCTAAAATGAACCCATATTTCTTCACCAGAGAACCGCAGCTGGACTTGGGATGGTTTGGATTCTGGGAAGAATTGCATACGCTAAGGGTTACTCCAGTGGGGATCCTAAAAATCGCAAATGGGGAAGTTTTGGATATATTGGAAGCCTTGGTCTACTTGGATTGACAACCTGCTTTGCCTTGAAAAAATTGGAGATTTTGTAAACAGCATTCTGCAACAATCGTATTTTGTAATTTTCAATCTTCAAATCATTTTTCTATTCCATTCCTCTGGTTTTTGTAACATGAATATCACTGATTGAAACACTGTTTTTTTGGTGCTATAACAATGCAAGCATAAGGAGAAATATTTTATTGGACCAATCCGCCGTAGAAATAAAAATGAATGAAAGAAAATTGGGTAGGCAAAAGAAATGAAATACTAATGAAGAAGAAAATGAAGAATACTACAACATAATTGAGGTTGTCTAGTCTAAACAAGTTACAAAACACTTTTTATGACCTGGAAAGAAAATAAAGCTGTCAGGACAAAGAACAGAGCATAATCTGTTTTTGTGGTAGCTTTTGATATGTGATCAGCTTGATTGAGCTGTAGATTATTTTCAAAAGCTTTTTTAGGAATATTCTTGACTGCAACATGCAGACACTTCAATGAGGAGCATAAGCCATGGGTTGTTAGCACGATTTCCTCTACCTACATCAAATAAAATTTATTTACATTGAATGCAGTTTATGAAAAACATTAAGAATAGATTATATTTGAATACGATACTGACAATGCTGTCAAGGTGAAATATACATGTCTTAAAACCTAAAGGACTAATGACCTAATGTTTTTTTCACAAACTTAAATTAACAGACATAGGTTCCTTCTAGTGTTCATCCACCAAGCACATTCTAGGTGATTTCTACTTTTGAGTTTGAAGTAAAGTAATCACATGATGGAAAAGCTTCATTTTCTGTACAAACAGCAGAAATATTGCAAGTGTGATACTTTAACCTGTTGTAGTACATGACAATGTGGGTCCTTTTCATAGTGCATATTTGCAGCTGGTGCCAGTAACTGTGGATGAATGATCAGCTGCTTTTGAATGAACCTGTATATATCAACAGATACATGCAAGATGTGAACATATATCGTACAAAAATCGTAGCCCAGTACCCTAAAGACCTAGAAATGAACTGCAGATGGTCTTTTGAACTTTTGAGAACCGCCTGAACATTCTTGAATGTGATACCAGAATGGGCAAGATCGGGCAAACTTTCTTCCTTCCACTCTTGACAGTGCCAATCTCGAACCTGCAAAGAAAAATGCATGATACACAATTTACAAATACTTTGCTAGATAAAAATTCTTACAGCCTTCAGTATTCGTAATTTAGAACCATGTTGTTTAATTCCTATTATGTTAAGGTCCTCCATAGTGAAATCCAAAAGCTGATCAAACCTAATGTCATGTTCATGAAACAAAGGAATGAGGTGTGGCAAATCCAAACCACATAACAGCAGTTCAAGTTGACCGTACCTGCAACAAAAAATATTTATAATTGATTAATATTACTTTGATAAGAATACCAACTTTTCATAATTTTGTGTGTTTTCTTCAATATTTTCAAGTAGTATGGGCTCTTCGGGTATTTCGGTATTACCCTCTTCATTAGGTTTCACATTTGTAGTTTCCAAATTTCTGTCTTTTTCACAGGTGCTTTCATCTGTATCTATTTTAGATTCGAGCCAATTATTTGTTTCTTTTAAAATTTTCTTTATTTCAGTAGAAATAGCCTCTTGGTTGACATTAATGTGTAATGGGCCTTTGTTAGCTAAGCACTTAACCACTTCCATATAGTTTCTGTAAATTGCCCAATCAGCTGCATTCCAGCCTTGCTTGTCCTTTGAATTCAAGTCAATTTTGTCATGACCCAATAACACATTCACAATTTCACATTTTCCACCTCGAGCAGCATAAATAAGAGCAGTTCTCCCTGCATTATCCTGCTTTGTTACATCAGCGTTAAATTTCAACAAAAGTTCAACAATGTTACAAACCAACTTTTCTGGACAACTACTTTTGCATGCTGCCATTAGGGCACTACACCCAGAGGGTCCACAAACATTTACATCTGCACCTATTTCAAGTAATTTCTGCACAATTTCAAGTTTTCCAAAATTGGATGCATACATTAATGCTGTCCAGCCAGAACCAAGCAATTTGTTGCACATTGTTGGGTCACCAGCAAGTATGTTTGCGACCAGTGGTAATGACCCATTAATAACTGCAGTATGCAAGTCAGCTAGCAAAGTAATTTGTCCATTTTTGATGAACAACGATTGGTCAGCTTGTGGATGGCTAGTTGCAGAATTTGAAGCAACATCTTGTATATTCTCTGTTGTGGATTCACGAGGGGATAAAACTGTTAAATCAGTTTCATATCCAAAATCAAATGAATCTTCTTCAGCATCGCTGTCTCCAGCAGCAGAAAATTTTAACATTTTTGGAGCCTTGAATCAAATCAGGTGTTTGTCAACAAACTGAAACAAGTTTCATTTTGCCAAAACAGCACTTTGTTATGCTTATGACCAAGTACAATAAACAAAAAATGTTTGCTAACATACAAACCAGAGTTGGTATGAAACTACTCTGTCTTTAACTATATTTCGTGTTTGTAATACAATTGCCAGAAGAGCTCTACGCCTGGTTTTATACCTGGTCTGGAAACAAGTAATTAAAGAGTAAATAAGTTTCCAGTCCCTCGTGTCAGTGACACTGACAGTCTGTCACATTAACATTTAGGTTTTATACCACAAATTCAACCTGATTTTATACTTTATTTGATCAAATCATACTAGTGCAGTGGGACAAACATTGTGTTGTGTTAATCTAAATTGTCAATTACCTTATTATTTTTGAACAATTAATAATTGCAGTTTTCTGCGAAAAAACACTGACGATATCATTTCCCGCCAAATGTTTACCGGCAAGTTAGATCCCATGAGATAAACGATAGATCAAGAGGAGCGTGGAAAATTAAAGATGCATTTGTTTTTTGAGTTGTAACTTTTTTAGTTAGTTGTCTGGTGAATACTTATAATGTTTACTGACCATAAACATTAGTGTCACTGTCAGATATTGGTTAGTGATAAATATCAAGTAATACAATGTAGACAAATTTATTGCTTTTTGCTTCATAATTCATGCCGGTATTCAAGTCTTCTTACTATTATTAATTCCCATTTTTTTAATGTTTACAGAGATGTGTGCTGTTTGGTGTTACAGCAAAAGTTGATGTTTATCTAAGACAATGAACTGTTCTTCAGAAGATTTGATCCTTGTATTAAGGAAGGCCATCAGTCAAGATGCCAACGATTTTCAACCAGCTTCCCAAATGCTCAAGGACTCAGAGTCACAACCCGGTTTTCACTTTGCATTGCTAAAAATTATTCTCTATCATGATTCCAATGTTGAAGTAAATGCACGTTGGTTAGCTGCGCTGTGTCTTAAAAATGGAATTGATCGGCACTGGAGAACTCACGGACCTTCACCGATGGGTGATGAAGAGAAAACCTTAATTAAAACGGAGATCCTTAATTGCTTGGATGAACCTGTTCAGCAAGTCAGTCAAATTAAATATTGTATTTTAAATGGAATTTCTGCTATATTTGCCTGTTTAATGTTTACCTATATATGTGATCCTGTCATCAGAGTATGGCAGCTATATATGCAATTTTTTAGGTTTGCACACAGAAATTTTGCACCAAAGGCATTTTATTGTCCTGCCTTGACCTCTATTGCTTGCTTTGTGCCAACTGAAATTGGTCTTGCATGCGGACATAAAGGTCGTGCACACCCAAAATCTTGTCAGGAACTGTCATGTTCTGCAGACTGAAAAGTGCTGTAAAAGAATATCTCACGAACCAATCTCTGAAATCTAATTTAGTTTTCAATTTTTTTGAAATTTACTTGCATTTAAAAAATAAATTTTGTTTTATTTCAGATCTCTCTACAGATGGCTGTTGTCATATCGAAAATTGCACGTTATGATGTACCAAAACATTGGACAACTTTATTTCCATCTTTATTTAATGAACTCCAACAGATTAATCCATCAGCAGACAATATTCGAGACAATACAAAACTCTTGGTGCTGAGATATTTAATGAAAGAACTTTCTTCCAAAAAACTTCCAAATGACCGAAAAACTTTTTCTCAACTTTCAAACAGTTGTTTTGACCAGGTTTACGGCTTGTGGCAAAACTTTCATTCAATCTTGATCACCAAACTTGAAACACTAGAAGTTGAAATTGATGTGAACATGCTGCTAGAAAAGTACATCAATGTACTGAAAGCCATAAAGTATATGTGGATCGATCTAATCATTGAAAAGCAAAATGCATTTTTCGTTGCACTTCTTGGCAACTTAAAAGCTCTTCTCAATGCAGTTTGTGGACCAACACCACTGCAATTGCCGCAAACAGCCGAAGATAGATTTCACAAACTTTTGCTCACCTATTCAAAGATTGTACTAAATTCTGAAGAGGGTGTATTGGGTGGTTTTGCGAGAGACATCTTCGAACTCGCTAGGCAATGCATTTTTGTGCACAGCCGAAACAAGGACTGTTTTGTGGAAAGGTTTGTTGTCAATTGTTTGAACCAAATCAAGAAAATTGTTGATGCTTCCGCTAATGGAATTGTCACATCACAAGACATGGAAGAACTGTTAAGGTAAATTTAGAAAGAGATTTGCAATGAAGTTAATAAAAGACTGTATGGTTTGATATGGAAATATTGTCCTATGTGTTTCACTTTGTGTGAAGGAAAACATGTACTCCTGTTGTGGTTCCTAATAAAGTAAAATGCATGCTTGGACTCAAAAAAAGTAAACATGGTACAGACATATCTGGTTTATTGCATAATCTGTTAAAGTGCATAGAGGTTATAAATCCATAGCATTAAAAGTAAATTTCATAAAACAGCTTGACAAATTGGATATGCAGTATATATATCGTAGACCAGATTTGTCTATGTATATATATCTTTTTGTAAACACAGAATCAAGTTCTCTTTCTCAAACTGTTTTTTCACAGCTTTGCATATGTTTCATGTTCACTTATATTTTTTCTTTGGGATTTAATTCCAACTTTGATGTAAAATGTACTTCATTTTCAGATGCTTGGTTTTTACGTTTTTCCCACTCAGCAAGGAAGACCTGGAAGAATGGGAAGAAGATGCAGAAGAATTTTGCTCAGAGGAAATTGGAGAGATTTGGAAATACAACTTGCGACCAAGTGCTGAAGTGTGAATATATTTATATCATAAGTTGTTTTTAACTACCAGCCCTTAAAAAAACCTAAACTCTTTAATGTACACATGACTGTTAAATGTAAATCAAACTTTTAAAACTTTCAAATTTTAACTTGCTCGGTCTGTATGCACTGAGTTTGGATAAAAACAACAGCCTAATGATTACTTTGGATAAAGTTTTTTCAGTACATTTTTTTTCCAGACCCTTTTCCTGACAATTCTACATGCCAATCCACACCATCTTGTTCCAGTAATTTTGTCAACTCTTCAGAGCATCAATGCCAGAAATGCTGGTAAATATGCATTTGTAATTGCCAAGGCTTTTTGACCTAATGCTACTTGCTGGCAATTATTCTGCTGAACAACTTAAGAATTGCATAATTCTCTTTAGAGGACCAAAGTCTTGAAACTATATTGACAAATGATGCGGTATACTCTGCTGTTGGTCTAGCTGCCAATGAACTGTTTGATGCGATCAACTTTGAGCAGTGGTTTGTTGACGATTTGTTACCTTCTGTACAAAGATGCCAAACTCATCCTCAGGGAAAGATTGTTCACAGGTCTTTTTTTAGTAATAATAAACACTATTTATGTAAGAAGTTGCTCTTGTTGCAAATCTGCCAAATTTTGTTTTACTGAATTGTAGAAACAATTATTTTAAATTAGCTTAAACCAGGGGTGGGCAACCTTTGTTACTGTGGGGCCAAATACAATTGCCAAAAAGAACATGTGACAATGAAAATGTGTTTTAAATGTATCTAATGGCGACTGTGCTAGACATTTGGCTCTGAAACACTGGTCCGACTGCATTTTGTGGAACTGGAAATACATGTTACCAGCCCACTAGCAATAAATCAGACTTTTTGTCTATTATGTGTAAATAATTAAATCAACAGGCAACAAAACAGATAGCAAAATAAATCCAGAATAATCTTTTGGTAACCCAAAACAAACAACAAACTTTAAAAAAAATTATCATGATTTTTTAAAGGAGTGTGTTACGGTTGGTTGAGAAGTGGATTGGTGTCAAACCCCCTACCGAGTCTCGCTGTGTGTTATACGAATTTGTTATTTCATCACTTGATGGCAGAATGGACATGGTAGTGAGGTTGGCTGCATCAAGCGCTCTGCGGACATTACTTGATGATTTTGAATTTGATGTTGGTAAGATCTTTGATTCCAAAGAAACCAAGTTAATATTTTTATGTCATGTTTAGTTGAAAGTTTCTATTTGTGTTTGTGTGATCATTAAAAAGGTTTAAAAAAATTCTGACAAAGATGCAGTTGAAAATATATTATGTCACACTTACAGAAATTCTTAACAGTTGTGCTCACTTAATAAATGCTGTGTTGGATATTAACAAGAAAAAGTCAAACAGGAAATATTTCAGCAGGAAACCGTTTCGTTGTTTGTTTTTGTAGGCTATTGAATGAAATGTTGTTTGTTTATTGGTATTCAGACAATAATAATAACCAGCCAGCCAAAATTTCCAAGTTTGATGAACATTTAATGTATATTTCCTATATTCATTTTGGTCTTCCGGCTTAATCAAAGAAACTTTATTAAACAAATAAGTTGTAAAAAATTTGTATTTTTAGAGCTGATTGGCAAGTAAATCACTAACAAAAATGTAAAAACATATCCCTTACTTTCCCATGTAAATTAATTGCGTTTTAGATTCATTTGCTCCATTTCAAGAGCAGTGCACTGATTCACTTCACAAATTGTTGCAAAACACTGAAAGTGGAGACGCTAAAATGAGGGTGCTGCATGTTTTCAGTTTTGTAATTGAGAGACTTCATAAACATGTTACTTCAAGCATCCACAAACTGGCACAAATCCTTCCTGACATCTGGCAGAATTCTGAATCACACAATATGCTCCGGTAATAGATTTTGTTTGGTAAATTTTTAGTATGTGCAATCTGGTGAAATATGTAAAATTCTTGAAATGCTAATACTGGCCATTACATAGATCTAAGTGACACACTTTCTTAGCCTTTGGCTCTCAAGTCAGTGCATAGCAAAATTTATGTAAATTTAATGCTCTGGTCAGTTTGTGCAACTGCTCTGCCGAGCACTGAGCATCAAAAATAGTGATGCTCGGTACAGAGTACATAGGTCCTGGCTGTAGTCAGCCCATTCCTACATAATATAAACCTTGAATTTATGACTTTTCAAATTCATATTATTGGTGCAATCCAAAGTTTTTTTATTAGTGTACCTCAGGGTAAATAAAGTTCAAGAAACACTGCATGAAACCACAGGACTTGACTTATATACTAAGAATTAGCAGGATATATATGATTTCTGTTTAGTTGCACATTAGTTAATCACATATTTCATACTGAACCTCAAACTACAGCAGTTAATAACATTACATGCCGTATTTACTCGATTGTAAGCCGCCCTCGTTTATAAGCCGCCCTCTATTGTAAGCCGCATGTTGAGGTGTAATAAAAATAATGTAAGTTGCCCTCGATTGTAAGCTGCACGCTGGAATTTTTGATACTATTGTTTCTTAATACATCTTTCTGTTGATATAAAGAATAAATATTTACCCAAATCAGTTAGTTACGTTGATAACTGCACCCAACAGAACGTATTTTGACGTCCAATCTGTACATACATACATGTTTTTAACCCCAAATAATTTAAAACGTTGGAGTGTAGAAATAATTTTGGTATAAAATAAAAATGTAAGCCGCCCTCGATTGTAAGCCGCATAAACGGCAGCTTACAAAAACAACAATATAAGCCGCAGCTTACAATCGAGTAAATACGGTATTAAGACATAGTCCCAAACTAAAGACTGTCATGAGTTAAGAAGGTAGTCTGGTTAAAAGCATAAAAACCTTGGCGAATTAGAAATGAGATGATCATGTGTGTTTAGTGTGTGTAACAATTTTGTCATCATACATAATCAATTTACTAACCATTTTTTTAACCCTCTTCCTCTCAGATGTGCTGTTGTTTCCACACTTTCCCAAGTGGTCATTGCCTTGAACAGGGACTCAGTAGGTCTTCACCCATTCTTGCTTGGAGTAATACATTGTAGTACTGATATTAATTCACCAGCACATGTCTATCTCCTTGCTGATGGTCTTGATCTCTGGCTCAATGTGATGCAAAATGCAACTGAACTCACTGTGGACCTCATGCAGTTGTTTGGCAACATGTTTGGTGAGGGAATTTTTTATTGCTCTTAGATAACGTATTTTTGTTAGGGATTTTTTATGTATGGCTAAAGGAGGTGTTTGTGAGAATGTAATAAAATAGGTAATGGTTGGGTTTCTAAACTAGCCTCCTGTTTGAACAAGAAAATACCAATACAGACCAATCAGGTTAATGCAGAGGCAATTTACTACGCTTTTTCATGCCATTATTAGTGATTTTTTTACCAGTGATAGGCAACGGTTTCCTGATCTCTATGCAATTAAATGAATTTTGTGATTATCTGAACATTAAAACAAAGATAGTCAGTTTAAAAATGTAGTTGGGCTATTTTTTTTACACATTATTGAGTGCAAACCACATTTATCTTTCTTCCTATACTTTTCAAATGTAATTTTAAACCAATATGTCAATCTTTTTTGTGCAGTTAAACAGATTATTTGATTACCCAGTATGTGATGTCTGTGTAACTTTATTTTTGTAACAGGTCTTTTGGAAATTAGTTCTGAATCGCTGAAGGAATGTTTTCAGATAATTGAATGCTATGTTGTATTGGGCGCTGCTAATTTTATGTCCAGTCAATATGCAACAGCTCTTTCCAGTGCTGTTCAATCACTTGTCACAGATGTCAGGGATGAATGTTTAAACATTGTTGCCTGTCTTGTAACTAAAATGGTAAAGGTAAGACATTATGTTCTGTGATTTAGTTTTCTCTGTGTAGTTTATAAAAAGCCAGATTTTGGGTTGCAATTTGTGTTTCGGATGTGCCAAGCCGAATCAGCCTAATTTCTGGAAACATGTAAACAGTACAAATTTTCATGTTTGCAATTTTGTAAAAAAAAGTTTGCTCATTGCAATCATCATGTTTAAAGGTCAATTAATGTTAGATCAAAAGACCTCTAAAAACTATTTCTTCCAGTTACAGGTCAAATTCAAACAATACATTTTTTCACAACTATCAAAATTAGAAAACAACATTTCTAGACAGAAAACTTAAGAAGCTATTGTTACATCATACATATGTGACTTCATTATGTTTCGGTATTAATGTGGGTACATTTAAAACCAAACATCCAACACATTTGGAAAAATTCACATGCTTCAATTTAAGTTCGTCTTTGTTTTTAAACGTTTGTTACTTTATAATTCCTTTTGTTTGCGAATTTATTATTTGGTGAATTTAACGTTAAACTATATACCGTATTGTGAATCGTTTCAAATATTCTAAGAGACGGAAACTTTGAAAAAGACGGAAACTGGCGATGCCTCGGCAAACTTGGTAAACTTATTTCTGTTTCAAAAATAAAACATTTTACTGACGCTAATCGTCTGCAGCTTCCAGGTACTTTGTGTGTCGTTTCCAAACTCTATCGACTTTTTCTCAGGTTTCACCACACGAAACAGCAACAGTTTTTCACCTTTACCTTCGCAACACTCTTGAACAAGTTTTACACCCAGAAGCGTACGGGATTCTTGCAACAAACCGTCTAATTCTTATAGCAAGGCTTGCACTGCATCATGCTGAAGGCTTCTGGTCTGTTGTGGAAGACTTAGGTGGACAAAGATCAGGCGAAGTGGTCGACAAACTTACTCAGATTCTATGCGAAAGAATTGATACTGTCGCAGCAACGTTGGAACGAAAAGTCCTCGCCCTCGCTTCCCTAGTAATATTGGATAGATTGTTAAGAGACCAACAAGCTCTTAAGATTTGTTTACCAAGAGCACTTACAGTTTGTGTCCAGGTAAGCCGTTCTGCGTTGGTGATTATGTTTGCGGGGAGGTGTTAATCACAAATTTCGCGACTTTGGATGGTCAATACCGGGGTTGATGAGTCGGAGTTTTTTTTTATAAGGATCGGACTCCTACAGTCGAATATACGGTGTCCTTTCGAAGGAAGTACAAATTTGAACGTTTACGTGAGGCAGGCCTATTGCGATATTTTTTTCACAAACCGAGTCGGATAAAGCTCCTAGCAAAGACGCAATAAATGGCCACCGTTTGCCTGTTGAGCTTGCGTCGTAACTTTGGTCAAACACCAAGATTTAAAAACATAGAAACTTGGTCCAAAATAAATTTGTTCCATTACCACAAACCACTACAACGTAGTAAAACTTCTTCTGGACTTAATAAACCACAAACTTATACCGATAATGTGTTAGTGTGTCTGTAGGTGTTTGTTGTTTTCAGTTCGTGTACATTTTTGACAAACTTTCATTCTAAAACCGAATCATACATAATTTTCAACTCTCTTTAGTCTTTATACCCGATCCCAATTTGACCCATCCTTAGGCTTGTAGTCACTTCATTGGCTTTAAACATTTTATATCTCAGGTTCTTTTCGACGTTTGTGACGAAGATAAAATCGACACCACAGTGATATCAGGTGAAGTTCCCAATTCCACGTCACAACTTGAAACAGAAGACCCACATGCTGACCGCATGAGGGGGTTAATGTATGCAGATCCTGCACATAAAATTTCTTTGTTGGATTTCACGCGAAATTGTCTTCAAACCATCGAAGAGGTTTTCGGCAATCAAGACGAAATGCAACAATTTCTTGTCACCCATATTGACCCCCAAATTTTAAAAGATTTGCGTGAATTTTTATGATCCCTATGCGACATGAAATACCAATCAGTTTCCAAATCCTTTAAACAGAAAATTTCAAATGTTTTCGTACTTTTGTTATTGCTTGTGTTGAGTGAAGTTAGTGGCAGATTTTGTCGAGTTTATCAAGTCTTCCGCGATCGATTTTAGCACTAAAAACCGTCCGTTGTTGGCTTGTTGCGTTATACGACGTCTTGGTAGATGTAGGCTATCCAGTGGTGGCATTCAGCCGGTTCGCACCGGTTCTGTAGAACCATCTCACGAATTTTTTTTCGATCAGCGAACCGGTTAGCATTACTGTTTACTGTCAATGGACTTTTTGTGACAGAACTGGTTGAAAAATATGACTTTTGTCATAGAACCCACCACTGGATGTATCCTGATATGTTTCAAGACCTTTAATCCGATAGCTCTCATAGCAGCTAGCAGCTATGACATAGCTGAAATAAAATTACCACAATTTCTGTGTCCTACGCTCCACCAAACATCTAGTAGTGTCACCATTGTGATAAAAAATGGGGGCAGATGCTAAAAAATCGCATTGCGATAAAATAACCACGATATTTCTGCGAGAAAATTGCCTACATGTTCTGCTTGACTGCACGTATCTAGTAGTAAACATACAACGCACGTGTTCAGGATTCAGGCAACATACAGTACAGTGCTTATAAAAAGTGTAGGTGTTTAGTCTTTATCACAACGTGATGCTAATTAAATATGGGGAAAATCAAGAGAAGCAAAACGTCAAGAATTCACCAAAAAGCAAACTTTCAATCAAATGATGAAGACTCAGAAATTATCACTAAAGAAACGAATACAAATAATAATACTTACTCCACCCAAAAACCTAAAGTAAGTCAAATTAAAAACAGGTATACGACTTAAAGTTGTGTTATAATACAAAAAGGTTGACTTTGTTGTTTTGTATTTTGCTGGTATTGACCAATTTCTGACTCTGCAAACTTGATTTCAAAACAGCTTAAAGTTACATTCATTTACTAGTTACCTAAGAGTAAGACATATTTGTGTACTTTGCTACTTAAATAGGAACCATTAGGTGAACACCGTTTTTTCATAGGTGGAAAATGCAATTTCCTTGGAACAAAACCCATTCAGTGGACTGAACATTAATATCAACAATCTGTTCACACAAAGTCTTGCTGAGAATGTGGAAGTAAATCAAACAGATGAAAAATCTGAAAAACAAAAGCCTAAGACGGATATTGTTGAGAAAAAGAAAGACAAAATGAAGAGACGAAAAGAAGAATTTCTGAAAAGTAAGAAAATAGAAAAAGGTTTCAAACTGTCACTATAAAAACTTTGTATTCCATAATTATGGGTCCCCTTCCCTGAAGGGGACACATATTGTTTTTGTCCGTATTTCTTTTTTCTGTCTAACGCTGGTTTGTAACGCTCGTTTGGTCAAGAAAGCGTGCTTCAAATTTATTCAAATTTGGACAGATGTTAGTTATTAATCCGAGTTTGGTCCCCGTGAAATTTGACCCCGAATGACCCAGCGGTTCACCCACAGACCCCCAAAACGTAAAATTTTTAAACGCTCGTTTGGTCAAGAAAGAGTGCTTCAAATTGATTTAAATTTGGACATATGTTAGTTATTAATCTGAACTTGATTCTCCAGAAGTTTGACCCCGAATGACCCAGCGGTACACCCACAGGCCCCAGAAACGTAAATGTGTCTAACGCTCGTTTGGTCAAGAAAGACACTGTAGGCAGAAGTCCCAAGAGAGTAAGTTTACGAATAATAGGGCAGAGCGGGAGAGCTCAGCTTGACGTCGGACAGACATTTTACGAGACGTCGTTTCGGTGATTAGAAATCAGCTGTTTTGCACAGCAATGCTATGTCGTTTTATTAAGTTATCACTCACATTTTCAGTTTTGGCAAAGGTTTCACACATATGACGTGATTTAAACCTAAAAGGTGTGCTTCGGTTTTGTATATGTCAAGCAAAACTTTGTTAATCCAACTAAATATGAAAAAATAAACTTGACTTTTTTGCAATATAAATGCTTTTTTAAATGCTCGTTGTCAGGTTGGTCGCTGCATGACCACGAGTTACTTAAGGTCAATTAGTAGGTATTACTAACACAGTTCAGAACTTTCTTTCGTCATAACGTAGCGTTTTTTTTAATCAAATACTCAAGGCATGTATATATTAGGTCAAACGGTGTTGTTGAACACTAAGGACGGCGTGCTATTGAAAACGGTGTCAAAAGGTCAAACAGTCGCTTGGCGTGTGCACCCTAAAAGGTTGCTACAGGTCAATGGTATACTCGTTTTGCGAAACAAAGTTAAATGAAAAACAATTTGTTATGTATACACTTGCAGCAAATCGCTTTTTAATTTAAAGTGTCTGTAACACAACTGTTACAGCTTTCTGAAACAAATTGTGTTTAAAACCCGACCTTGGATGACAATATCTGGGTCAAAGCAAGAGATTAAATTCAAAGTATTTGTTTCGTTCTTTTTTAATGTTTTTGTAATTATACGACAATAATAGTGCAAAAAAAAATACAAACAAAATTTTTTATTGTTGGGTTAATGCTTTCTAAAAATTTGTGCTTAAGAATTAAAAAAAATGTTTACTGTAAATCCGCACAAACACGCGTGTGGGGACCCATTAGTTTTTGTTTACAAAAACAATGATATGTGTAGATCAAATGATGTGTATAGTAAATTGGTAAATATCGTATAGAATATATAAAATGGAAGTATATCAGAAAGCCACCATTCTAGTTACAAGAACAATATACTTAATAGTGCTGCATTTATGTTATTTGTAAATTTTTAACCCATTTTGCTTGCTGTATACATATATTGGTCTAAGATACATAATATTTATCCTATGTTAAACTCTGTTGTTGATTGGCAATCAAAATCAATTATTTTTAGAGCTAAGTACATCCTATGCTGCTGAGGCAAAGAAGAAAAAGAATAAAGCTAGAGCAAATGTCCCAGTTGTAGGAAACATGGTACAGCTAAAAGAAGCTCTACCTATTTTTCAACCCACACAACAAAAGCCTGAAAGTGAGGGCTTAAAAAATAAAGCAACTTCAGTACCTGTTGAGAAAAAGAAAGCCTTAAATTCCACACTTAAACCACAAATTGCCAAACCCAAGAAAATGAAACAAAGAAAGAAACAGAAATTGGAGTAAGTTTAAAATTTTACCTGTTTGTTTTGTTTTTTCCATCTGCTATCTCGATACCTGCCATGTTACATAAACATAACATTATATTCAATCAATCATTTAGGTCAGTGGTTTTCAACCTGTGGGTTGGAAGTTGCAACCTCTTGGGATTGCAACGGATTTTGACAAACAATATAAAAGTCCCTTTAATCTAGTTCAGGGGGCACAACCTTTTCGCTATGACAGCCACATCGCAGATACTTTTTACCAACGGCAGCCACCACACATTTTAGTAGTAAATAGCACCACTGATATTTTTACCTGGTCATATGCAAGTTCAAGACTAAAAAAATGTGATACTGGAATGAATTGTGCCGTTTTATTTCTGCTTATTTTCTGTGTGTATCTAACATTGTTCTTTTGTCACCAGATTATTGGAAATTCAAAGGTTTCAAAGTCTTCTAAAAGCTGGTGGAATAAACTCTGTCAATCTCCAGGCACTCAACATGACATGAAGGAAACTGAAGACAAGCACAATATTTTCACAAACTTTTTTTATAAAAACAAATCACGATTGATGAGTAAAACAATATGGCAGGGCAGCATGTGGAGATACAACAGCCACTAAAACCTACATCAAGGCTTCCACAGCCTTAAAAGGCCATCCTCGGAATACGTTGCAATCAAGTTGTTATGAGGATGGTGGGATATGCCAATGACATCACCATCATGAACTGTGAGAGTTCGTTCCAGCTTGCCAGTGGTCGTTGAAAAACAGTAGAGCACCTACAATGGTTGTGTGCAAAGTGTTAGTAAAAGATGGTGGACAATGCATTTCAAAATTTAACATAGCTATTTGTGAAGTAAAAAATATGTAAAGAAGCTTTTTGTGATTATGGGCTTTGAAACACATCTTTACTGGAAATAAACAAACTAAGAACTGATTTGTTTTTGTGAAAACATTTTAGTAGTGACCAGTTGCTAACATTTACGCCAAGTGCTATGTGTTTTTATTGTAATAGGGATTAATAAGACTGCAAGTGTTCTGGTTATCAGAGGACTACTATTACTGGGCTGAAATGATATTACATATATATTACAAACCAGCATGCTATCAGATGTGTTTGTATTTTTCATTGTGGAAATAATTTTTGGACAAAATTGATATTTAAGTATGTTTGTTCGACCAAACTATTAGTTACAAGGTTAATGCATTAAATTACTTTGCTAGTGAATATATTTTGTTTTGCATTACTTTTATTGCAAAGAGTATGGTCATAGTGTATTTGGGGACAAGTCTCACCCACAGCCCATTAAGTTGCAGAGTGATCATCAATCCCAACTGTATCCATTTGTTAAGAAAATTATCCCGTTAATTGTGAAAAAAGCTTATTTAACCAATTAGTTTTGCAATTAACCAGATCTGTGTGTATGTGATTTGTGGACTTCTTTCTAATGTTTACCTTGTCTTCTCCAACACAATAAATCCAATCTCCCCTTGGTGAGACAGTGGCACAAACAAAATCTCCTCCTTCACGCTTTCCGGAACTAAAAGTCCTAACGATTTGACCCTGACAAAACAAAAACAATACATGCAGGCTTTGTACCTTTAAGCAAACACCAATATGAGTTCAACATACCTGCATGTTCATAATGGACACAAAGTTGGAACGGTTGCAAACTACAAAATGCTCTTGGTTCTTTGCAAGGAGATGAATGCTGTTCACTGTTACATCTTGCTGACCGGCACCGAGGGATTTAAATGTGTTCACACATTCAGTGGACTTTAAGTTCCAAATCTAGCAAAGCATGTGTAAAGTTTAAATAGGGTTCATATAAATGACTGCCAATTCAAAGTTGCATTATAGAAAAGTGTTCAGTAATATTTTGATCTCCGTATTTTAAAAACTAAATTTTCTAACAAGCTTAGACCATTGGTTCTCAATCTTTTCCGGATCATGTACCACCTGACAACTTTTTTATCGCTGTGTTACCACCTAAAGTCCTAAACCCTGTTTGAATGTAAAGACCGAGAAATAGGCCATTTTGTCAACCTGGCTAGCATATTTAGCAATTTCAGAGTTGCAATTTTAGATCGGACTTTAATTAGGTATCGCAGAAAGCTACTCGCGTACCACCTAAAAAGTTCCGGCGTACCACTAGTGGTACACGTACCCCAGTTTGTGAACAACTGGCTTAGACCCAATAAAAAATTGTACAGTTCAAAAAAAAAATTTTACCTTCACATTGCCATCTGAAGAAGCACTTATAATGTGGTGGCCATCCGGCACAAAAACAGCTTCATTAACAAATGATGTGTGGCCTCTCATTTCCTTCAGAGTTTTGCCTGATTTTAAGCCGTGGATTCGAATGGTTTGATCAAAAGAGGCACTTAATACCTTCAGAAAAAAAATCCAACAATTTTGTAATGTTATAAACTTTATGGTAATGTTTTGTGTTATACCTGACTCCCATCTCTTGAAAAAGAAACTGTGGTAACTCCTTTAGCGTGTGCCTTTTCGAAACGACGTAGACATTGACCAGTTATGGTTTTCCAAACCTGCAGGAAAAATAGTTGTATAGAAGCTGTTGTTTTATCAGTACAAAATGCTTGCATAAACCAACATTTTGTTGTTATGCCATGTAGTTCTTGTGCAAACAGATTCAATCTTATCAGTTTTCTTTTTTAAGTCGTATATACATTTTATATGACTCTGTCTTATCCCTGGGTTTCTGGCCCAACCCAGGTGGGTCATGTAATGGCAGTTTATGGTCAGAGTTAACATGTTATCAACCCTGTAGTATCAACTACCTTAATTTTTCCCTCCTGGTCACCGCTTGCAAGCATTTCACTGTCGCGACTGAATCCTAGACATAACACAGCATTATCCATCATCATGAACTTGTCTTGTGCTTGGAAACTTAAATCTTTGCGGATCTTTCCAGTTACAAAGTTCCACACCTCAATAAAACCATCAACACTGAAAAAACAACACCATTCAGTTTGTAAACAAATTATATCGTATACCAGTTCTTCTGAGGTTTACAACCAGTTGAGGCAACAAACAGAATAGGTGAGGCACAGCTTTACTGCCTGGTATTTCCAGCAAACTGGAGTGCCATTGACATGGCCTATCTTTCATTAGCAGATGCATAGATAAGGCCAAAATAGTGTGCACTGTCTGCAGCTTATCATTTACTGGCTTGATGCTTTCAAATCAGGGGTTGGCAACCTTTTAGGTGACACATGCCAATTTACTTTTATTTTCATATGTGTTAATGACCTCGCGTGCCAACATTTTTCCAAATAAAAGTATTTCATGTCTGCAGACATCAATAATGAAGAGAAAGCAGAGTGTATTGTGCATGGAAGGCTGAATTTTAAGACAATTGCATGATAAAAACTGAAAACAAGCAGCGTAACAGGTTAAATTGTTACTTCAATTGGACACACAAATCAGTTTGCGCGCCATGAAAAACAAAAAGCAGGCCAACCTTGGCATTACACCCACCAGCAGGGTTCATTGACTTAAATCTATGGTTTGCGGCCTGTGGGTTAACGGATGGGTGACTTGGGATAAAAAATATGTGTCTATCTTAGAGAATAAGACTGAACTATCAAAATATCAGGGATAGACACACTGATGAACAGTCACTTAAACTGTCCATTAAACAAGTTATTAGAGAACTTTAGATACATAATGTCAGACTTACCTTCCAGTAACCAGGTACTGACCATCCGGGGAGAACCTTGCGCACTCTACATGGGATTTCTGTCCGAATTTGATGGTTTTGCTGATTTGGGTTGGATATCTTTCGTCTTCCTCTTCACGAATGGTGGCAGCTTTTCCACGGAACAAATCGATCGTAGTACCAGGTGGTAGCAAGCCCTGGTGTTGTTGCCATTTGAGTGATTGACCGAGAAGAGCCATTAGACGAGATGGTGGAACCACGCTGACCTGTTAGTATGTTATTTTTGTTACAGCAACAACATATAAGAAGACATTTGACACAAATTTTAATACTGTATTGTGCATCTACTTTACACAAAGCTATAGAAAGTATGAACAAACCATGAAATACACTTGTATTTTGACAAAGATGAACATAAAATCATAACTGGGATCAGCCCTGAAACATTAAGACCAGTGAGCATAGCACACTCATATATGTAAATCACAGTATGCCAGGTCTATTGAATGTTGTCATACCAAATCATCCAGTCACCAACCATTTCCATATGACAAGGCGTGGGCTAGAAAAATTAGAACCCACTTGTGAATTAATCTTCATCTGAACTGATTACTGGTTAATTTGGCTGTCCCCAACTACAAAGCTTTTATAGCCTATGCCTTGCCATATGGGGATGCTTGAACAGCTAATTCAGCATAATGTTTTCAAGAGGCCTGACATACTATGATCTATTTTGACAAAACACTTATTGCATTTACACTTTTTACTATTGTGTTTTGCTTATCATTGCTTAGTACATACTTCTTTAGAAAGTGAATGTGCAATAGCAGCCCTTCGCTTCTCCTTAGTGGAGCCATCTGGGTAAGCTTCCCTTGGATCAAAATAGGATCTTGCAAGAAGGTTTTCCAAATGGAGATATCTGTCTGGCTGAGCATGTTTCAAGGCTGTCATAGGGTCAGTCTGGCGAAGCAAAGATCTTGCTGCTCCCAATTCTCGTAGCTCGATCAGTTCCAGGACAATCTGTTCATATAAGTCCACAAGTGCCTTGTCTGGCAATTTCAAAGATTGGATAGCCTGTGATGACAAAAAGGTTTTGGTCATAAAAAAATTTTGTTAGTTGGATATTTGTTAGCAAAACAACAAAAATTTACTTTTTGAAAATTTAATTAGATATTTCATAGCACTTCAGAAATCCAAGTATAATTGCACAGATACAAAAAGCCAACTGCCCAAAACAGTAGTTTAAATCACAATTTAATGTTGAGTTGTTGACAATATGGTTACAGTTCCAGTTTTCTTAAATTTACAATTATATTATATAGGTGGTTAAAGTTTGCCATTGCAGACCAGCAGTGCAGCATTTTTCCAGACCTTGTAACTATAAACAGCTATGCACATTTTAGTGGTATTACAAGGAAATCTGTAAATATAGGTTTATACACTACAATCCTTTCACAAGAGTTCACTTTAATTACCACCAAACAGCAACACTGCACAAAACTAAATCTTTGATTTCATTAACAAGTCCCTAATAAAAACGTTTGAAAACAGGGACTTTAATTACCTGAAGAACTGTATCCCAATGCCCATTGTTAATATCTGACACAAAGCCATCAATGCTGTCGACAGTGTTTAGAGAAATAGTCGATTCCTCCTGCGAAAAAATCATTAATGCAAATTAGTGGCCATGTACAAATAGTTACAACAAAAATAACACGAATTTGCAAGTTGCATACCTGTAGGGTGGCCAGAGTTCGCATAAGATTACTTTCCTTCAAATACTGCTCAATCAGTCGGATAACGTCAGCAGATTCTATCTCTAGTGTCATTATGAAATTTTATATTTTGCAAAACCTAGTATCTATTATTGTTGAAAAAGAAAAGTCGCACATCAAAAAATTGATACACCCACAAAAAATTGTCATACAATACTCTAAGTCAGCATAGATAATCAAAAATATAAACTTGGAAAAAGAAATTATAAGTGTTTTGTTGCAAGGTCAATATAAAAGTGCATAATCTTGTCTTTCATCACATAAAAGTTACTACTTTGGTCCAATTCGTTTTAATCTGTTAAATTTATCTTTTGAAAAATTTGTCGTTGGTACTTTGAAATTTGTACTGTTAACACTAGAAAATTTTAATGCAGACGTTGTTGTTGCCTGTTTTCTCGCTTGAGCTGTGTGCATAAGTGTCATCTTTTTGTGGCCACCCAGGCCATCATATGAATTACCAGCGCTGGCTGCAGCCTTGTTTTTTATCAGTTTGTTTCGTTGCAGTGAGGTAAAATTGTTGTTGCTATTTCCAACTCGCGTCAGTGCAGGTTTTGTCTTTAAAGTAGAGGTAGATGCTGCAAAATTGATTCCCATTTCTTTACAGTGCTTTCGAATGCGATTTGTTGCAGGGCTGTCACTTACAACCAAGATATTTTCTTGGTCACACAGCGGAATGGTCTTAGTTGGACTGGGAGTGGTGTCTAAATCGATGACATCTTCATTAAATGAAGAACTCAGTCGAGGCTTTTTCATTAAAATCGGTTCACCGAGTTTTGCCCCACGTTTTAAACTATGAGAACTCGTGGCATCAGAAATTGGTGTCAAAAATTCAGGGGCAGGGCTTTCAGCTATTAATCTATGTACAGCCGAAGATTTAGTATCCGAAGGTGAAGCAATTGCGTTTTGCAAAGCTTTCAATTTTCGTTTTAAACTAATGTTTTCATTTGTTAAACTGTCTTCACTTTTTTGAAGATTGTTAACTGTAGATTCTAAGCCTTCAATTATGGAAGCTTTATTCAGTAACATTTCTTCTTTTCGATGTACATCCTTTCGCAGTTTCGCTAGATCAATGCTGGCTTTGTTTTTGGCCTGTTTGACTGTTTCAAATTCTTGTTTTAGTGAAACGCAGACAAGTGCAAGTTGTTTAAGCTCTGGTGAATTCCCAGAATTGTTTGTATATTGACTGATCATGTCATCAACGTCAGATTTTCTGCCATTTAACACAATTTCTACTCTTTCTAATAGTTTAAGCCGTGATCTTAATTCTTTGACTTTTTCTTTTGCAAGCCTAGCATCTTGTACTTCATTTTTCATTATTTCCATGTCACTCTTAAACAACTGCAATGTATTGCGTTCCTTCTGAACTTCCTTTTTGAGCTTTTTTATCGACATAGTCAGGTTGTCTTTGCTATCCTCCATAACTTTTAAACTATCATGCAATTTCCGATTTTCGGATCGTAATTTTCTGGCATCACATTCCGCTTCATTAAGCTGGTTTCTCATTGCCAATGGATCCAAATTCTCTTCCGTTTCCTCCGTAACGTTGAGAAAAATCTTTTCAATAATTTGTTTTTGAGTTGTTCGTGTCCTACATTGAGGACACGTTTTTTGATGTCTAATCCATTCAGCCAAGCACTCGGCATGGAACACATGTCCACAGTTGGTAACGCTGATATCCTTGTTTTTATCAAAGTAATCCGTACATATAACACAAGATCCCTTTAGGGACATCTTTGTCTATTTCTACAGGACAAGCTTTGTGGTTTTTTAGGCCATACGTTTTTTCACAAATTCAAGACCTAATAAAGGCAAAAAGATCGAAACAAAATAGCCACTTATTATTACCAACAAACAATTGTTCATTACGTACAAAAAATACTTGAACAACTTTACCTCACAACGTACAATACAAAACAAATTTAAAGTCGGCTTTACTGCTTGTTGTAAATTATTTTGTAATGGCGCCGATTGTGGCGTTGAGTCCAGTCAACCATGACAATTACTTTTTTAACGAATTTTTGATTCCGGTTTTCTTTAACACTATAACTTAACGATGTACAAGATACTAATAGAATATTTTATTTTAAAATATTTTGTCGTTATTTTTTTCCAAAACTTCAATTGATACTATTTTTTAATCTCTATGTCAGGATTTCTATGTCAAAATTTAAACGATTTCTATGTCCGATTGTGCAGCCACGTGAGATTTTGTTTACAATTTTGTGTTAGCGATTGTTAAGTTTTGTTCGGTGGCGTTTCGAATAAAGCAGAGCCGGTATATCGATATAGTGGGCGGCTCTAATCAAAGCCAAGTGTCCGTGCGTTACATTGTGTTTGAATACTTAGCTAGTGTGTTTGCACTTGCATTGTTACATGGATTTTTGAAACTCATGGAATTGAAATGAGCGATTTTTAAACTGTCTTTAATTATCGAATTGTTCATGTTCAAAAGTAAAGAAATCTTATCGACTTTTGGTACGCACATCTACAGACAAGACGTTGATGTGGTTCAGATTGTTAAGTTCAGGGTCGTTATGGAAAAAAAAATTGCCGAGATTACACAAATTTGTGTGGAAGCAAAAACAATTTTCACAAGCAAATTTACAAAGACTGTATGCCTATCGCTGTTACTCCAACGCTGTTTTAAAAGATGAATTTTCTGAGTACTTGTTATATCTAAAGGCTCTACTAAATGATAACCTTACAACCAAGGACATGAAGAATGTGTCCCATTTTCCACCCAATCTACTGGCTGAACTTGGTGGACAATCTTCAAATAGCTACATTCAATTACAAAATGTTGTTGAACTCGGTGAAGAGTTTTTACAAAAACAATCAGAGTTGCTTGAGTTAAAAGCATTTGCTGCTGACAATGAGCTGGACGAAGAGATGATTAGTGAAGTTAAATCCGAACAAAATGACCTTAAAAATAATGTCCAAGATCTACATGAAAATTTAATTGATGTTTTAATTCAGGACCAAGAACTAGAAGATTGTGAGGGTGCTTTACTTGAGGTGATACCAGGAGTTGGTGGTGCAGAAGCTATGCTGTTTGCAAGGGATCTATTTACGATGTATGAAAATTTTTGTAACACTCAAGGCTTCGATTGGCAAATTATCACATATAATGAGCACAATTATGGTGGAATTTTAAACGCCAGTGCTGCTGTGTTATCAAGTGACGCATACAAGTTGTTGCGGTATGAAGCTGGAACTCACAGAGTTCAACGGGTGCCTGAAACATCTAAAGGTCAGATTCACACTAGTACAGCAACAGTAGCTGTTCTACCAAAACAGGTGCAAGTCCAGCAGGAGATTGATATGAAAGACTTAGACATTACTTATTCAAGGTCAAGTGGACCTGGAGGTCAATCGGTCAACACTACTAATTCTGCTGTTCAAATAAACCACAAACCTTCTGGTATCAAAGTTCGTTGTGAGGTCACGCGGAACCAGCGTGAAAATTATAGACTTGCAATGATGGAAGTGACGCAGAAGCTTCATAGCAAACTAAAGGCTGAGAAATTAGCTAAAGACACTTCAGTGCGAAGTATGCAAATAAAGCGAAGGGATAGATCCGATAAAATCCGTACTTACAACTTTATGCGGGACCGTGTGACAGACCATAGGATTGCTTACAGCATGCATGGAATGCAAAGTATACTAAATAATGGATCAAAGCTTTTACAATTAATGAAAACTTTGGATGAACACTATGCAAAGGAAACCAAAATGGCAATTCTGAAGGGACTTATAGATGAATATACATTGATTAATAAAGCATCCAACAAGAAAAAGGCAAAATAATGTTTTATAAGTCATAAAACATAAAACATTAAGATAAGAAACCTACAGAAAGTACCAACTGTTTCAATCTACATGGTCTCATCAGTGCAGCTGGTAACAATATATTGGATAGTGTAACCACATGAAAACATTTCAGTTTGAGTAACATACTGAAAAGCCATGCATCACCAATTTTGTTCTATGCTACAACTGGTCAATACAGCTAACATTCTTTCATCCGCAGCACTGATGAGACTTTAAAGGTCAAAATATAGTGCACTTTTTGCCACTTACTTTACAAGGCAGTTATTTTTGCGAAAAGTTGTCATCCTTTTGTATGCTTTCATGAACTTTTTATTTCCTACATGCAAATACTGTGTTTAGCACATTGGTGAGTTGAATGTCTACAAAAAAAAGAGAACACTTTAAAACAGTTAATTCGTCGGTGTTGTCTGTATTTTTTTATATATATACTTGTGTGAAAAAAATGATTTTTGATCCTAATTTATAGGTTTGAACATCTGTAAACTGATAAACGCAGGTGCACTATGACTGTGGAAGCACCTGCAGAGGATTCTGCTATGCAGATTGCAGGCTCAGTAGAAGCCAAATTTGCACAACGGTTGGCAGCAAATGAAAAGAAACGAAGAGATCGTGCCTTTAAAAAGCTAAAACAGTATTTAATGGCAAGATCAGCAAGACCAGATGGTGGATTTGTAAGGTAATTGCTGCATTAATATAAAGTTTAAGAATATAAACATGATGCAACCATAGTACTATATTTTTCTAGATTAACTGAGTTTAGTTAATAGAAGTCCTTTGAAGGGTCTCGAACACATAGCCTACATGTGGTGCAATAGGGTGGCCAGAAATGACTTTGAACTTTAAAGTTATATGTATATGTTTTACTCAGTCCAAATAACGTGTCTGACCAGTTATCATGATTCAATGGTTTCATAGTAGTGATAACTGCAAATGAATGCAACTTTTTATGGAAATAGGTCGCAATAGTCTGGTAAAAATTATTGCAAGTGTTTTGTTATATATTTCGATTGTTGTTTTTGCATAGTGACATAGAAATAGAACAGCTATTTTTTTAATTCTTTTTACTGTATTCCTGTTTTGCAGCTATCACATTTTTTTGGCTAATGGCAGTTAAATGTGTAAATAAAATACATACCCAGTTTGGATATCTACTGTATATACATTTTTTGTCATTTTATTAAAGTTTCTTTGCCTTTGAAAAAGTTATATATATATTTTTATCTTGTTTACACAAAGTATACCTTATTTAAATGTTTTATTTCCTAGGGATGAGCTTATTAAAATCTGGAAAGGCTTGTTCTACTGCATGTGGATGTCAGATAAACCTCTTATTCAAGAAGAACTAGCGAAAGGAATTGCTGGCATTCTTCCACAGTATGTGAACTTTTTTCACATTTGTTTTATTATTTTCCAATTATAGTGTCACCACAATTACAGTTTATCAGTCTATATGTCTGCATTAGTAAAAATGACACAGTTTTGCTTTAACCTACTAGAAGGGTGTATTGACATGCTTGTATCAGTCGAAAACCTAAATGACTGCAAAGTCCCTTTTAATCAGGTTTCATGAGGGGTGATGGTGTAGATCAAGGGTCGGCAAACTTTTGCATGCAGCGGGCCAAAACTAAGATTTGCCAAGTTGTGGCGGGCCGTATGATTTTTCACCTGTTAATTGTGTTCTAGTCATGTTGTTGGAACTCTCAAATACAGCTTATTTTGATGGAGTTGTCCCGGTATTTGGCAATGTTTAAAACTGGATTTAAAGCGACAAAGCTGCCCACCGCGACAATAAATGTGTCGACCATGGCAGTAAGTTTCCGTAATTTGGGTCGCGGGGCATTGGACTGTTTTTGTTGGTCATACTACAAAGTATTTGCGGACCTGAATTTACGTATGTTAAGTTTGTTTGTCAGAATAACAATTGTGATAAAACAATAACATAGAGGATAACAGAAATGCACAGACCTAGCACAATTAACAACAACGTGGTTCCCCAAAATAATGGGGGCAGTTTCTTAAAGGGTTGCAGGCCATGTAATTTTGGTTGGCGGGCCAGATGCGGCCCGCGGGCTGTAGGTTGCCTACCCCTGGTGTAGATGATTTTAGCAGCATATCAAATCTATCTTAACACACCTAGCTCCATTACAAATACAACTCTTTTTGAAATTTTAAAAATCATTTAATTTAAAATCTAAAAAAATGTGATGTAACTAAATAACTTTTAAATAATTCAGTAGTTTCCAATTCTATAACAAAGGTTTGTTTGTATTTTGCTTTGTGTATTTGTGTAATCAAAGAAAAACCCAAAAATGAAATTGCAATACCTAAATCTATGTTTAAAAAACATTACGATTTCCTTTTTTTGCAAAACCCTAAATTGTGATTAGCAGTGAGAGCTTCAGACTGCTTTATGTTACTAAATTGAGCACATAGGTAAATCTTGATAATATGTTGATTATTTTTTCAGATTACGTAATATGAAGACATCAATGATGTATTTTGATACATTTTTGGAAACAATGCACCGTGAATGGCGTGGAATTGATCGTCTGCGAATGGATAAATTTTATCTTCTTTGTCGATTTCTGCTTCAAAACATGTTCCAATGCTTGAAAGACAATCAGTGGGAAAAAGGTTTTGTGTATTTTATGACTTTTTGCTGATGAGTTGCACTAATTTCTGTTTACCAAAAAGACACATAAAATACTAACTGATTCATAACATAAAAATGTTACCAACGCATCAATGAATAATGTTGCTTGTTTTTAAGTCAAACTTAAACTTTTTTGTTTGAGTTTAAATTAGCACAATCTATTGGGGTAAATGTATTGGCATATTATATTGGCATTTTATAAACTGAAATAGGCAAATAATAAAATTTGAGATTGACTAAAACAAGCAAAATGATAAAGTTTAAGATTAATTACAAAAAAGTCAAATGTTGAAATTTGAGCCACTGCCTATTAAACGTTTAAAACGCTGCAAAAAACACCGAAAAAGTTTTTGTTTCTCGCAGGGCTGATTGAGTGGGCGACTGGAATTTTGAAAAGCGTTCCACTTAGTGCACTTGCTCCAGGTCCAAGTAAAACCACTGGTCCACCGCTGGGACTCCGCTATCATATTATCGATATTTATTTGGAGGAATTATCATCAACAGCAGATGACCAACTTACATCAACCAAAGTAAATTGATTGGTTTGAATTATGGTTCCCCTTCCCTGAAGGGGACACATATTGATTTTACTCAAATTGTTTTTTTGTTTTTTTCTTTCTTTTTCTTTTGTTTTCTTTCATTTTTCTTCTCCCCAAAGTTTGTCCGACTCGTTTTTCCATCAAATGTTTGATGGATTTGGCTGAAATTTACACAGATGGTAGATATAGTTATGTAGATGTGCATCCCACTTTGTTTTTGTTGATAACCCCAGTATTTACCCCACTAGCCCCCTAAAATGGGTTATTTTCTTCCCAAAGTTTGTCCGACTCGTTTTTCCATCAAATGTTAGATGGATTTGGATGAAATTTACACAGATGGTAGATATAGTTATGTAGATGTGCATCCCACTTTGTTTTTGTTGATAACCCCAGTATTTACCCCACTAGCCCCCTAAAATGGGTTATTTTCTTCCCAAAGTTTGTCCGACTCGTTTTTCCATCAAATGTTTGATGGATGTGGCTGAAACTTATACAGATGGTAGATAAAGTTTTGTAGATGTGCATCCCACTTTGTTTGTCCAAATAACCCTAGTATTTACCCCGCTTCCCCCTAAAATGGGTGAGTTTGTAAACAGTGTCAGAATTGGCTGAAATTTGGATGTCGATTGGTGTGTTCAACCCTGTAGCCCCAATATTTACCCCACAAGCCCCAAAAGTGTAAAACGTATTTGTATGTTACTGGGCACCAAAAACGAAAGATTTCTGTTGCTCAATAGTGTTACAAGGGCAAGCAGTTGTATGTTACTCGTTTGTGACTTTGGGGATTGCTTGGTGAACATTTTTGTGCCATGACAGTTAGGGGGTTGTTAACAGCCCTATGACATAAGAAACATTAACGGTTGTTGCTCAAAACACCTCTAGTGGTTGACATTTTAAACATTGGCGGATTGGGCTGAAATTTTGCAGTACTATTGATTGAGTCATTGAGGTTTCATATTTTTTTAGTTTGTGTGTCGGACCCCATTAGTTACCCTAGCCCCCTAAAATAGGTCAGTTTTTTGAACAGTGTCGGGATTGGATAAAATTTGGGTAGTATGTGGACTATGCTATTTGTAGGTTTCAATTGATGTGTTTTACCTTGTAGCCCCAACATTTATTTAACTAGCCCCCTAAAATAAATGAACTTTTAAAAAACATCCTAATTATATGAAATTTGCAAAGTTTATTAAACATACTAAGTCCTCAAATGTTATGTTTTGCCCTGTAGCACCACAACTGAACCAACTAATCTCTAAACAGTGTAACCCTTTTCACAATGTTCGAATTTAATGAAAATTGGACAGCTTGTAGAATTTGCTATTCATTTTTTGTTTTACCCCAATGTGCCACTACTTACTCCTTCTTTCTTTGAAAAAGAACGTTAAATAGGACATAGTTCAAAGAATACCTGGGGTGAGCCTAAATTTATATAGTTTGTACTCTACATAGTATTAATATTTAAGCCCAGTCCCGATCACTGCGTTTTACCTTACAACACTAAACTTTCACATGGTTATCTCTTGAAATGCATTATCTACAACTTTGCATGTGTGGGGACCCATGAGTTTCTGCTTGCTGAAACAACTAAGGTTATAAAAGACAGTGGATGGTATGGGACCCAATATAAAATAAGCATAGGAAATATATCAATGTTTCAAAATAGGTTATAGTGTATATGCAAGGGCAATATGTGCTAAGCCACCCTTCTAGTTTTGATACAGTTATAACCCGCCCAGGAAAATCTACATGATATATAAGTACATTTTTTTGTAGGAGGACATTGGTTATTTTTTTAGTTTTGAGAGTGCGTTTGTAACAGTTGTTATCGATTATATCAATACTTTTTACATTGCATATTTACATTTTTGTGTTAAACTTGCCAATGCCAAAAACCAGTGTTTCATACCGGAACGAAACGAAATAACATTATTCGTTCTGAGCAAATCATTTATTTCGTTCTGGACCGATATTTTCATTTCGTTCCGGTCTGACCGAAATAAATTTATAACGGTATTTTTCGGTATTTCGGTCTTAACAAAGGGTCATTCCATGTCAACTGCCCAGGCCATATAACCCACCCCCTCAGATTTTTATCAAATTGCATATGTCCATGCAGCTAGTTACACTGATTTCAACAAAAAAAAAATTTTTGAAATCTATCAATGTTTCACGAAGTTATGACATTTTGAAAATATGTCAAATATGTGATCACTGCAGCGACGCGCATCAATGCTTTTTGATAATACTGTGTTTAAAATGTCATATTTCTTTCTAATTTGTATATTGTGGTCATTTTAGTAGGTTAGGTGAACCTTTAGGACATTCTCAATCACCTCATTACAGTTTTTCATGTTTTTGAAATATGGGTCAGTAATTAAAGGGGGTTCAGTTTGGGGGTATGCGAATGTGCATTCATGCGTAACGACAACTTTAAAAGCTCATATCTTGAAGAGCACACTAGCTAGAAAGTTAAGTAATGTCTCAAATGAAAGCTCTTGCTGAGTACTTTCCTTGTTCTTAATTTTATGATGCTTCTCTGTAATTTGTTTAAAGGAGGGTCATAATAAAACACAGGTTCATTTTTCGGATATTTTTGTGATACTGCTTCTATTATCTATACTTTATGTGCCCTAATTTGTTTTTAAAAGTTGTTAAGATGCAAAAGTGTAGTGCAGGTGTCTCACTGGATACTGAATGCCACAAAAAGACATATCCAACACAAAAACTAGGTATTTAACCAATTGACTTTCTAACAGATGAAGAGCAAGTGCTTCTGAATATTTGAGTTGCTGCTGATAAGGGTAATGAATGTTGTTTGAAGAACGTATGTATTTTCCACAGGTACAATTACATTGGTCGGTACCCTGTCTTGCAGAAGTAGTGTTGTGATCCTTTTCAAGTTCACAGTTAACCAGTCAAAAACCGTAGTATACGTCCACTCACTTGGGAATGTTACCAAAATATAAAAATTGTAATTTAAATATTGTACCAGAAAAAAAAGGTGTGTGCCAAATGCAGTACAAGACTTAAAGAAACTATCCTTCAAAATGTATCATCAAATGAAGAAGCTTCGAGTTCGACTGACAGTGAAATATGTAACATTGCATCTACTGTTAAAGCAAACGAATCTTTCAGCAAGCTTAATGAAAGTTTACAGAGCGTTGAGGTGATTACCTGTGAAGTTGCATAGTGTGCCTTCAAGCAGTAACATTTTCTATGGGCAAAGAAAATTATGTCAAATTCATGATACCCTTCATGCAAAGATGTCCAATTTTTTTAATGTCAGTGATGTAGACCTATAGCAAGACCAACCTGACACTAAAGACGAAGACAAAATGAAAATAAAATCTTTTGACAACATTATCTCTAAAATGAAAAAAAATTAGGAACAGTGACAGTACGATAGCAGAAAAATACAAGTCCCCACAATGATACCCAAGCAACTGGTCAAGAGAAAAGACTACCTCAAAAGGGAAAATCACACCTTTTCACGGTACAATGTTTAAATTGTAATTTTTATATTTTTGGTAATATTCCCAAGTGATAGGACGTATATTAAGATTTTTGACTGGTTAACTGTGGACTCGAAAAGGATCACAACACTTCTTCTGCAAGAAAGGGTACCGACCAATGTAATTGTACCTGTGGAAAATACATATGTTCTCCAAACAACATTCATTACCCTTATCAGCAGCTACTCGAATATTCAGAAGCACTTGCTCTTCATCTGTTAGAAAGTCAATTGGTAAAATACCTTGTTTTTGTGTTGGATATGTCTTTTTGTGGCATTCAGTATCCAGTGAGACACCTACACTAAACTTTTGCATCTTAACAACTTTTAATAACAAATTAGGGCACATAAAGTATAGATAATAGACGCAGTATCACAAAAATATCCGAAAAATGAACCTGTGTTTTATTATGACCCTCCTTTAAACAAATTACAGAGAAGCATCATAAAATTAAGAACAAGGAAAGTACTCAGCAAGAGCTTTCATTTGAGCCATTACTTAACTTTCTGGCTAGTGTGCTCTTCAAGATATGAGCTTTTAAAGTTGTCGTTACGCATGAATGCACATTCGCATACCCCCAAACTGAACCCCCCTCAATTACTGACCCATATTTCAAAAACATGAAAAACTGTAATGAGGTGATTGAGAATGTCCTAAAGGTTCACCTAACCTACTAAAATGACCACAATATACAAATTAGAAAGAAATATGACATTTTAAACACAGTATTATCAAAAAGCATTGATGCGCGTCGCTGCAGTGATCACATATTTGACATATTTTCAAAATGTCATAACTTCGTGAAACATTGATAGATTTCAAAAATTTTTTTGTTGTTGAAATCAGTGCAACTAGCTGCATGGACATATGAAATTTGATAAAAATCTGAGAGGGTGGGTTACATTTTGCCATTTTTCTGGGACGTTTGACATGGAATGACCCCAAAGGAACATTTCTTTGTGGTCTTTACAGCTATTAGGCGAAAAAGAAACAAAGTTGCAACACACAAAAAGTATGTCGGTAGTTGTTACGTCACATAACATTTGTCAATGATGGTCAAACGAATGTAAATTGTAACAGCTTAACGGCGCAAAATTTTTAGCAATTGTTTCATGTCAAATGTTCAGAACGAAATACCGGAATAAAAAATAACGGTATTTCGTTCCGTTCCGGTATTTTAAATTTTTGTTATTTCGGTATTTCGTTCCGGTATTTGAGCCAAAAATTATTTATTTCGTTCCGGTATAACGTTCCGTTCCAGTATGAAACACTGCCAAAAACATTAGGTTAACTCAATGGGCAGGTCACCAAAAAAATTAACTTTCACATTGTAACTTTACATTTTTGACTTAAGCTTACCTATACCGTATCATAACATCAGGTAAAACCTAATGGCAGTTTACCAAAAGTAACCTATTTAGAATTTTTTTTTATGAATACATGATAAAAGAAACTAAACAATAATGGTATTTGGTGTTTCGCCTGTAAGCTTGTAACAAAAGATTGTGTTATAGGTAAATCTTCTGTTAACTCCAATTGTGCAGTTGGTTTGTTCCACACCTGTACAAGATTTAAGAGACAGGGCATTGGAAAAAGTCTTTCAGGTAAAAAAATTGTGTTAATGTTCAATTTTGTCACAAATTGCAATGTATATACTTTCCTTATAGGCTACAAATAACAGACCAAACCTTTTTCCTAAAATATACATTTTTTAATTTTCTGCATATTTTTTTTTAATTCATGTTAGTATCACTACAGATTGACATTTACTTAGGTTTGATGAGAGAAAGTTAAGTTGCAGACATAACATGATTAGGTTTGTGAACTATAATCGATCTAATACTTTTTTGAATCAAGACATTTACTCTCACTTTACAAAATCATTAATTTAAAGCTGGAAAAAAATTTGCAGAGTTAGCTGCAGACAATACACACTGCCTGTTAAGTCTCATCAGTGCAGAATTTAAAAATATTTATGCAACTGGAACATTTATCATATAAATAAGATGTTCAACTGACAATACAATTGGTTTATATCACCCCCTTTCTTACCATTCAATTTAGAATCAGATGTTAGGTTAGTCAGTTGGGGTGGATGTTTAATGCTTATTGACAAACTCTTCACAAAAGCTGGATATTTTGTAAACTACATACTTTGAAAACGATTGTTTTAATTGTTGTGTTTTTTTGCATATTTTCCCTTTTATTTTTACAGGAAATTATTGACCAATCAGAGCCAGCACAAAAACTGGTCAATGAACTAAATGAAGTTGATGATGATGACATTGAAGAACCGATACTAAATTTTGATTATTCGTCAATTGCGGATTTGTTGTTTGAAACGGCTAATCATAAAACTTCACTTCCGAGGAACAGGAAAAAGGTAAAATTTGCTTAACTTTTATTGAACAGCATTTTTTTGGCCAACGTTAAAATGTTCTGCTTGGTGATTTATTATCTTCAACCAGTGCTGGGATTTAATTTTTTTGTCAGCCGGTTCTATCACAAAAGTCATATTTTTCAGCAGGTTCTGTTACAAAAAGTCCATTGACAGTAACCAGTAATGCTAACCGGTTCGCTGATCTCATAAAATTTCGTGAGACGGTTCTATAGAACCGGTGCGAACCGGCTGAATCCCACCACTGTCGTCAACCCAAATTGCAATTAATGTTAATTTCAGGTTTACGTAATTGTCAAAAAACTACGCGGCATCGCTGAAGGTCAAATGCCATTGGATGACCTTCCTGATATTCTGCCTGATGAAGATTATAACTCCAAGCAATTAGAGGAAAATATACTGAAAGATTTAGCCACACAATTAGAGGATGAACACAGGTAGACTGAACAATTAATGGGATATATACTTATATGGGGAAAACTGACTGTTCTAGAATAGGGTATACTTGTTGCTGACTACTTGTTTCCTCTGCATATCTGGTACTTTAAAAACTGAATGTCAAAAACATAAATCACTGTAATCATTATTTTTCTCCGATATATGAAACAAAC
The DNA here is from genome assembly GCF_965637545.1 of Phallusia mammillata. Taxonomy (NCBI): domain Eukaryota; kingdom Metazoa; phylum Chordata; class Ascidiacea; order Phlebobranchia; family Ascidiidae; genus Phallusia; species Phallusia mammillata. The sequence goes on along the minus strand of NC_137259.1, from coordinate 4,736,159 downwards.
TCCCTTTTCTTTGAAATTTTCTAATTTTGGTTTTGAACATAGTTTAATATATTCAGTTGTACATAGATAAATATATAAATTGCTATAATTGTTTTTCTGATATAAAGAAAGAAGTACAACAATGCTTTTATCATTGAAATTTTCTGACCTTAATTTTGACTTCTACACAGTATAATAAAACATTTATAAGCCCAAAGTCCAAAAAGTTCTTGACAGAGGTTTTTGCTCATATTTTGGTGATATTAAGTTTCTCACTCTGGTATACTTTGTGCAAACTTGTTCTTATGATGCTTCATATATTTTATTTTAGCACTGGAGTAATGGAAAAGAAACAACATAGAAAAACTAAAAAGAAAGCTGCAAACGTTGATGATTCGATATGTGAGGCGGATGTCAATGAAGTGTTTGATACTATTGTTACAGCAGGTAACAGCATCACTAACAATATAAAAAAATATTCCTATTAATTCCGTCATCAATCTTTCACTGAGTTAAGTAAACGTTTTTACAAGTTTTTAGCCACCTCAGGAAACAAAAATATTTGTGTATCTCTGCCCTGATTCAATTACACAGTATATTTATTAAGTTTAAGCAAGTAGCAATTCTGGTTTATAAGATTCCTCAGTTGCAGAACATTACCAAATTGTCGTAATATTCTAGAACAGTGTTTTTCTACATCTCCAATATACCTTTATAATCGATGCTGTGATCCAAGCACTTTTATGGTTGATTTAACAATTAAGGACCTTTTTGGCTAGTTACTGACATGAAATAAAAATGCTAAGCTACAAAAAATAAAATTTGCAATGGGATTTTTCAAGGAGAATAAAAGTGTTCTGAATTGGTAGTACATGTATACACCCAGTGGTTGAATTCAATTTTTTTTGTCAGTCGGCTCTACCACAAAAGTCATATTTTTCAGCTGGTTCTGTTAAAAAATCCATTGACTGCAACCAGTTATGCTAACCGGTTGGCTGATCTCATAAAAACATAATTCTATAGAACCGGTGCGAACAAGGTGAATCCCACCACTGTATACACCCATGTTACGGTGCACCATGGGTTTCACCTTGTTTTTTTGTTGCAGAGCACTATTCTAAAATAAAGACCAACTTGGAACAGTTTTAAAATGAAATACGGGTGGTTATAGTTTGGTGTATAGAAATGTTTTTACAATAGTTTATGTTAATTGGAATGAGGAGACACTCATTAAAATAGCTAACATTAATACCTTATGCTTGTTTAGATTATAGGTTACTAACCATGTAATTTTATCATTTAGAGGCAAATGCTATCACCAATGGAGTTCAACCAAGCATTGGTGAGTCGAAAAAGAAGAAAAAACAAAGGAAAAAATCAAAGTCACAAATTGCAAACATGGAAAACAACAAAAAGACTGATTCAGATGAAGATATGAAAGCTGTAATTGCTGGAAGCTCCCCTGATCTTAATGACAGTGTATTTGATGTTCCTGAAGTAGACAGTACAATGCTAGAGCTGAATGCTGGCCAGAAGTCATTGGAAAGGAAGCGAAAGACAAAAAGTGATAAAGTTAAGCTACTGAAACGTCAAAAACTGCTTGAAAAATTGTCCAATGACTCTTGTAGTAATGATGAAAATATTGACAACGCTTTAACAACCACAAGTCCTCCACTAAATAATAGTGTAAAACCTAAACCTGCATTAAAGTCTGAGGAAATTCCAGAAGTAGAAAAATTTGCTGATTTTATGACATCACCAGCAAAACCTGTGACCTCATCGTTTCTGCGAGTTGCTGCGTCGAAAATTGATAAAAAACAAAAGGAGAAGTCTAAAGGAATTAAGAGAAAAAGCTTACCTGCAACTTCTCAACATTCAACAAAACGAGTTTCGTTTGAAATGTCTAAAATACAGGTAAAGGATGTGTCCAAAACCAACCCCCCCAAAAAATAAAGCAGTTGAAATGGGTATAGGCTATAATGCAAACTATACATTTAACCAGGGTTGCAGATTTAGGTTTTTCAAAAAGTCTGACTTTTTTTAATTCAAGGAGTCAGAGTCATTTTTTATGGTACACCTATTGACTGGGTGCCTCCTAGGAGATCCAAAAGTGCTTAATTTTTAAAACGGTATATCTCAAAAAATACTAACGGTTAGGGCTATTAGGGTCGGGGTAAGGTATCAGCACTTAAAATTCAATAAAACTAACCCCAAAAATTAGTTATTAATGTAAAATTTTATGTAAATATTTCCCAACCCAACCCATTTATAGCCGCTAAATAAATAATTCAGCTCTTTACGCCACCTATCGAAAATTAGGCACTTTTGGATCTCCTAGGAGGCACCCAGTCAATAGGTCTACCATTTTTTATATCCTTTTAGTCAGAGTCATTTTTTTTATAACTCCCAAAGTGCAATATACAATGTTATTACAAATGCTATAAAAATGCTCCATGTGGCGAATGGGCCTCCAAGACATGCCGTTGTAAACACCAAAAAAATTAACTAAGGTGCATTGGAAAGCCAAAATTTTTACCATTTAAACCAAATGGCAACCTTGGAGTCAGAATTCACAATTACTAGAAGCCATAAAAAATCGTAGGAATCAAGAGTCAAAATTACAGTACTACCAGAAGTTTAAGTTATTGACTCTGCAATTGTGCATTTAACAAAACTGTTTGATGAGTTTAACATCAGTGGCTGAAATTATTCGCGATTTCTTTGTAATTAACAAACCATGTTCCCTATGGATACTCTACTGAATTTTAATGCCACTAAACATGTTCATTTTTGTGCACAATCTATTACCCACGTTCGACATTTTTACATTCACATTTAAATTTACTTTTTGTTGTTTAAAAATACCATTAAAAATTCTGTGTTTTTGTTTAACATTTAGGTGCAACCTTTTCGCAAAAACGATCGCTCATCAGCGGTCAGTCCATCACCCTCTTCCAAACCATTTGATCCGAACAAGACACCAGATTTTGGGTTGCTTAAACAACGAAAGAAGTACTCTTTGGGGACACCTAAGGTTGGAAATATCAGGAAAAAGGCCTCTGACTTTTTCTAACTTGATTCCATTGTCATAAAGTACTGACAAGTGCCAATAAATGGTTTTGAGACACAGACATTTTGTTTTGTGTATTTAAGGAAATAGAAATGAAACAAAAGCATTGTAGCAATAAGGAATCTAATAGTCTATAAAGCTGTGGTTACCAATTTGTGATACAGTGTACCAAAGCCAAGTAGGAGTCACACCAGAACATTTGGTACTTATATATTAACGTCAAATTTAAAAAATGAAAAATTATGTGAGGACATTTTGAAAAGGTAAAATGGTATCTTGTATATGTTTGTAGAACTTTGCAATTTTGAACTTGCAACTATTAATAAGCAAGTTATGTTTATCCCAGCGAATGTTTGTAATTTTTAACAACAAAAAAGTGGAAATCTTTTTTTAGAAATAAAGTTTTAGCATTATCTCTGCAAGAGGTACAAAGAATAGGACTACAACTTAAATAGAAACAAACAAAAAATTTGAAAAAAGGCCTAATTGGAATTGTACAGGCCAGTAGTTTTCAAATGCAAGGTCCATTATCACCAGAGTTTCTGGTTCACGGCTTCACGCTGCAATGTTTTCTTCGGCATGTTGTTGTACAGATTTTCATGTGTTTTCTTTCACCAGTTTATATTTTCCCTGTTCAATTGTCAATAAGCCACTCTGGACTTTTGCATTCAATAGATGTCGCAGCTGCCCGCTTTCGATCTGCAGATATGTTAGGAATGTTACACCAACAGGAAAAATGCAGTAGGCAATTTTAGTTGGAATTTTGCCATTAATGTAATACAAGATTATGTGGAGTTTAAGTAAATTTGGTCATGCAAGTTAAGAAAATTAAACATGGAAACATTTTCATACACCAGAAGTGGGTCAACCCATTACTTGCACAGTTGGTACTGACGCTGTGTGCATTTATAATATTTCGAATAATAATAGTTTTTTACATCAGAAGTTAAATACCTCTAAGTAACACCTACACAAAAAACTACTCTAAAAGTTAAAAACATATTGTACATAATAACAAGGTAACTGACATCATAATTTAAACCTCCAACAAATAAAACAACCTGCTTTACAAAACACCTTTTTCTTTTTTTACTTCTAATATTACTTTTTTACATCGTCTGGTGACGGATTTAACAGCTAACAAATACCTGCATGTCAGCATCGTGCATTGCAAACATCTGTAACATCTTATGGATTCGTTCAAGTGGAAGCGATTCAAAATTCTTCAACATTCCTTGCACATAATTCCAGAACAACTGCAAAGAACAAATCAACTTTACAATCATTATTATTTACCGAGCATATATGTTTTAGTGTAAGGTTGGGTCAAAAAATTTTCTTGTCCACGATGTAATTATTTTAACATTGTTTTGGTTACTATGCTGTGCACAACCAGTGTCAAGAAGGATTGGGATTAGTTTACCTGATTACAATCAACTAATTCAACATAACTTGTTTTACTGCCAGGTGTGAACACTCAAAATGGACAAAAGTTTATGTTTAGGGATGAGCCGAGCCAGAACCCTAATACTCGGTACCAAGCATCGCTGTTTTTTATGATTCGCCGAGCAGTTGCACAAACTGACCTGAGCATTAAATTTGCATATTCATGTGCTGCTAACAAATGAAACTAGTGTTCGAAAGGGGAAGAACAAAAATGACTGTTGTTTAATAGCGTTAGATGGTGGAAAAAAGCATACTTCTTTGGCCTGTTCAGCTTAATGCATCGCTCGTGACGTAAGGGACTTTGGAAAGCTACAAAACTAGCGTGGAATAGGGAATGGTTATGACATCACAATGCCTGGAGTGTGCTCAGCCAAGCACCGAGGATTACCATGAGATGCTCGGTGCTCGACCAAACATAACATTTTCTGTTTTAGCCCATCCCTACTGATGTTACAACAGTTTTTTGCCATTTACCACCCTGAAATCAATCTTATTTGTGATATTTACAACTTAATTTCTTTATTCTTACCTTTGAACTTGTAAATTGCATTCAGGACAGAGCTAGTGATATATTCAGATTATTATGTAAAACTCACTCCATTACCTGTTCATCTTTTTCTCTCTTATCTTTTTCTGTATCCGAGTTCACCCCATCTTCTTCCTCTTCTTCGCAACCTCCAGCAATCCTGGATGCAACGGAGGATGAAGTGGGACCACCAGAAGTGGAACTCTCATTCAATTCCACAATCTCATATGTGTCTGGCTTGGATTCCCTGACATCACACAAAGAATGTTAGTCCTAATCAACTAGAGATGCACCTAATCGGAAATGTAGGTTTATCTACCAGGCAAACAGTGGTTCTACACAACATAGTGCTTGTGTTTCAATATCGTTTTAAATTTTCTGTCGTTTCAGATCGCCAGCCTGCCAATGGATTACTGACTTTTTGTCAGGAGTGAGAAAAACGATAATGTTTCAAAAACAGTACTAATTGACATGATTTTAGTTATGTTTGAAAGATTGTGTGATGCATTTTTAAGCAGAAAAGACCTGTTTTACTCTTTCAATTTGTGTTAGTAAAAGATTCGGTTCGGCAAACTGAATATTTGGTACATGACTACTATCAACGGCAACAAAAACATTCAATTGAGTTTTTGATCTTAGGTTCTTGTATCGCGACAACAATACAATTATTTATGGAAAAAGATAATTGTTTATCAGAACAAGATAAAGGAAAGAAGCTTCCGAATTTTTTTGCCTACTTGATTACTCCTTGCTGGATCCAAAATCCCATTTTTCTTCGCAAAACAGTGGGTGGAATTTTTAAAGTATCACTTAACTCTATAAGGGTCTGAGATTCTGGAAAAACACAATGATATTGTCATGTTTACAAGTTAGGTAGTATTTTATCCAACAGAATACCTAGCCTGGGGTACTGTAGGTTTAAACAGTTCACTTCACTCTGGTCATGTCTATTTATGGTTTACAAACAGTTTTGTCACATTGAGCAAAATATTGTATTTAAAAATGCTTTTTACTGGTACAAGGCACTATTTTGAGTCTAAAAAGTGGCAAACTTCATCCTAAAGTGTAGAGCAGGGGTGGGCAACCTGCGGCCCGCGGGTCAAATGTGGCCCTTCATTAAAGGTTGTGCGACCCGCAGAGACGCTTGGATTTAAAATGTACTGGCAAACGAGTCCAACTGTTATATATTTTTGAGCAGATTAATGCGCCTAATGCTAGTTTTCTGCGATCTGGCAATATGTGGCAAGAATCAAGTGTGAATTTTGCTTGTATTTAAGCATATTTGGTATGCAACAAAGTAAAATGCCTTGTGTTATTCACAGGTGCGGCCCGCGATCTAATTTTGGCAATTGTAATTGGCCCCACAGTAAAAAAGGTTGCCCACCCCTGGTGTAGAGTAACTTATTTCATTAATTTAGCACAACAACATACACAATTTATAACATCACTCAAAAAAAAAAGTTCTGGAACTATATGTGACAAAGAAATTCTTGAATAGGATTGTTTTGGGGTTTACCTTTTTCTTGAAAATGATAGATGATTGAAGCTTGCAATGGTTGAACTTTCAGGTTGATTGTTCGATGTTTAAATTCAAGGTCAATGTCAACCAAACCAACAGCATGTATGTATTTTAATGACCTTGATGCCTGTAAAGTGTTAAATACATAATGTTATTATTTTTAGATAATCCAGTTTAATGTTGAAAAGAATTTGTTTCAATTTGATATACAGTAGTGTAAAATACCCTGTATGTGTCCAAACTTTGCAAGTTGCAAAAATTGGTTAAGATTTGGTAATTGCAGATAGAATGGATTTAACGCAAAAGTGGTGTGCCTTAACCAATAATCTTGAGCGGCATTGCTCCAACCCAGAAAACACTGTGAGGCAATAAAAAATAATCTATTAAGGGATCAGTAAGCGTAAGCATTTAGTCCAGTGTTGTTGCCGGGGCCAAAAAATGTGTTTTTAGTTGTCAGGGCCAAAAGTGTGTAAGGAGTCGCAAAAAAGAATGCAACAAACAACAAGAATCTGAAAGGCTACTTTTTGTTAATAACACTTCACTGCAGAAAGAATACTGACTTATAAGACAAACATTTCAGACATAAAGTTTTTGCTGTTATAACAGCAAGTCATATATGACTTACAAAATTAAATTGTAATTGCCTGCAAAATAAGCAGTTGGGAGCTACATGCGGCCCTGAGAGCCGCGGTTGAGAATTACTGATTTAGACAAGGACACAAATGAAAAAAGCAAACAAATGTATTATGTGAGCAAAGCTTTATTGTTACCTTGAGACTTTCAAAGCCTTTGCAGAAGGAATCAAGTGATTCTGTGACGGGTTTGGGAAGCTCGAACTCTTGGTTAGGGATGTCAGGCCAAAATTGTGATGACACAATCATTGGCCGAACTTCAATAGGAGGCTTTATGACAAACATCGCATTAATAATCAAAAGCAGAATGGGTGTTTGTACATTAAAATTTGGTTAAGGATTGGGTATATTATATTTTCATTAGAATTTTATTCAATTTACACATGGAACAGTCATTAGTATGAATATTGTTGATGTGACATCTGGAAAAATTGCGGCGAACCACATGGTAACTTGAAAAAGGGTATTACTTTTTTGCCTTATTACTAAACTGTTCACAACATTTACGTGTTTTACAAAAAAAGACAGAATTAAAACCGTAAAAAAGTGACCAATCAATTATGACAAAGGATTATCAATCAAGCAAATTTTACATTACCTCTGTATTTTCCTTTTTAAGAAACTCATCTTTAACATAAGAGTTAATTCTTTTGCTGTCTGCAACATCCTAAAAAAAGTTATGCCTGTTAAAACAGTTTAGATATATCTTTGAGAAAAACACAACCTTTAGCATAACTTCACACTTATTCATGTCATCTTCGCCGAATCGCATCTTCAGAAGTTCAAGATTTCGAATTTCTGCTGACTCATTTTTCTCGGTGTACCAGGTTTGCAAAAGTCGCTTACTCAGCAGTTTCTAAAAAATATGAAAAAATGACTGACAAACAAGAATTCTACACTGAATTGAGTTGAGATTATTTTTACTTGATTGATGAAATCTTAGCAGCAGAATTGTATTAGAACAAGCACCAAGCCTGGAAGAGTATCCTTCTGAATTTACAAACAAGTGCATAACAAACCTGATATTCTTTGATGAACTTTTCTCTACTTCCATACATTCGGATAAACAGAGTAACAATGTCCGATGTTCTTGATGACTTGTCTGCCTTGTCTAAAATGTAACTTATGTATATTGGTGGTTTGTAATATTTTCAGGGGTCAAAGCAAGTTTCAAAATGTTAATTTTTCTGGTGACCTGATACAAAGTTAAAACTTGATAGTGATACCTTTAACTTTACATAATTTTCTCATGTTTTTATTATTTTTAGTTATTGTACTAGCAAAAGTGGTAATGATTTTCATATAAGTTTAATGAGAAAAGCGAGAAATATGGCCATGAGACTGTTTCAAACAACACTTATTGTTGTGCAATACATTGTACATAAAGTCAAGTCTTGTCCTTTAGGTTTTGTACAAAAAAAACTCTTGATTAAGATCACGAGTTACGGTACCTATATTAAACCGAAAAAATTAAAAATATACAAACAACAAATTTTACTGGGGTCAGCTTCTCGTGGGTCTGGGAGCCAATCTTCTGGACACTTGGTGGCACTTTCATTACAGGAGATTCCATTATTAGGTTCCTGACGTTTTGCCAACTCAGCTGCCAAATCATTGCTTCCGTCATCTCCAAGCAATCCTTGCATTATCATTCGAACTGCATCTTCTCGTTGTCTGTAAAAAATAAATGACATTTGTTTCCATAATTTTGGCTGTTTTGCAAAGAAATATTAGTGCCAAAGACCATAAAAAGTATTTTTGAAACAACAAATACTAAGTGGTTAAGGTGAGTTATATGAAATTGTTGCTTGGCTTAAGTCAGTGATACCTTTTTAAATGAATTCCTCTCTTAACAATTCAAAACATTTTCATTCCTCCCTAATACTAAATACTAGATACTAAACCAGTGGTCGTCAACCTATGGGTCGCGACCCCAAGTGGGGTCGCCTAAACTTTTTCTGGGGTCGCGAAATGTCGCCGAATTTAATTTATTGCATTTTAAAATTGATTACAGAAAATGAAACTAATATTATGTTCTTTTAGATCGCAACTTTTGCTCTTGTTTTGTAGCACAGCTTGCTACCTCCTGTTGCAATTAAATCGTGGTAGTGGAAAAACACAAAATGCCTTTATCGCGCAACAATGGGTTTCGACAACGTGTATTATGACTTAACACTATACGTTTGTATTATTTAAGGTGACACCAGAACGAGTGAATAGTTATTTATGCAACGTACCCAACTATGCCAAATTTTTCTAATCCCGTTTTTAACCACGTGGCTGTGTGAAGCAGGATTTAGTGCAATGAGTGTATTAAAAACGAAACAACGTAATCGATTGGAAGTGGAGCATGACATGCGGTTAAGCTTGTGCAAAGTCAAGCCGTGGCTTCAAAAACTTGTGGACAGTATACAGGCGCAACCATCTCACTAACAGTGCAAATTAAATGTTGAACAATCTGACAAGTTTGTGTTCTGAAAATTGGGTTTATGTCTTAAATGAAACGCCTTAAAAACTTTTTTCGGAATACTTTTGTATCGCCATATTTGTTTGTAATTATGTACAGTTTGTGTAATTGTTCTTTCGGTTCAGCATTACTAAAAACATTTTTTTTTGAAAAAAATGGGGTCGCATGTAAATTCTGATTTCATTTTCCCTTAAATTGGGGTTGCCTATAAAAAAGGTTGAAGACCACTGTACTAAACCATACTAAGATAATTTAAAACTGAGTATTTTAACAACTTCACAGGTCATATTCCTAGAGCATAAGTGCCTATTTACAAACCACATGTAAAAATTGGAGTAAATTCCTCCCCTCCCAAGTTTTAAAATTTCTTCCTTGGGTGGAATTCCCCCTTAGTTGGGAACCATTGGTTGAGGTGATGGTAATAAAAATTATATACAGGCAAATCCAAATAGTGACATCTCAAATTGCCTAACTTTTTTATGCAGTTAACAGGTATGTGATTAACCAGATTTGTATATTGTTGCAACTTAAAATTCAACTGACGTGAGATAAGTTGTGTATGGTTCAAGCACCATCTCCATCATAACTCCAGTGGGGTCAAGTTCTCGAAGTGCTTTTACTGCGCTGATGTACACCGAGATTATGTTTTGAGTACTGACACCTGAAAAATTAAAAAAATTGTGTGATAAATCTATTTACAACCAGATTGCATTATCACAAATAGTAGCTTTTAGCTCAAAAAACGTTTACAACAGTGCACACTGTTTTGACCTCATCAGTGCAGCTGGTAACAAGACATTAGCTGTGCAGGCTAGTATAGCCAGGCTACGGCACTCCAGTTTTTTGGGACTTGCAGGATAAAAGCCAAAAACACAACTGGATTTACAATAACCAAGTAGCTTATAGGTCGAAACTGTGTGTACTTTCTGTACCAACTTATCATTGTATTGCCACATTAATTTGTATTGGTGATGACATTTTATTTAAAACACACAACTTCACTTTTGAGGGGACATTTAAAAAAGGGACATTCATCATTTGTGTTTTGATAAAGACAAATACATAAATAGAGCTTATTTCATGGAAAATTAATTATTTGATCCACAGCACCTACCAGGATGTAAAACGCGATTACTGAAATCCGACTTCAGACTCTCAATAAGTCGGGGTCGTAACCTGGTGTGTTGTAAACAAATTCGAAGGTCACTTAGAACAGGAGAACTTTCTGGGAAATCTGAAAACAAACATGATTAGAAAGCTGTTTGGGGGTCCGGACCCCCCCCTTTTCAAAAATTTTGTGGGTAAATTAAATAGGCTCAAATCGTTCGGTTACGGTTGCGTGATAACAGGGAGTCGTTATCTCAAAATCGTGAGCTTCCAATCTCTTGTATTCGCTTGTTATCTAATCGCCAATTGTGACGTAACAAGGGTTTAACAAGGACTTTTATGCGCTAACAAGCAGAAAGTTACGTTCCGGTTAGAACGCTGGTTTTAATTGGTTTTTGTTAGTGTTAAATGTACTAAATGCAACTGTTTTTGCAGTAAAAGAATGTAAATTGAGTAAAAATGGTTAAAAACGTTTAATGTTGTATTGTTTCTGTTAACTTTGTTAATAATAAAATAACTTAACAGTTTCGACCTGACAAACACGTATTAGTTTGCCCCACACAGGTGAACGTAATTTGTTACTCGCCAGGCACAATTTTTGCCTTCTGCAGTTACCAACTTTAGTGCGTCCGTTACATTGCGCAACTTATCAGTAGGATTGCCGCTTCAGAAAGGCGTTCAGTTCTTTAGAAATTGCTGCCCGTTTTTTTAAGCAACGATTTTGATTGCCTGACTGCAGTTTTGCTGAGTAAGCTAAATAGCAGCGGCGGGATTAGAAAACTACAAAGCTTTTGCTAAAATAATTTGTCGTTCTGTCAATTGGACAGGTAGAGAAACCGCCGAAAGTTGGGCCGGGTTTCGGTTTTGGGCCTGCTTACAATTTTGGACAAAGCGTTTTGCCGCTTAACGCGTCGTTTTTACGTATAATGACGTCATTAGGGAATTTCCCAAAATAAAACGTTGGACCCCCCCCTTTAAAAATTTCTGGATACGCCCCTGTATATGGTCAATGTTAAAATTAAACAAAGAAAGTTAATTATGAACACATACCTGTGATAATGTTGAGCATTTCTCTTATTCTTAGTTTTGTGTATGATGTGTAGAGAAAATGCAGAAGTGTTTGTCTCCACGACTTTCGATTGTAGTTTTTACCAAAAAGTCCATCAAGCCATTTCATAACTTGACTCTGCAACCACTGAATAGAAATAACCAAAACTAACATGTGAAAAAATATTTAAAGTATTAAAAAAAGATATTTAGTTAGAAAAAAATTGACTCATAACACAAAAATATATAATGCCCTGAAGAGATGTAGAACAAGTGATACACAAAAAGGAAAGTCTGTGAATATGCCTGGAAACAACAGAATATTAACAAAAAGATACATATAGTTAGTCTGTTCCAATATTACAGTTTCTGCAAATATTATAGAATTTGTACTGAATACCTTCATTGTTTTGAAAGTACCTGCAACAAAATATTGCAACAAAATAAGTGTATGGGTTAACATACAGGTGCAAACAATTAAGCAAACATTTTTTAATAACTGTCTCTATTTACTCCTACATTTTCAAGTTGGCCATCCTTCTCGTCAACCCAGTGTTGTTCAAATTCCCCACTGCAAGTTTTAATAATGTAACGATCAATCTCCGTTTCCAACATTGACATCAGAGGCAACTCACAGAATTTGTTCATTAAATCCAAAGCTGGGCTGCAACAGTAATAAATATATTATGGCAAAAGTTATTTATCTGTGTTTTTTCTTGCAAATTTAATAAATTTTCTTGTGACCAGTTGGCCAAATGCTGCTCTTTAATTTAAAGGTGTGTGAACTGCATAAGTATTTGGAATTAAATGCGTGCATAACCAAACTATTTCAGTCCAATACTAGTGAACAATACCACTATTACTTTTCTCAGCAAATCAATGCATCTGGTGCTATTTTTCTGCAATCTAAAAGCCATTAGATTTAACTGTAGTAGTTAACTAAATATAACCCTGTTTAGAATGCAACAAAGTGAAGTCAATTTGTGGTATACAAAGGTACAGCTTGCAATCTAATCTATTTAATTGCATTTGACCCCCTGTTTAATGTAACAATATTTGATTTATAAAAGCAATAATCCAATGCACACTGTTACACAGATTTGACCGATAAGTTGTTCTTATAACACTGAATCTATGCATTTTTTGTTCTAGAGAAAGTTAAACGAAGCAGAAACCATAGCTCTGTGTAATAATTCAAATCCTGGAACATACTTAGTTTCATGAAGAAAAACAAAACACACAAAAAAAAAACAATGTAAACTTACAGCCAAGCATGAACCATACTCTGAAACGGAACCATTACCAAGTCTGTGAAACTTGAGTATTTGAACGTTTGTTTTTTATCTTTCCATTGCAGTTGTATTTCATCATTTTCATTCTCACTGACATCTGTGTCCATACTTGTGTCAGATCGCTCCTTGTGCCAAATATCAAACTGTAGAAGAAAACAATAATCAGTGATTTAGTAAACTTGTGTTGTAGGTTTGTTTACAACAATCAGACCCAAACTTTTCAAGTGACTTTGTGCTGCAAAATCTGTAAAACTATGGCTTCATAGGCTGTTTATAGGAAACTTCATCAAAAAATACATTGCCTATCTGGTAACGTTTTGCAAATGACTGTGGACAATTTTGTTTCAGGACAAGTTACTTGTTGCATATTAGACTGAAATATCTGCAGTGATGAAATTCTATTGTTGGATTATGTTTCATATTTGTATTATTAAAGTTGGTGCTTTTAATTTATTTCATTTATGTCACTAATTATTATTTTTACTTAAGCAAAAACAGTTTATTACTGAATATGAAAAAAAACAGGTCAAAGATTCAATTTAAAAAATAAATACATGGCAGTTGATTGCACACAATTATCTTCGAGGGTAAACATTTGTGTTGTTTATAGTCCATGGAAAGCTACATATAACAATACCAAACACATAAAAAACTACTAAAACAGTTTTAAAGTTTAAAACAGACATTAACCTGAAAACAGTATGTATATAACTTTGGCATGTGTTCGTGAAACGCTTGAGGAATTTCCCATGTCAGACAAGCTTGCAAAACAGATCGAATTTCATCTTTTAGCTTATCTTGGTCGCTCCATGCTTCAGCATACTCTAGGAACCTTTAGGTAAACAAATTCCAACTTTAACAACTGCTAATATGTCAACATTATCAATACGGATCAAAAAATAGGGTCAATACTGAAAGATAATTTAAAGACTTGGGACTACAAATCATGGTCAATTATATATGACAAAAAGATGATTAAAAAGCTGTGTTTATTTACCAGTCTGCAGAGTGTGGCAGCTGCAAGCGTAATTATTTTTTGAAAAAAAATGTTTGCACGCCAATTTTGGGGCGTTTGCACGTGAAAATTGCGCACGAAAGGCATTTGATTGTACTGCCTTGACCTATTTTTCCTTGCTTTGCGCCTGCTGAACTTGGCTTTGCACGCGCGCACCCGGGTCATATTGGTTATGCACGCGGGAGATCTTGTCGGGAACTGCCATGTTATGCAGACTGGTTTATTTAAATGTATTCGGTCTTATTCAATTCACGATTACAGGTTTGTGACATGTTTACTTGCACAAGTAAATTCGTGGCAAAAAAAAACTAAAAACTTTACTAAATATAGACTGAACCAATCAAGGAGTCATGATAACAAGGTATATAGACAAATTTTGGTTTTAGGTCTGAAATAATTGGTTTTAGGCATGGTTTTTACATTCCAACATAAAAATTAATAACTACCAATTAACAGAGGTGTAAAGTTTTTGTACAGCAGAAAGAACACTTTCACAAGAATCTTTTGATATTTCAGTCATGAATGCAGGTACAACTGTGCCCTAAAAACAAAAAGTGAAATCAGTAAACCTATGCATTACATTAGCTACATTTTAACGAAATTTCAGGAGTTTCAAAGATTTTTTGGGTTAAGTTAAAAATTCGGTTACCTGTAGAAACGTTTTGAAATGCAGCAAAACAAGATCTTCAAAGAACTCAAGCGTGTCAGTTTGTTTCATGGCATTGATCAAAACAACAGGATCAGAAGGTAACTGATCCATGTTCACAGTTTTCGTAATCAACCAGGCAAAAACAAAAACCAAGCAATTTCACATGAAACTCAAAACATTCAGTCATTCACCCGCCACATTGTTAAAGATGGTTTCGATTTCGGGAAACTACCGCAATATAGAAACTACAAAAAAATATTTACTGGTCATGGTCAGTACCGTAGTTACTGGTTAGTGGATTATAAACAAAAAATGACCCAATTGTTTAAAAACCAAGCCCTTTAGCTTAAATTTCGGCAAAAGCCCACCGAAAATCGGATTTTTCTTCCATTTTTTGAAACCTGAATTCCGAAAAAACGGAAAGGCTATAGCCTATAGCAGCGGTTCCCAACCTGTGGGTCGCGACCCCAACTGGGGTCGCCTGACAATTTGCCTGGGGTCGCCTAAGGGAATGGCTCCCAACTCATTTTAGGCCATAGACTAATTTAACAAATAAAAAACAAAAGAACTGGGCACCACATTCCTTCCCTTCATTGTTTTTCAAAGTACGTAAACTAGTAACTACATCTGGGGTGGATCTTTAATTTTCGAAGACTTAATTGTTTTCACAAAATGCTAATTATTGCCTTGTATTATTAGGTAATAATACTGCATTCACATAATCATAATCATCAAGTCAGAACCTGCCAACTTGTTTTGTATTCACGCGATAATATCACTATCCTCCAATTATAACTTAATAGTGAACGTCACAGAACTAAAATTTAATTTGTAAAATTTCAGGCTGTCAATGATGCATCGAAAGACAAGTATTAGGAAAAGTTCTGTAATAAATGGTCACTTTGGGTGATACAAAAGCAACGACTTGACGGAACTTTTTCTAAACATTGCTAAACCAAAAAAACGTTAAAGCGAATTGTTCCAAATCAATATTATTTTAAAAACATTTTTTTGTTAAAATTGACGAACTTTGCTTTTTAGTAAAAGTATATTGGGCTTTGAGTTGGAGCTCGTTTGGCTGCACGCATTAGTGACGACATAAAATTGACGTCATAATTTAAATCCACCACCTTGCATTTTTGCAAAACTCGGCGCCTATGCGTGGGGTCACCGCAACTTGGGAACTGTTTTAAAGGGGTCGCGGCACCAGAAAGGTTGGGAACGGCTGGACTATAGCCTTTCCGTTTTTTCGATTTTTGGAGGTCAAAAAATCGAAGAAAAATCCGGTTTTCGGTGGGTTTTCGCCGGAATATTCCAGTTTCAAACTGGTTTTGACCGGTTTCTGCTTCCTACCGAACCTCCAAACCGGTTTGATCCGGTTTTGAAAATCGGAAATTTTGACCCGATTTTTGAAAAAACCCTAAGGCTATAGCCTTTCCGTTTTTTCGATTTCTGGAGGTCAAAAAATCAAAGAAAAATCCGGTTTTCGGTGGGTTTTCGCCGGAATATTCCAGTTTCAAACTGGTTTTGACCGGTTTCTGCTTCCTACCGAACCTCCAAACCGGTTTGATCCGGTTTTGAAAATCGGAAATTTTGACCCGATTTTTGAAAAAACCCTAAGGCTATAGCCTTTCCGTTTTTTCGATTTCTGGAGGTCAAAAAATCAAAGAAAAATCCGGGTTTCGGTGGGTTTTCGCCGGAATATTCCAGTTTTAAACTGGTTTTGACCGGTTTCTGCTTCCTACCGAACCTCCAAACCGGTTCCAACCGGTTTTGAAAATCGAAAATTTTGACACGATTTTTGAAAAAACCCTAAGGCTATAGCCTTTCCGTTTTTTCGATTTTTGGGGGTCAAAAAATCAAAGAAAAATCCGGTTTTCGGTGGGTTTTCGCCAGGATATTCCAGTTTCAAACTGGTTTTGACCGGTTTCTGCTCCCTACCGAACCTCCAAACCGGTTTGAACCGGTTTTGAAAATCGGAAATTTTGACCCGATTTTTGAAAAAACCCTAAGGCTATAGCCTTTCCGTTTTTTCGATTTTTGGAGGTCAAAAAATCGAAGAAAAATCCGGTTTTCGGTGGGTTTTCGCCGGAATATTCCAGTTTCAAACTGGTTTTGACCGGTTTCTGCTTCCTACCGAACCTCCAAACCGGTTTAAACCGGTTTTGAAAAATTGGAAATTTTGACCCGATTTTTGAAAAAACCCTAAGGCTATAGCCTTTCCGTTTTTTCGATTTCTGGAGGTCAAAAAATCAAAGAAAAATCCGGTTTTCGGTGGGTTTTCGCCGGAATATTCCAGTTTCAAACTGGTTTTGACCGGTTTCTGCTTCCTACCGAACCTCCAAACCGGTTTGATCCGGTTTTGAAAATCGGAAATTTTGACCCGATTTTTGAAAAAACCCTAAGGCTATAGCCTTTCCGTTTTTTCGATTTTTGGGGGTCAAAAAATCAAAGAAAAATCCGGTTTTCGGTGGGTTTTCGCCGGAATATTCCAGTTTCAAACTGGTTTTGACCGGTTTCTGCTCCCTACCGAACCTCCAAACCGGTTTGAACCGGTTTTGAAAATCGGAAATTTTGACCCGATTTTTGAAAAAACCCTAAGGCTATAGCCTTTCCGTTTTTTCGATTTTTGGAGGTCAAAAAATCGAAGAAAAATCCGGTTTTCGGTGGGTTTTCGCCGGAATATTCCAGTTTCAAACTGGTTTTGACCGGTTCTGCTTCCTACCGAACCTCCAAACCGGTTCAAACCGGTTTTGAAAATCGAAAATTTTGACACGATTTTTGAAAAAACCCTAAGGCTATAGCCTTTCCGTTTTTTCGATTTCTGGAGGTCAAAAATTCGAAGAAAAATCCGGTTTTCGGTGGGTTTTCGCCGGAATATTCCAGTTTCAAACTGGTTTTGACCAGTTTCTGCTTCCTACCGAACCTCCAAACCGGTTTAAACCGGTTTTGAAAATCGGAAATTTTGACCCGATTTTTGAAAAAACCCTAAGGCTATAGCCTTTCCGTTTTTTCGATTTCTGGGGGTCAAAAAATCAAAGAAAAATCCGGTTTTCGGTGGGTTTTCGCCGGAATATTCCAGTTTCATACTGGTTTTGACCGGTTCTGCTTCCTACCGAACCTCCAAACCGGTTCAAACCGGTGTTGAAAATCGAAAATTTTGACACGATTTTTGAAAAAAACCTAAGGCTATAGCCTTTCCGTTTTTTCGATTTCTGGAGGTCAAAAAATCGAAGAAAAATCCGGTTTTCGGTGGGTTTTCGCCGGAATATTCCAGTTTCAAACTGGTTTTGACCGGTTTCTGCTTCCTACCGAACCTCCAAACCGGTTTAAACCGGTTTTGAAAAATTGGAAATTTTGACCCGATTTTTGAAAAAACCCTAAGGCTATAGCCTTTCCGTTTTTTCGATTTCTGGAGGTCAAAAAATCAAAGAAAAATCCGGTTTTCGGTGGGTTTTCGCCGGAATATTCCAGTTTCAAACTGGTTTTGACCGGTTTCTGCTTCCTACCGAACCTCCAAACCGGTTTGATCCGGTTTTGAAAATCGGAAATTTTGACCCGATTTTTGAAAAAACCCTAAGGCTATAGCCTTTCCGTTTTTTCGATTTCTGGAGGTCAAAAAATCAAAGAAAAATCCGGGTTTCGGTGGGTTTTCGCCGGAATATTCCAGTTTTAAACTGGTTTTGACCGGTTTCTGCTTCCTACCGAACCTCCAAACCGGTTCCAACCGGTTTTGAAAATCGAAAATTTTGACACGATTTTTGAAAAAACCCTAAGGCTATAGCCTTTCCGTTTTTTCGATTTTTGGGGGTCAAAAAATCAAAGAAAAATCCGGTTTTCGGTGGGTTTTCGCCAGGATATTCCAGTTTCAAACTGGTTTTGACCGGTTTCTGCTCCCTACCGAACCTCCAAACCGGTTTGAACCGGTTTTGAAAATCGGAAATTTTGACCCGATTTTTGAAAAAACCCTAAGGCTATAGCCTTTCCGTTTTTTCGATTTTTGGAGGTCAAAAAATCGAAGAAAAATCCGGTTTTCGGTGGGTTTTCGCCGGAATATTCCAGTTTCAAACTGGTTTTGACCGGTTTCTGCTTCCTACCGAACCTCCAAACCGGTTTGATCCGGTTTTGAAAATCGGAAATTTTGACCCGATTTTTGAAAAAACCCTAAGGCTATAGCCTTTCCGTTTTTTCGATTTTTGGGGGTCAAAAAATCAAAGAAAAATCCGGTTTTCGGTGGGTTTTCGCCAGGATATTCCAGTTTCAAACTGGTTTTGACCGGTTTCTGCTTCCTACCGAACCTCCAAACCGGTTTGAACCGGTTTTGAAAATCGAAAATTTTGACCCGATTTTTGAAAAAACCCTAAGGCTATAGCCTTTCCGTTTTTTCGATTTTTGGAGGTCAAAAAATCGAAGAAAAATCCGGTTTTCGGTGGGTTTTCGCCGGAATATTCCAGTTTCAAACTGGTTTTGACCGGTTTCTGCTTCCTACCGAACCTCCAAACCGGTTTAAACCGGTTTTGAAAAATTGGAAATTTTGACCCGATTTTTGAAAAAACCCTAAGGCTATAGCCTTTCCGTTTTTTCGATTTCTGGAGGTCAAAAAATCAAAGAAAAATCCGGTTTTCGGTGGGTTTTCGCCGGAATATTCCAGTTTCAAACTGGTTTTGACCGGTTTCTGCTTCCTACCGAACCTCCAAACCGGTTTGATCCGGTTTTGAAAATCGGAAATTTTGACCCGATTTTTGAAAAAACCCTAAGGCTATAGCCTTTCCGTTTTTTCGATTTTTGGGGGTCAAAAAATCAAAGAAAAATCCGGTTTTCGGTGGGTTTTCGCCGGAATATTCCAGTTTCAAACTGGTTTTGACCGGTTTCTGCTCCCTACCGAACCTCCAAACCGGTTTGAACCGGTTTTGAAAATCGGAAATTTTGACCCGATTTTTGAAAAAACCCTAAGGCTATAGCCTTTCCGTTTTTTCGATTTTTGGAGGTCAAAAAATCGAAGAAAAATCCGGTTTTCGGTGGGTTTTCGCCGGAATATTCCAGTTTCAAACTGGTTTTGACCGGTTCTGCTTCCTACCGAACCTCCAAACCGGTTCAAACCGGTTTTGAAAATCGAAAATTTTGACACGATTTTTGAAAAAACCCTAAGGCTATAGCCTTTCCGTTTTTTCGATTTCTGGAGGTCAAAAATTCGAAGAAAAATCCGGTTTTCGGTGGGTTTTCGCCGGAATATTCCAGTTTCAAACTGGTTTTGACCAGTTTCTGCTTCCTACCGAACCTCCAAACCGGTTTAAACCGGTTTTGAAAATCGGAAATTTTGACCCGATTTTTGAAAAAACCCTAAGGCTATAGCCTTTCCGTTTTTTCGATTTCTGGGGGTCAAAAAATCAAAGAAAAATCCGGTTTTCGGTGGGTTTTCGCCGGAATATTCCAGTTTCATACTGGTTTTGACCGGTTCTGCTTCCTACCGAACCTCCAAACCGGTTCAAACCGGTGTTGAAAATCGAAAATTTTGACACGATTTTTGAAAAAAACCTAAGGCTATAGCCTTTCCGTTTTTTCGATTTCTGGAGGTCAAAAAATCGAAGAAAAATCCGGTTTTCGGTGGGTTTTCGCCGGAATATTCCAGTTTCAAACTGGTTTTGACCGGTTTCTGCTTCCTACCGAACCTCCAAACCGGTTTAAACCGGTTTTGAAAAATTGGAAATTTTGACCCGATTTTTGAAAAAACCCTAAGGCTATAGCCTTTCCGTTTTTTCGATTTCTGGAGGTCAAAAAATCAAAGAAAAATCCGGTTTTCGGTGGGTTTTCGCCGGAATATTCCAGTTTCAAACTGGTTTTGACCGGTTTCTGCTTCCTACCGAACCTCCAAACCGGTTTGATCCGGTTTTGAAAATCGGAAATTTTGACCCGATTTTTGAAAAAACCCTAAGGCTATAGCCTTTCCGTTTTTTCGATTTCTGGAGGTCAAAAAATCAAAGAAAAATCCGGGTTTCGGTGGGTTTTCGCCGGAATATTCCAGTTTTAAACTGGTTTTGACCGGTTTCTGCTTCCTACCGAACCTCCAAACCGGTTCCAACCGGTTTTGAAAATCGAAAATTTTGACACGATTTTTGAAAAAACCCTAAGGCTATAGCCTTTCCGTTTTTTCGATTTTTGGGGGTCAAAAAATCAAAGAAAAATCCGGTTTTCGGTGGGTTTTCGCCAGGATATTCCAGTTTCAAACTGGTTTTGACCGGTTTCTGCTCCCTACCGAACTTCCAAACCGGTTTGAACCGGTTTTGAAAATCGGAAATTTTGACCCGATTTTTGAAAAAACCCTAAGGCTATAGCCTTTCCGTTTTTTCGATTTTTGGAGGTCAAAAAATCGAAGAAAAATCCGGTTTTCGGTGGGTTTTCGCCGGAATATTCCAGTTTCAAACTGGTTTTGACCGGTTTCTGCTTCCTACCGAACCTCCAAACCGGTTTAAACCGGTTTTGAAAAATTGGAAATTTTGACCCGATTTTTGAAAAAACCCTAAGGCTATAGCCTTTCCGTTTTTTCGATTTCTGGAGGTCAAAAAATCAAAGAAAAATCCGGTTTTCGGTGGGTTTTCGCCGGAATATTCCAGTTTCAAACTGGTTTTGACCGGTTTCTGCTTCCTACCGAACCTCCAAACCGGTTTGATCCGGTTTTGAAAATCGGAAATTTTGACCCGATTTTTGAAAAAACCCTAAGGCTATAGCCTTTCCGTTTTTTCGATTTTTGGGGGTCAAAAAATCAAAGAAAAATCCGGTTTTCGGTGGGTTTTCGCCGGAATATTCCAGTTTCAAACTGGTTTTGACCGGTTTCTGCTCCCTACCGAACCTCCAAACCGGTTTGAACCGGTTTTGAAAATCGGAAATTTTGACCCGATTTTTGAAAAAACCCTAAGGCTATAGCCTTTCCGTTTTTTCGATTTTTGGAGGTCAAAAAATCGAAGAAAAATCCGGTTTTCGGTGGGTTTTCGCCGGAATATTCCAGTTTCAAACTGGTTTTGACCGGTTCTGCTTCCTACCGAACCTCCAAACCGGTTCAAACCGGTTTTGAAAATCGAAAATTTTGACACGATTTTTGAAAAAACCCTAAGGCTATAGCCTTTCCGTTTTTTCGATTTCTGGAGGTCAAAAATTCGAAGAAAAATCCGGTTTTCGGTGGGTTTTCGCCGGAATATTCCAGTTTCAAACTGGTTTTGACCAGTTTCTGCTTCCTACCGAACCTCCAAACCGGTTTAAACCGGTTTTGAAAATCGGAAATTTTGACCCGATTTTTGAAAAAACCCTAAGGCTATAGCCTTTCCGTTTTTTCGATTTCTGGGGGTCAAAAAATCAAAGAAAAATCCGGTTTTCGGTGGGTTTTCGCCGGAATATTCCAGTTTCATACTGGTTTTGACCGGTTCTGCTTCCTACCGAACCTCCAAACCGGTTCAAACCGGTGTTGAAAATCGAAAATTTTGACACGATTTTTGAAAAAAACCTAAGGCTATAGCCTTTTCGTTTTTTCGATTTCTGGAGGTCAAAAAATCGAAGAAAAATCCGGTTTTCGGTGGGTTTTCGCCGGAATATTCCAGTTTCAAACTGGTTTTGACCGGTTTCTGCTTCCTACCGAACCTCCAAACCGGTTTAAACCGGTTTTGAAAAATTGGAAATTTTGACCCGATTTTTGAAAAAACCCTAAGGCTATAGCCTTTCCGTTTTTTCGATTTCTGGAGGTCAAAAAATCAAAGAAAAATCTGGTTTTCGGTGGGTTTTCGCCGGAATATTCCAGTTTCAAACTGGTTTTGACCGGTTTCTGCTTCCTACCGAACCTCCAAACCGGTTTGATCCGGTTTTGAAAATCGGAAATTTTGACCCGATTTTTGAAAAAACCCTAAGGCTATAGCCTTTCCGTTTTTTCGATTTCTGGAGGTCAAAAAATCAAAGAAAAATCCGGGTTTCGGTGGGTTTTCGCCGGAATATTCCAGTTTTAAACTGGTTTTGACCGGTTTCTGCTTCCTACCGAACCTCCAAACCGGTTCAAACCGGTTTTGAAAATCGAAAATTTTGACACGATTTTTGAAAAAAACCTAAGGCTATAGCCTTTCCGTTTTTTCGATTTTTTGGGGTCAAAAAATCAAAGAAAAATCCGGTTTTCGGTGGGTTTTCGCCGGAATATTCCAGTTTCAAACTGGTTTTGACCGGTTTCTGCTCCCTACCGAACCTCCAAACCGGTTTGAACCGGTTTTGAAAATCGGAAATTTTGACCCGATTTTTGAAAAAACCCTAAGGCTATAACCTTTCCGTTTTTTCGATTTTTGGAGGTCAAAAAATCGAAGAAAAATCCGGTTTTCGGTGGGTTTTCGCCGGAATATTCCAGTTTCAAACTGGTTTTGACCGGTTCTGCTTCCTACCGAACCTCCAAACCGGTTCAAACCGGTTTTGAAAATCGAAAATTTTGACACGATTTTTGAAAAAAACCTAAGGCTATAGCCTTTCCGTTTTTTCGATTTTTGGGGGTCAAAAAATCAAAGAAAAATCCGGTTTTCGGTGGGTTTTCGCCGGAATATTCCAGTTTCAAACTGGTTTTGACCGGTTTCTGCTCCCTACCGAACCTCCAAACCGGTTTGAACCGGTTTTGAAAATCGGAAATTTTGACCCGATTTTTGAAAAAACCCTAAGGCTATAACCTTTCCGTTTTTTCGATTTTTGGAGGTCAAAAAATCGAAGAAAAATCCGGTTTTCGGTGGGTTTTCGCCGGAATATTCCAGTTTCAAACTGGTTTTGACCGGTTCTGCTTCCTACCGAACCTCCAAACCGGTTCAAACCGGTTTTGAAAATCGAAAATTTTGACACGATTTTTGAAAAAACCCTAAGGCTATAGCCTTTCCGTTTTTTCGATTTCTGGAGGTCAAAAATTCGAAGAAAAATCCGGTTTTCGGTGGGTTTTCGCCGGAATATTCCAGTTTCAAACTGGTTTTGACCAGTTTCTGCTTCCTACCGAACCTCCAAACCGGTTTAAACCGGTTTTGAAAATCGGAAATTTTGACCCGATTTTTGAAAAAACCCTAAGGCTATAGCCTTTCCGTTTTTTCGATTTCTGGGGGTCAAAAAATCAAAGAAAAATCCGGTTTTCGGTGGGTTTTCGCCGGAATATTCCAGTTTCATACTGGTTTTGACCGGTTCTGCTTCCTACCGAACCTCCAAACCGGTTCAAACCGGTGTTGAAAATCGAAAATTTTGACACGATTTTTGAAAAAAACCTAAGGCTATAGCCTTTCCGTTTTTTCGATTTCTGGAGGTCAAAAAATCGAAGAAAAATCCGGTTTTCGGTGGGTTTTCGCCGGAATATTCCAGTTTCAAACTGGTTTTGACCGGTTTCTGCTTCCTACCGAACCTCCAAACCGGTTTAAACCGGTTTTGAAAAATTGGAAATTTTGACCCGATTTTTGAAAAAACCCTAAGGCTATAGCCTTTCCGTTTTTTCGATTTCTGGAGGTCAAAAAATCAAAGAAAAATCCGGTTTTCGGTGGGTTTTTGCCGGAATATTCCAGTTTCAAACTGGTTTTGACCGGTTTCTGCTTCCTACCGAACCTCCAAACCGGTTTGATCCGGTTTTGAAAATCGGAAATTTTGACCCGATTTTTGAAAAAACCTTAAGGCTATAGCCTTTCCGTTTTTTCGATTTCTGGAGGTCAAAAAATCGAAGAAAAATCCGGTTTTTGGTGGGTTTTCCCCGGAATATTCCAGTTTCAAACTGGTTTTGACCGGTTTCTGCTTCCTACCGAACCTCCAAACCGGTTCAAACCGGTTTTGAAAATCGAAAATTTTTACCGGATTTTTGAAAAAACCCTAAGGCTATGGCCTTTCCGTTTTTTCGATTTCTTGAGGTCAAAAAATCAAAGAAAAATCCGGTTTTCGGTGGGTTTTTGCCGGAATATTTCAGTTTCAAACTGGTTTTGACCGGTTTCTGCTTCCTACCGAACCTCCAAACCGGTTTGAACCGGTTTTGAAAATCGGAAATTTTGACCCGATTTTTGAAAAAACCCTAAGGCTATAGCCTTTCCGTTTTTTCGATTTCTGGGGGTCACAAAATCAAAGAAAAATCCGGTTTTCGGTGGGTTTTCGCCGGAATATTTCAGTTTCAAACCGGTTTTGAAAAATTGGAAATTTTGACCCGATTTTTGAAAAAACCCTAAGGCTATAGCCTTTCCGTTTTTTCGATTTCTGGAGGTCAAAAAATCAAAGAAAAATCCGGTTTTCGGTGGGTTTTTGCCGGAATATTCCAGTTTCAAACTGGTTTTGACCGGTTTCTGCTTCCTACCGAACCTCCAAACCGGTTTGATCCGGTTTTGAAAATCGGAAATTTTGACCCGATTTTTGAAAAAAACCTAAGGCTATAGCCTTTCCGTTTTTTCGATTTCTGGAGGTCAAAAAATCAAAGAAAAATCCGGTTTTCGGTGGGTTTTCGCCGGAATATTCCAGTTTCATACTGGTTTTGA
The DNA here is from genome assembly GCF_965637545.1 of Phallusia mammillata. Lineage (NCBI taxonomy): Eukaryota > Metazoa > Chordata > Ascidiacea > Phlebobranchia > Ascidiidae > Phallusia > Phallusia mammillata. The sequence goes on along the minus strand of NC_137259.1, from coordinate 4,710,914 downwards.
CCGGTTCTGCTTCCTACCGAACCTCCAAACCGGTTCAAACCGGTGTTGAAAATCGAAAATTTTGACACGATTTTTGAAAAAAACCTAAGGCTATAGCCTTTCCGTTTTTTCGATTTCTGGAGGTCAAAAAATCGAAGAAAAATCCGGTTTTCGGTGGGTTTTCGCCGGAATATTCCAGTTTCAAACTGGTTTTGACCGGTTTCTGCTTCCTACCGAACCTCCAAACCGGTTTAAACCGGTTTTGAAAAATTGGAAATTTTGACCCGATTTTTGAAAAAACCCTAAGGCTATAGCCTTTCCGTTTTTTCGATTTCTGGAGGTCAAAAAATCAAAGAAAAATCCGGTTTTCGGTGGGTTTTTGCCGGAATATTCCAGTTTCAAACTGGTTTTGACCGGTTTCTGCTTCCTACCGAACCTCCAAACCGGTTTGATCCGGTTTTGAAAATCGGAAATTTTGACCCGATTTTTGAAAAAACCTTAAGGCTATAGCCTTTCCGTTTTTTCGATTTCTGGAGGTCAAAAAATCGAAGAAAAATCCGGTTTTTGGTGGGTTTTCCCCGGAATATTCCAGTTTCAAACTGGTTTTGACCGGTTTCTGCTTCCTACCGAACCTCCAAACCGGTTCAAACCGGTTTTGAAAATCGAAAATTTTTACCGGATTTTTGAAAAAACCCTAAGGCTATGGCCTTTCCGTTTTTTCGATTTCTTGAGGTCAAAAAATCAAAGAAAAATCCGGTTTTCGGTGGGTTTTTGCCGGAATATTTCAGTTTCAAACTGGTTTTGACCGGTTTCTGCTTCCTACCGAACCTCCAAACCGGTTTGAACCGGTTTTGAAAATCGGAAATTTTGACCCGATTTTTGAAAAAACCCTAAGGCTATAGCCTTTCCGTTTTTTCGATTTCTGGGGGTCACAAAATCAAAGAAAAATCCGGTTTTCGGTGGGTTTTCGCCGGAATATTTCAGTTTCAAACCGGTTTTGAAAAATTGGAAATTTTGACCCGATTTTTGAAAAAACCCTAAGGCTATAGCCTTTCCGTTTTTTCGATTTCTGGAGGTCAAAAAATCAAAGAAAAATCCGGTTTTCGGTGGGTTTTTGCCGGAATATTCCAGTTTCAAACTGGTTTTGACCGGTTTCTGCTTCCTACCGAACCTCCAAACCGGTTTGATCCGGTTTTGAAAATCGGAAATTTTGACCCGATTTTTGAAAAAAACCTAAGGCTATAGCCTTTCCGTTTTTTCGATTTCTGGAGGTCAAAAAATCAAAGAAAAATCCGGTTTTCGGTGGGTTTTCGCCGGAATATTCCAGTTTCAAACTGGTTTTGACCGGTTTCTGCTTCCTACCGAACCTCCAAACCGGTTTAAACCGGTTTTGAAAATCGGAAATTTTGATCCGATTTTTGAAAAAACCCTTTCCGTTTTTTCGATTTCTGGGGGTCAAAAAATCAAAGAAAAATCCGGTTTTCGGTGGGTTTTCGCCGGAATATTCCAGTTTCAAACTGGTTTTGACCGGTTTCTGCTTCCTACCGAACCTCCAAACCGGTTTAAACCGGTTTTGAAAATCGGAAATTTTGACCCGATTTTTGAAAAAACCCTAAGGCTATAGCCTTTCCGTTTTTTCGATTTCTGGGGGTCAAAAAATCAAAGAAAAATCCGGTTTTCGGTGGGTTTTCGCCGGAATATTCCAGTTTCAAACTGGTTTTGACCGGTTTCTGCTTCCTACCGAACCTCCAAACCGGTTTAAACCGGTTTTGAAAATCGGAAATTTTGACCCGATTTTTGAAAAAACCCTAAGGCCATAGCCTTTTCGTTTTTTCGATTTTTGGAGGTCAAAAAATCGAAGAAAAATCTGGTTTTCGGTGGGTTTTCGCCGGAATATTCCAGTTTCAAACTGGTTTTGACCAGTTTCTGCTTCCTACCGAACCTCCAAACCGGTTTAAACCGGTTTTGAAAATCGGAAATTTTGACCCGATTTTTGAAAAAACCCTAAGGCTATAGCCTTTCCGTTTTTTCGATTTCTGGGGGTCAAAAAATCAAAGAAAAATCCGGTTTTCGGTGGGTTTTCGCCGGAATATTCCAGTTTCATACTGGTTTTGACCGGTTCTGCTTCCTACCGAACCTCCAAACCGGTTCAAACCGGTGTTGAAAATCGAAAACTTTGACACGATTTTTGAAAAAAACCTAAGGCTATAGCCTTTCCGTTTTTTCGATTTCTGGAGGTCAAAAAATCGAAGAAAAATCCGGTTTTCGGTGGGTTTTCGCCGGAATATTCCAGTTTCAAACTGGTTTTGACCGGTTTCTGCTTCCTACCGAACCTCCAAACCGGTTTAAACCGGTTTTGAAAAATTGGAAATTTTGACCCGATTTTTGAAAAAACCCTAAGGCTATAGCCTTTCCGTTTTTTCGATTTCTGGAGGTCAAAAAATCAAAGAAAAATCCGGTTTTCGGTGGGTTTTTGCCGGAATATTCCAGTTTCAAACTGGTTTTGACCGGTTTCTGCTTCCTACCGAACCTCCAAACCGGTTTGATCCGGTTTTGAAAATCGGAAATTTTGACCCGATTTTTGAAAAAACCTTAAGGCTATAGCCTTTCCGTTTTTTCGATTTCTGGAGGTCAAAAAATCGAAGAAAAATCCGGTTTTCGGTGGGTTTTCCCCGGAATATTCCAGTTTTAAACTGGTTTTGACCGGTTTCTGCTTCCTACCGAACCTCCAAACCGGTTCAAACCGGTTTTGAAAATCGAAAATTTTTACCGGATTTTTGAAAAAACCCTAAGGCTATGGCCTTTCCGTTTTTTCGATTTCTTGAGGTCAAAAAATCAAAGAAAAATCCGGTTTTCGGTGGGTTTTTGCCGGAATATTTCAGTTTCAAACTGGTTTTGACCGGTTTCTGCTTCCTACCGAACCTCCAAACCGGTTTGAACCGGTTTTGAAAATCGGAAATTTTGACCCGATTTTTGAAAAAACCCTAAGGCTATAGCCTTTCCGTTTTTTCGATTTCTGGGGGTCACAAAATCAAAGAAAAATCCGGTTTTCGGTGGGTTTTCGCCGGAATATTTCAGTTTCAAACCGGTTTTGAAAAATTGGAAATTTTGACCCGATTTTTGAAAAAACCCTAAGGCTATAGCCTTTCCGTTTTTTCGATTTCTGGAGGTCAAAAAATCAAAGAAAAATCCGGTTTTCGGTGGGTTTTTGCCGGAATATTCCAGTTTCAAACTGGTTTTGACCGGTTTCTGCTTCCTACCGAACCTCCAAACCGGTTTGATCCGGTTTTGAAAATCGGAAATTTTGACCCGATTTTTGAAAAAAACCTAAGGCTATAGCCTTTCCGTTTTTTCGATTTCTGGAGGTCAAAAAATCAAAGAAAAATCCGGTTTTCGGTGGGTTTTCGCCGGAATATTCCAGTTTCAAACTGGTTTTGACCGGTTTCTGCTTCCTACCGAACCTCCAAACCGGTTTAAACCGGTTTTGAAAATCGGAAATTTTGATCCGATTTTTGAAAAAACCCTTTCCGTTTTTTCGATTTCTGGGGGTCAAAAAATCAAAGAAAAATCCGGTTTTCGGTGGGTTTTCGCCGGAATATTCCAGTTTCAAACTGGTTTTGACCGGTTTCTGCTTCCTACCGAACCTCCAAACCGGTTTAAACCGGTTTTGAAAATCGGAAATTTTGACCCGATTTTTGAAAAAACCCTAAGGCTATAGCCTTTCCGTTTTTTCGATTTCTGGGGGTCAAAAAATCAAAGAAAAATCCGGTTTTCGGTGGGTTTTCGCCGGAATATTCCAGTTTCAAACTGGTTTTGACCGGTTTCTGCTCCCTACCGAACCTCCAAACCGGTTTAAACCGGTTTTGAAAATCGGAAATTTTGATCCGTTTTTGTACAAAACCCTAAGGCCATAGCCTTTTCGTTTTTTCGATTTTTGGAGGTCAAAAAATCGAAGAAAAATCTGGTTTTCGGTGGGTTTTCGCCGGAATATTCCAGTTTCAAACTGGTTTTGACCGGTTTCTGCTTCCTACCGAACCTCCAAACCGGTTTGATCCGGTTTTGAAAATCGGAAATTTTGACCCGATTTTTGAAAAAACCCTAAGGCTATAGCCTTTCCGTTTTTTCGATTTCTGGAGGTCAAAAAATCAAAGAAAAATCCGGTTTTCGGTGGGTTTTCGCCGGAATATTCCAGTTTCAAACTGGTTTTGACCGGTTTCTGCTTCCTACCGAACCTCCAAACCGGTTTAAACCGGTTTTGAAAATCGGAAATTTTGACCCGATTTTTGAAAAAACCCTAAGGCTATAGCCTTTCCGTTTTTTCGATTTTTGTAGGTCAAAAAATCGAAGAAATATCCGGTTTTCGGTGGGTTTTCCCCGGAATATTCCAGTTTCAAACTGGTTTTGACCGGTTTCTGCTCCCTACCGAACCTCCAAACCGGTTTGAACCGGTTTTGATAATCGGAAATTTTGACCCGATTTTTGACAAAACCCTAAGGCTATAGCCTTTCCGTTTTTTCGATTTCTGGGGGTTAAAAAATCAAAGAAAAATCCGGTTTTCGGTGGGTTTTCGCCGGAATATTCCAGTTTCAAACTGGTTTTGACCGGTTTCTGCTCCCTACCGAACCTCCAAACCGGTTCAAACCGGTTTTGAAAATCGAAAATTTTGACACGATTTTTGAAAAAAACCTAAGGCTATAGCCTTTCCGTTTTTTCGATTTCTGGAGGTCAAAAAATCAAAGAAAAATCCGGTTTTCGGTGGGTTTTCGCCGGAATATTCCAGTTTCAAACTGGTTTTGACCGGTTTCTGCTTCCTACCGAACCTCTAAACCGGTTTTGAAAATCGAAAATTTTGACCCGATTTTTGAAAAAAACCTAAGGCTACAGCCTTTCCGTTTTTTCGATTTCTGGAGGTCAAAAAATCGAAGAAAAATCCGGTTTTCGGTGGGTTTTCGCCGGAATATTCCAGTTTCAAACTGGTTTTGACCGGTTTCTGCTTCCTACCGAACCTCCAAACCGGTTTGAACCGGTTTTGAAAATCGAAAATTTTGACCCGATTTTTGAAAAAACCCTAAGGCTATAGCCTTTTCGTTTTTTCGATTTCTGGAGGTCAAAAAATCGAAGAAAAATCCGGTTTTCGGTGGGTTTTCGCCGGAATATTCCAGTTTCAAACTGGTTTTGACCGGTTTCTGCTTCCTACCGAACCTCCAAACCGGTTTAAACCGGTTTTGAAAATCGGAAATTTTGACCCGATTTTTGAAAAAAACCTAAGGCTATAGCCTTTCCGTTTTTTCGATTTCTGGAGGTCAAAAAATCAAAGAAAAATCCGGTTTTCGGTGGGTTTTCGCCGGAATATTCCAGTTTCAAACTGGTTTTGACCGGTTTCTGCTTCCTACCGAACCTCTAAACCGGTTTTGAAAATCGAAAATTTTGACCCGATTTTTGAAAAAAACCTAAGGCTATAGCCTTTCCGTTTTTTCGATTTCTGGAGGTCAAAAAATCGAAGAAAAATCCGGTTTTCGGTGGGTTTTCGCCGGAATATTCCAGTTTCAAACTGGTTTTGACCGGTTTCTGCTTCCTACCGAACCTCCAAACCGGTTTGAACCGGTTTTGAAAATCGAAAATTTTGACCCGATTTTTGAAAAAACCCTTTCCGTTTTTTCGATTTCTGGGGGTCAAAAAATCAAAGAAAAATCCGGTTTTCGGTGGGTTTTCGCCGGAATATTCCAGTTTCAAACTGGTTTTGACCGGTTTCTGCTTCCTACCGAACCTCCAAACCGGTTTAAACCGGTTTTGAAAATCGGAAATTTTGACCCGATTTTTGAAAAAACCCTAAGGCTATAGCCTTTCCGTTTTTTCGATTTCTGGGGGTCAAAAAATCAAAGAAAAATCCGGTTTTCGGTGGGTTTTCGCCGGAATATTCCAGTTTCAAACTGGTTTTGACCGGTTTCTGCTCCCTACCGAACCTCCAAACCGGTTTAAACCGGTTTTGAAAATCGGAAATTTTGATCCGTTTTTGTACAAAACCCTAAGGCCATAGCCTTTTCGTTTTTTCGATTTTTGGAGGTCAAAAAATCGAAGAAAAATCTGGTTTTCGGTGGGTTTTCGCCGGAATATTCCAGTTTCAAACTGGTTTTGACCGGTTTCTGCTTCCTACCGAACCTCCAAACCGGTTTGATCCGGTTTTGAAAATCGGAAATTTTGACCCGATTTTTGAAAAAACCCTAAGGCTATAGCCTTTCCGTTTTTTCGATTTCTGGAGGTCAAAAAATCAAAGAAAAATCCGGTTTTCGGTGGGTTTTCGCCGGAATATTCCAGTTTCAAACTGGTTTTGACCGGTTTCTGCTTCCTACCGAACCTCCAAACCGGTTTAAACCGGTTTTGAAAATCGGAAATTTTGACCCGATTTTTGAAAAAACCCTAAGGCTATAGCCTTTCCGTTTTTTCGATTTTTGTAGGTCAAAAAATCGAAGAAATATCCGGTTTTCGGTGGGTTTTCCCCGGAATATTCCAGTTTCAAACTGGTTTTGACCGGTTTCTGCTCCCTACCGAACCTCCAAACCGGTTTGAACCGGTTTTGATAATCGGAAATTTTGACCCGATTTTTGACAAAACCCTAAGGCTATAGCCTTTCCGTTTTTTCGATTTCTGGGGGTTAAAAAATCAAAGAAAAATCCGGTTTTCGGTGGGTTTTCGCCGGAATATTCAAGTTTCAAACTGGTTTTGACCGGTTTCTGCTTCCTACCGAACCTCTAAACCGGTTTAAACCGGTTTTGAAAATCGAAAATTTTGACCCGATTTTTGAAAAAACCCTAAGGCTATAGCCTTTTCGTTTTTTCGAATTCTGGGGGTCAAAAAATCAAAGAAAAATCCGGTTTTCGGTGGGTTTTCGCCGGAATATTCCAGTTTCAAACTGGTTTTGACCGGTTTCTGCTCCCTACCGAACCTCCAAACCGGTTCAAACCGGTTTTGAAAATCGAAAATTTTGACACGATTTTTGAAAAAAACCTAAGGCTATAGCCTTTCCGTTTTTTCGATTTCTGGAGGTCAAAAAATCAAAGAAAAATCCGGTTTTCGGTGGGTTTTCGCCGGAATATTCCAGTTTCAAACTGGTTTTGACCGGTTTCTGCTTCCTACCGAACCTCTAAACCGGTTTTGAAAATCGAAAATTTTGACCCGATTTTTGAAAAAAACCTAAGGCTACAGCCTTTTCGTTTTTTCGATTTCTGGAGGTCAAAAAATCGAAGAAAAATCCGGTTTTCGGTGGGTTTTCGCCGGAATATTCCAGTTTCAAACTGGTTTTGACCGGTTTCTGCTTCCTACCGAACCTCCAAACCGGTTTAAACCGGTTTTGAAAATCGGAAATTTTGACCCGATTTTTGAAAAAAACCTAAGGCTATAGCCTTTCCGTTTTTTCGATTTCTGGAGGTCAAAAAATCAAAGAAAAATCCGGTTTTCGGTGGGTTTTCGCCGGAATATTCCAGTTTCAAACTGGTTTTGACCGGTTTCTGCTTCCTACCGAACCTCTAAACCGGTTTTGAAAATCGAAAATTTTGACCCGATTTTTGAAAAAAACCTAAGGCTATAGCCTTTCCGTTTTTTCGATTTCTGGAGGTCAAAAAATCGAAGAAAAATCCGGTTTTCGGTGGGTTTTCGCCGGAATATTCCAGTTTCAAACTGGTTTTGACCGGTTTCTGCTTCCTACCGAACCTCCAAACCGGTTTGAACCGGTTTTGAAAATCGAAAATTTTGACCCGATTTTTGAAAAAACCCTAAGGCTATAGCCTTTTCGTTTTTTCGATTTTTGGAGGTCAAAAAATCGAAGAAAAATCCGGTTTTCGGTGGGTTTTAGCCGGAATATTCCAGTTTCAAACTGGTTTTGACCGGTTTCTGCTTCCTACCGAACCTCCAAACCGGTTTAAACCGGTTTTGAAAATCGGAAATTTTGACCCGATTTTTGAAAAAACCCTAAGGCTATAGCCTTTCCGTTTTTTCGATTTTTGTAGGTCAAAAAATCGAAGAAAAATCCGGTTTTCGGTGGGTTTTCGCCGGAATATTCCAGTTTCAAACTGGTTTTGACCGGTTTCTGCTCCCTACCGAACCTCCAAACCGGTTTGAACCGGTTTTGATAATCGGAAATTTTGACCCGATTTTTGACAAAACCCTAAGGCTATAGCCTTTCCGTTTTTTCGATTTCTGGGGGTTAAAAAATCAAAGAAAAATCCGGTTTTCGGTGGGTTTTCGCCGGAATATTCCAGTTTCAAACTGGTTTTGACCGGTTTCTGCTTCCTACCGAACCTCTAAACCGGTTTAAACCGGTTTTGAAAATCGAAAATTTTGACCCGATTTTTGAAAAAAACCTAAGGCTATAGCCTTTTCGTTTTTTCGAATTCTGGGGGTCAAAAAATCAAAGAAAAATCCGGTTTTCGGTGGGTTTTCGCCGGAATATTCCAGTTTCAAACTGGTTTTGACCGGTTTCTGCTCCCTACCGAACCTCCAAACCGGTTCAAACCGGTTTTGAAAATCGAAAATTTTGACACGATTTTTGAAAAAACCCTAAGGCTATAGCCTTTCCGTTTTTTCGATTTCTGGAGGTCAAAAAATCAAAGAAAAATCCGGTTTTCGGTGGGTTTTCGCCGGAATATTCCAGTTTCAAACTGGTTTTGACCGGTTTCTGCTTCCTACCGAACCTCTAAACCGGTTTTGAAAATCGAAAATTTTGACCCGATTTTTGAAAAAACCCTAAGGCTATAGCCTTTCCGTTTTTTCGATTTTTGGAGGTCAAAAAATCAAAGAAAAATCCGGTTTTCGGTGGGTTTTCGCCGGAATATTCCAGTTTCAAACTGGTTTTGACCGGTTTCTGCTTCCTACCGAACCTCCAAACCGGTTTGATCCGGTTTTGAAAATCGGAAATTTTGACCCGATTTTTGAAAAAACCCTAAGGCTATAAAATTTTGATCCTATTTTTGAAAAAACCCTAAGGCTATAGCCTTTCCGTTTTTTCGATTTTTGGAGGTCAAAAAATCAAAGAAAAATCCGGTTTTCGGTGGGTTTTCCCCGGAATATTCCAGTTTCAAACTGGTTTTGACCGGTTTCTGCTTCCTACCGAACCTCCAAACCGGTTTAAACCGGTTTTGAAAATCGGAAATTTTGACCCGATTTTTGAAAAAACCCTAAGGCTATAAAACTTGGGTTTTAGGCTTTTGCCTTCTATTGGTCCTTTCGCAGCTCTGCGTGGTTTTGATTGTTATCTATCCTGGAGGTTATCTTCTGCTGTTTCTGAAAATTTTCGCCACAACGCATGTGTAAAAAAATTTATTAATCTAAGACGGTCACGTTTACAAAATGTACACGATACAAAAACGGTTTAAAAATACGTTGAAGCAGCTGTGGTTAAATACCGTTGTAAAATACGCAGTTAAAAAATAAATAAGAAACGAGATGGAGAAAAGAAATGTACAAAAATATGAAGCAATTTGTAAAAAAAGGGGTTTTCTTAAATAGTGGTACAATACCCTTTCGTTAAAAATACAAAACATTAGTAATAAGTCAAGGTATTTTCTTGGTTTTACACCTCAGTGAACGTGGGACGGTTACTCTAGTGAGCGCTGGAGGCATCAGTTGGTGCAACTTGAAGTCTGGCAAGAATAGGTTTTCGGCTTCTGTTCTTCTTTTCTATAAAAGATAAAATCTAAGTTTTAGAAACTTTTCTTTAACCTTAACCTCCAGAAGAAGTCATATTTATAAATCACTATCGTAAAGACTTGGTCTAGCACATAACAACACAAAGGTAAAGATACAAAAGTTAAGTACATAGAGGCCGATTTAAAACTGATTATAAGTGAAATTAAACCCAACAGAGCATTATTTGGGGGGTGTTAGTGTAATCAAATATCAGCTTATCGACTCATACACGTTCGTTTAAACTTATTTCTACGCGAATTTACATGAAACCCTAATTTCTTTGATAGTTTATTTCAATCGGGATTTTGAAAGGGAACTGAAGATGACAGTTAGGCGAAACATATACGCTTGTATTCAATGTAAACTCGTTGACTAATTGTGTAAATATTTTCCATTCTCAGTTACTTATTAGTTAGTAGTTTCAAAACATCATAGCTCCTCGTATAAAAACCTCAGAAAAATTCTCATAGATTTATACACCCCCGTTTTAACTCCATTCCAAATTTAACTAAAACTTCAACAATTGTTTACAGTCTATAGCAATTATTTCTACTTACTGAGTTTTGCGGCAGAGGTATTTTTTGACCCACATCCAATCCACATTTTCTTAATACTTTTGGGATAATTTTTGTCAGGCATCGTATCAGTGTCTGAGAATCTCCAGTAATCGTCGCCCTTGAAGAAGTACGTTTTGCCTGAAAAGCAAAAACAAAACACCATGAACAATCAACTCTGGTTGTTTGATACAGAGTTGTAAGTCGGGCGGGCTTTTCAGGCCGGGTTTCGGGCTTGTACTTTCGGGTTCGGCCTCCAATTTCAGGCCCGTTTACTCTGATTTGAAATACCATTGTTTAACCTTCATTTAGGTCAGTGGTTTTTACCCGGGGAGAAATTCCTCCAAAGGAGAATTTTAAAACTTGAGGGGAAAGAATTAACTTCAATTTGTTACATGAGGTTTGAAAAAAGACACGTAAGCTCTAGGAATATAACCTGTGAAGTTAATAAAAGACCCGAATTGATTTTGTATAATTTAGCTTCCATTATGTACTATTTTAGAGATGAATTAAAATGTTTTAAATTGTGAAGGTCACATCGGACGGGTCCATTTTGGCTTGTTATAGAAATCATAATACATTATAATATAGTGGAAATATTACCGTTTTTCCACTGGATGGCGGCATTGGACTGATCGGGGATATTGTTCCAGTGAGAGCTTATCTTCAGTTGGCGAAACCTCCTCACACCATCGTATTGCTGGTATTCATTAAACCGATAAAAGTAGCCGTCTGCAAAACAAAACGAAAAACTACATTAAAAACCAACGCATGATTCTAATCAAAGACATATTAATACAGAAATCGTCTTTTTTCACGGAATGTCAGCTAGCATATGCCAATGCTCGATTCCATTTGAATAAGGTAAAGGTGATGATTAAGAGTCCTCAACCAAATATATCAAAACTTGGTACACTAGACGCGTCTTGTAGTATTTTTTTTCTTTTTCTGTACTTAATTAAAACCGTTTTATAATGATGGCAATACAATTTTTTCAGACAACCGCAATAAAATGGGTTAAACACAGTTTGTACGAGTTTTTAGCAGTTTTGTTTTAAATCAAGCTATGTTGGCGTTCCACAGGGATCTGTTTCGGGTCACTGCAGAACTAAACTTTCAGTTAACCACAGCACAACAAATCTATCTCTATATATGGCCCTTTCATTTTTCTTGACCCCATACAGAAAATGCCTAAACGTCGCATCTATCTTACTTAACAAACACACCTGCATACAAACACAGCCCTGGAAAAAAATGCCCCTAGTGGTGAAACGAATCTGCCTAAGCAAGAAAAGGCCATTATGAATGAACCCATGACATTTGAATAGACGGATATGCATAAACTTCCTAAAATGTAATCCATAAAGGAAAATGTTATGTGTGCTATACTAACACATGTAGATGAAAGACATTTGGGATCTTTCATATTGGGGCAAAGGCCGCACACACGACTACTTGGTGAAATGTGTAGACGGCGGCCATGAAACTTTTGGGCACTCACTTTTAAATACGTAGATATTTCCATCTTGACTCCATTGAACTGCGGCTTGCGGATGAGAGGGAAGTCCAAGATCCGACGAATTTCTTGGAAATCCTCTTTCTAGTTTTCGGTCAGGCGTGTATCTCCACATACGGTTGCCTGTTTAGCATCAAAGTATTTTTTTGTTAAACACTGAAACAGCAAGACGTTCTAACAACGACTTATTGCAACATAAGATACCGTCCACAATGTAAATGCGCAATGAATAATCTAATTAGAATGAACATACTGTAGCCAATATTGCTGCTTCAAACCCATGTTGAGGTTGGAAGTTTTTTTTAGCTGTACGTCCAAAATACGTTACTAAGTTTAGCTACTAGACAAACAGGTGCAGAGTTGTAAGTCGAGCCAAACTTTTACTGGCAACTGGCTTTCAGGCCTGGCTTCACACTGGACCATAATTGTGGCGAGAGTAAATCTAACTTTTTGGGTCTAATTCGGGCTTTAATTTCCAAAATTTGGATTTGGGTCAAATTTCGGGCAAGTGCTTTTGGGTTCGAGGCCCCACAGGTCCGCTTACAACGCTATACGCTGGTGAACACTTATGAAAGCAAACTTTGAAGACTTAAAAAATAATAACGGCAAGAAAGGTGAACAGAACATTTTCAAGTCTTTTGGCTTTTACAAAACTGTCTTAACTCTTACCTTTGAAGAAATAAGTGCGCCCTGTATGCTTCGAATAGGCTGCGGCGTTAACATTTGGAGGGAGCCCTTCCCAAAATCGGGAGCTCTTTCTCGGGTAACCATCTGCTACCCCACGATCGTTGATCTTCCAGTAGTAGGGACCACGTAGTGCGTACATCACATCTTTCTTCTGGTCTAAAAAAGAATTCAATGTCTAGGTAATTGTTTGACTGCAAAAACGAGCACAGTTTGTTACGCGAAATAAAATAGCAACCTGACATGAAATCTTATAGATTCTTTTTATGTTTTATACAAAAGCATCGAGCCAATAAATGATAAGCTGCAGAGAGCGAAACTGTTTTGACTCTACCGTCTCATAACTTTTGAAATCTTTTTTATGTTTCCAAAAAACTCAAGAAATCTTTACTAGTACATACAACTTACCATAAATCGTTGCATCAAATGACACCCTGGGTCCACAAATGTCCATAGCTCCAGGTCTAGGTGGGGTAGATGGAGTAGGCTTTGGTTTGCTGACTGGGGGCTTCGGTTTTCGCTTTTTCACCCCAGTATTGACCACCTTCTTTCCAGCTGGTTTTCCTATTTGCACAAAATTGAGGTCAGATGGCTGCTTGCAATCGCTAATGCTGGTTGTTTGTAAAGCGTTATGTGATTGAAGTCAAATTTGCATTTTTTGAGCACAAGATACCCAAATAAATTAAATGCTTATGAAGTAAACATTCAATATTATTAAAGCAAATTTACGATGCCTCAAAAAACAATATTATTAAAAACTATATAGTAATCCTCAGTTTAACCGGATTCGGTTAACCGTATAACACGTAACTTGAGGTACAAATAATTTGTAATGTGGCAAGACTTTAGCTAATCGACATCGGATAAACAGAATCTTTACCTAATCCGGACAAATGTTTTGGTCCTAACGGGTCCAGATTAAGCGAGGTTTACTGTTTATTACAAATGGAGTTCTTTACTTTCGTAACATGTAGCATTTATGAGACCTTTTGCATTACCCGTGTTGTATATAATCATCAAGAAATATGTTATATGTGTTGAAACTCACCATAAAGTTGTTGTATTCCAGCAATGTCGTCCTCGTGTAGTTTAAAGTTTGGTACATATCCTTGGTAGAAGGGAGCCATGAGGGAATTTCTTACACTGGAGTGACCCAAACCAAGAGCGTGACCAAATTCGTGGGCAGCGACAATAAATAGATTCACACCTGTAACATCATTACGATGACATCATAACTTGGAATTACTGTTTTAGCTCTGCTTATGGCCTGGGATGTATTGGGGGATCATATACATTGTCATTTATAGTTGAAAAGCCTTATGGTCTAAAAGCCAAAGCAAACACATATGACTATTGCATGAAATTTAATTTGTATTTAATCATCGCAATAGTGAAAGAGTGCCCTCTTTTAAAACTTTACATGCAGTTAAATAAATAAATGATTGGACTGAATTTGATTTTGCCAGTATCATGTCCTACTACTCATCTTTTAACTGAAGAAGTCAATTCTTATCAATTTGACAAAACAGCTTTATACCTGTGTCTCCCTCCATTGTGTAGAGTTCAGCATCGTCAAAGTGAGCCCGACCATCGCTAGGAAAGAAAGCATGAGCAAGAGTTCCACCTATAACATATGCTAAGTGTTAGTTATAGATTTGCCTTTAAAATGTGTACAACCCGTATTCTAGCTACAGGTACCACCCACTTACACTTTATATTTAAAGCCATTGCAGAATATTTAGCCTGCTGAGGCCATAAAACCACACAACTGCACGGTTGGTTTAACAGGCGTTAGGAATACGAATTTAAGCTGCTCGGAATAGCTTCGCATCATGATTCGTAGAACTCATGTTTTTTCCAGAAACTAAATTCGCCGGATTTAAAATTCCACTGTTTATCTCAGTGGTTCCCGACCGGGGAGGAATTCCACCCAAGAGAGAAATTTTAAAACTTGAAGGGAAGAATTTACTTTAATTTGCACATGTACAAGTTTAAGTGTGGTTTATTGCTTTTTTTATAATAAAACCCCACCTTTACCATTATTGCTCTAAACGTCAGTATTTTTACACAATTTTTAGTATTATTTAATGTTTTTTACGCCATCCATCGGTATGTAGCAAACTTTTCTGTAATGAGTTCCTACGTTAGTACAGTTACCAACAATTTCATATTCAGAAAAAAGCTTAAAAAAATAACAAAGTCATATCTTTGAATAATCATTAAATAAATAGCAAAGTCATGTCTAACACCTCACGTTCTTATCGACTAAAAAGGAAACCCCATGACAAGATTATATCTGAGTTATAAAGCTTAACATCGTCTGTGCAAAAAGACGAAACTCAGTTGATATTGCGGTTGTCACACAATAGTACAAAGCTTTGGCGGTTTAAAGTCGGTTAGAAAAAGTCACGTTTAGCCAACACCGGGCACTCATTCGAACCAATATAGAACAAATTTTCTCAAGGGGTATGACAATGGGTCACTGCAGGACAACGAAATGACGTTGAAAACCTATGGACCATCCAAATTGAGAAATTTAGTACAAGAACTAGGATTGCAGAAAATATGCTTGTACGCAAAATGGATATTTTAAAGTAGTACTTTTAATTTGATCATTATTTTTTTAGCTTGTTTGGTATCGGGCTAACTTTGCTTACCAATAAATTCGTGGACTTAAGTAAAGTTCATGATAAACATTAAGTCATTCGTCCTTAAGATTTTAAAATATATATATTTCGTTATAATCGTATCAACAGTATCTGTATGTCTTCATCCACCAACAACGGGCTGGGTAATTCTTTTTTAAAGTTTGAAGTATAGTAAACCTCGGTCAATCTAGACCCGTTTGGTCAAAAAAAATTGTCCCGATTAAGCAAAGATCCGTATTAACCGATGTCGGTTAGTTAAAGCCTTACCACATTACAAATCATCTAAATTTTGTCCAGATAAGGCGAAGATCCGGATTAATCAACTGTAGAAGTAATGACAGGTAATGTGTGAGATAGGTGTTTTACCTTTTCCGTCAAAGGGATATGAATCGTCATGGGTTCCTGATCGAAACTCGATTTTAAAGTTTGCCTCGGCCTCGGAAAATACTTGTCTAAACTTCAGCTTAGTGACGTCAGCCCACACATTCCACGCTCTGTTGATATAATACAAAGTTAAAGATTTTTTACATAGACTTTTAAGTAGGAGATCAAAGAGCTACAGAAAGAGATTGGTTCAAAGTTGTAATTTGGGCTAAGTTTTAACAAAACAAGCTTGGTTTGGACATGGCCTCATTTGTGCGGCAATGTCACCAACTTTTTTGGGGGGAATTCGGGCTTTGTTTTATAAAAGTCGGCTTCGGGTTTTAATTTTGTACTTTTGGGTTCAGGTCTCAACTGTGGGGCCGGTTACAACTTAGGGTTGGCTGCTTCCTAATTTGCGTGTTTGAATTTATTTTGCCAGTACTGTAAAATTAAGTTTATCATCAACTAACCTTCTGATGGAATCGAAAACCTGTTTTTTCGTCAAATCGTTGGTAAGATGGTCTTCGTTGATCCAATATTTAAGACCAGTTTGTGACCAAGCGCCACCTGAAACAAACAACAAAAAACGTTATTGTTAGATTTTCGGCGATAACTAGCTAAATTTAGACTGGTTTTAGTTAGGCGCTTATAAGGCTCGGGGTAAAATATTTTCAGAGCGTATAAACTTTTACTCTACTTTCTCATGTGGAACGAACGTCTTTATGTCGCAAGAGGTTCAAAAAGTTTTTTAGTGAAAAAACTTATTTGTACGCCATGTTGGCTGTGGTGTCTTGGAACCTACAATCACACTATCTACGTCAGTAATTCTAATTTTCTGGGACATAAACTTTTGACTGTGGAATAAATTTTATTGTTATAGCACTTTAGTTGGGAGAAATATCACGTAGTGACGACATGATAAGAAAGTGCAACAGTTTAAACGACACACCAATTCTCAATGTCCTGAAACAGGTTGAACAACCTTTTCAAGCCTGTGTAACACTATCAAGAGTGGGCGAAACGGTAAATATTTGAAGTTTCCAGCTCAAGCTAATGAGTGTTGAAACGGCGAAGCAAACAAACGTAATACAAATAAATCCAACGTAGTATGATTTGCTACAGGTAGCTACAATTGCTTGAGACAGTTATATCTAGTTTGGAATTCGCAAATTTAAAAATTAAGAAGTTTTTTTTACCTTCTACGTTGTATCTTTTTCCTCGGCTCTTTGCTCTGTTTTTTCGGGCTCTTCGCCCCTTCTTCTTGCGCCTAGCCATTCTTTGGCGCTTTTTGCTGCGATACTTCGAATTGGCAGTATTTCCTGGTATTCGAAGATAAACGGTATTGGCTATTTTATCAATTTCAATTTTGTTTTCCAGCAAGCTCATACCGAAAATAACGTTCTTTCTGAACGTCAAACTATTTGTTTTGGAAACAGGAAAATACATAATATTTCTATGAAGTCTATGTATTCCTATCACAAATACACAATTATTGGAGTCATTTACTTGGCGAATCAGAGTCAACTCTGAGTCCTAAAGATTGGAGAGTTACGACTCGAGTCAAAGTTATCGGACCAAACAAATTAAATAACCAACCACTTGAAAAGTTCAAAAAACTATAGAATATAAACAATCGTCGATATTTTCCACAAAATTAAGTGTATGATTACAAGACGGTTACATATTATCACTAAAGGAGCTCCTAGCATTCCGAAATAGTTGTTAAAATTTTAAAAAGGAGTTTACATATACATCAACAGGACATTATTACACCACATGTCCATAGAATATGCCGACCATTATTTGTTCATGGCAAAGCAACAGGTCCGACAGTAAAGAAATCTTATTCACCTGAATTTCCCATATTGAATGCGCCCAAGGTGTCTTCTACCCCACAACGAGGCATTGCCATCATTTCAACCGTTTCAGCGTTAAGCTGTCCCGTGTCAGGCAGGCCCGCCATTTGCTGAAAGGTTCTACAAAAAAGAAAATTCAATTTATAATATAGCTGCCTTTGTGGACCTTGTCGTTCAAGCGAAACCAGAATACGCCCCAGCCCACGGCACGCTATTTCACCGCTGTGGTTGTTATTATTTCCTGAAAAGGGTTTTTCATTGGCAAATACCTGATCGATTTTTTGAGACTCTTTGGGTCAACAATTTCTGCAAGTTTGTTCCTGGTGTTTTTCGACATGTATCCAAACTTATTGAGGTAGTCCTTTAGAAACAAAAATACAAATATTAAACTGTGCACATTGAATAACATTTTTGCAAGTGTAAATGTTAGGTTTAAGTTAATTTGAACAAAAATATTAAAGGGGTAAATACTATTGCACTAGCATTATCAATTATATTTCATTTATTGTGAAGTGTATTTTGAAACCTAAAAAGTGTTTTGTTTTTAATTCGTTAGTTCATTTTTTCGAAGTGGTTGAAAAGGGTATTTTAAGTTGCATTCAGTAGTAAACCAAGTCAATTTATCTTTTCAAGTTTGCATTCAAAAGAAAAGGAAAATATCAAAGGAATGCAAAAGTAAATGATCTTGATGTGAAAAAATAATCAAAAACGAAAATTTCCCATTCTCTGATTCGCGTAATGAACGGAATTTGTAAAAAAAATGACGTCATTTGGTCATGCATCACAAGATAAACTAAACTAAAGCCGTGCCTGTCATTCGCGCTTAAGGGAAGTCACCTTGCCCAAGTTCACGACTTTCACAACGATTGGTGAAGTCGAGTCGGTGAAGCGATCGGGTAGATTTAACAACTCGCGTTGCACCTCGCCCGTTAGCGAGTCAACGAGTTGTGAGAGTTGCGACTCGATCGAACCCGTCAGCGAGTCGAGTAGTCGCTCGTTACTCGCCGTCACGTGAACTGTTACGTTGGTTATGACGTCATTGAGTGACGTGCTTGACCCGAAGATAGTGCTCCAAAAACCAGAACGCTAAATACCAAATAAATGTGGCAAATTTTAAGATATTTTTTTCTGTGTGTTTTTGGTTAATCATATTATTTTTTTTTTCGTTTTAAATTTCAAACTAAATAATTTTTTCTTGTTCGGAAAAAGAATTATGCTTTTCTAATGCCAATAAATTGTCAAAAGTGGCGAGAAATTGCATGCAATCATTTCACACGCCAAACGACTATGTTATGACCCCAGGTAACCTCTATCAATCATGAGCAACTTAAGCTTGACCTTGACCTGAGGTTGTTCCGCATGGTTAACCAAGCTTTAAGCGGTTTTTGCAGAGTCGCGTAACGCTGTTATGCTGCAAATAACCTCAGCACAAATTAGAGGTTTGCTTGACGCGACAGTATGTTTGCAAAGGATGAAATTTAACACGTGGCGAAAAGGATTTCATAAACATAAGTTATAAGGTAGCAGTTTAGGTTCATTGTGTTTTCAGGCCTCGCTGAAAAGTGAGCCCGACTTATCTTTTCATATTGTGATTTTATCAGAAAAAATGCACAAAAACACACCTTAAAAATTTTCATGACTTGTTGATATTTGTGTCAGATATACATTAGTTATTTGGAACACTATACACGGATCTGAGTAAAATAACGCTCCAAATAGACTTAAAAAGTTGCATGCTTTATTAATCGAACGTTTCGGCAAATGCTGATGCCATTATCAGTGATATGAGGCCACTTATAAGTTAAACCCATTCATAAACACTTGATTCACATAAAAGATTAATCAAAAGGTTACATCAGTTATGTTATGCCGTTATACAATACGGACTCTAAAGAATTGGTCCCATTTTTGCCTTATTCCCACTATTAAGAAAACAACATTCTAACCACACCCTACTTTTTATCGCGCGGTCTAATCTATGCGTCGGAAGCACGTAGATTTTCCATTAATTATCGGTTAACGGGCTGAATTGGCCAAATTCCAGGAGTCCCCTGTGAGAAGTGTAAATATTTGACAAATAACAAGCACGAACAATTTTTTAGGTAAAACGAGAGTGATTGATTATGAAGAAAGCAAATTTTGGGTCGGAATTTATAAAATCCCTGTTTCTGGGCATCTGCTCCACTTAATATATATTGTAATTATTGTTTGTAGACAGAATAAGTATAGAAGACTGTATGTTAGGTTAAACAGAGTTGTAAGCAGCCCCGAAAATTAGGGCCTAAACCATAAATTAGTTGCCGAAACCCGATTTTTACTCCTTTTGACCAAAACCCGATTACAAAATAATATATTTTAGGCCCTAAAGTTTGAAAATTGAGACGCAAAATTGGTCGAATATAAAGTCAGGCCGTTTTATTTAAAAAAAATCGACTAGGTGCAGAGAGAATGGCATCACAGAATATACATCCTCCACAGTTTATTGCACTTGTAAACCCTGTGTATACACAGTAGCAACGGACCTTAACAAGATTTCCAATTCTAAGTACCAAGCCTCTGTTAAGCTTGACTTGGGTTGCAAAAGATAATGTAAACTCAAGTCTCCTAAAATCCGGTTTACAAGTTTAATCAAAACTTACCGACTAGAAAAAAGTTTTCCACATTCTTAAAACATTGTTCATCAAAGGATGTAAAGATTTTATTAAGTATAAAATTATATGTTTTTTTATTCCTCGCGTGACGTAAAGGGATTATTTGGTGAGGGTTTGCTTTGTGTGTAACCAGTTACTCATAAGATTGACCCGTCCGATAGAACGGGATAAGCGTGACGTCACAATCAATATACGTCATGAAAAAATAACAATAATTTTTTTCTAGCGTTTCCGTTTTGTCTCAAATATCCAGACAGTATAAAATAGCGATGTCATATATTTTTTCATATTTCAGTTGTAAAAATTGTGTTTAAAAGTAACAC
This sequence comes from Phallusia mammillata, assembly GCF_965637545.1. Lineage (NCBI taxonomy): Eukaryota > Metazoa > Chordata > Ascidiacea > Phlebobranchia > Ascidiidae > Phallusia > Phallusia mammillata. The sequence goes on along the minus strand of NC_137259.1, from coordinate 4,690,659 downwards.
TACTTACATATTTTAAATCTTTTTGCCTTGTGGCATATATCGTTGAAGTACATTTTACAAAAAAATGCGTAAAAATGGACTAATACGAGCGTTGGACGATTTTCGGCAGCTTCTCAATACTAAGCTACTTTATGTGGTCTTGTGTCCCAAAACCAGTTTTATTTGACAAAATTGCAAAGGTCAAACTTAGTGTAAATGTTAAGGTGTCTAGAACCACCACTTTGGTCCATTTGGCGCCAAGCCGCATGAAAAGCAAGCACCTGGATTGTATGGGATTACTTGGGTCAACAAGCATGGTAAAATTCGTTTTCTGTGGTCTACTTGTAACTGATAGGGAGATTTAACTTTTAGTGGCGCAACAGTTAACAAGCGTTTACGAGGGATTAAGGTTTAGTGGTAAACTTTCGGGACAAAGGGTTAAAAAATAGCGCGTTTGATAACCAAGTTCGATTTGAATGGGTATTCATGTACCTAAAAAGTTGATATTTTAAATTAATTTTGTCGTTTAAACGCTACCAGTATACGAAAAGTGTATAATGTTTAAAACTGTAAATTTTGTTAAATCATGAATTTTTGTCAAACCTAAATTGTTAAATTAAATCTTAAATGTGAAATAAATTTGTCCTTTAACATGTGCTGAAAAGCGAATTTAAGCTGTAAATCAGACGGTTGTTATATATTTAATTTGTGGGTGTAGCCTCACCAGAAACATCCACTAAAAATCGGTGAGTCATTTTCTTTTCAAATGGGCAGAATTGAGTGTGTGCTGAAAATATCTTTATTTCCTAACACTCTTTATCCATATTGAGGTTTGTCACGATTACAGTTTGTTGTTTAATCTATTCGATTTGTTTAAATCCGAAATTAATACCGAATTTCAACACCAGTTTAAATTGCCACTTAAATTTTTGCAGGGGAGCATAGATCTTACATTGTTATTTAAAGGGACCACGCGGCCCGAAATATACTTTTAGGGGGCCACGGTCCATGAAAGGTTGAGAACCACTGGGCTACACTAAAGTATTTGTCAGTCGACCAATAGAAGTTATAACTTACATAAAAACAATAGAAATCATCAGTGTACTTACAGCTGCAGCTGCCGCGTTAAACCGACTCAAATCTCCGAGTCCTCTGGGTGCCGATTGTCTAATGGATCTCGGAGCATTGGGATTAGGATCTGGTGCCGGAAAGGAGACCACGGAGACAAGGATCGTTGCTAAGACGATAGGGATTTTCATCCTTACACTTCTTTGCTCTTTCGTCTATATGTGACTTTACGTTGCGAAGTGTTGTTTAGTATTCAGCGCAGCGGTTTGTTTTAAGTAGTTTAAGTTCGTTGTTTAGGTCGTGCTTTTTTTCTAAAAATAAGAATTGCAATTAACGTTGTTTAGTTTGAAATTACTTTGAAAAGTTTACTTTAAAAATAAGTTTTCAGAAGAAACCACCTAACATATGCCTTTCTTGCTCAAAACGATTTACAAGAATAAACTATAAACAAGCGACTAAGCACACTTTAGGCGGATTTCCTATCACTTTTGTTGCGATGTTGCACCGTTACCACCTTGGTTAAAACTAACGAGATTTGCATTGACTTGTATAAAACGTACTTATTTGATTTAATTTTAAACAATTTATCCTTCAGTTACTGCAAAATCCAGTAAAACCAAGTACAAAAAATACGGTGTTATGCACTATTAAAAATGGTTGTTCAATCTTTATCAAGTTATACATTTTACATTAGGCTGTTTTTGTCGTTTAGTTTATAAACCGAAACTGTATTTGAATGGCAATAAATATGCTACTGTGCCAAACACCTTAACACCAAAGCCACGAAAGCCTACAAATACCCCCAAGTTATAGGCTAAACCTTAAACTTTACGAGCTACCAATGCTTTCAGTTAACAAACCACAGCTTTTTGTATTTTGCAGTGAGAAGCTATACCTCAGTTGCAATTCCACTTCGTCTGTGTACCTTCTAGCTCAAGGGCTCCGCTTTTATGCCCTCGTGCCGCGCTTAAACAAAGCGTTTTTTTTGCGTCATCGACTCCAAACACCGCGACAGGTGAACAGCGCGGTTCCTTTAGCTGGGAGATCGAAGTAACTTTCTCAATACTCCCGAGTCGGGTCAAAGGAACTCGACGTCTAGGCTTTCGAGAAATGTTTAATGCTTTGAATATTCCTTGCAAGATTGTGGTCTAGACCATGCATGCCGTCGTGCTGTTGTTGAAGGTAAATTTAGCAAGGATTTTCAGTATTTTGAAGTGTTTAGCATTACTATTTGGTGACAAACACATATAATGTTACTTCTTAACAACACATTCGGGGATATATCTTACACTTTGTGGTATGAGATTTTCATGCATAGGGATTTCTATAAACATTACATATAGCGTTCTTAGCAGAACCAAGTTTATTCCATAAAAACTGGGTGTTTTTTTACTCCTTTGGGAACCGGTTTGTTGATTTCAAATAGTTGATCGAATTTATTTTTTATTTTTCTCTTTTCTCCTAAAATGAGAAATTTCTGGTTTCTATGTGCTTGGCACAATTATTACTTAACATATGGCACACGTGTTTTGAGTTGATTTACAATTAAAACCTCACCGAATTTGGAATTGTTCCTAAAATAAAATGTTTAATTAGTATTACGGCCTGTGGTTAAATTCTTGCGGCCATGATCATACGGTTCTGAAAAATCTTTAGTTTAGATAATTCTTGGGAATGTTATGTTTGACTTCACAATTTCGGAATGCCTAGGTTATTTGATTGCAACACAAAAAAACAGAAACTTTTCTCTGAAAGTAGTATTACAAATTAAATGGAATCCTTTTCTCCTAAAATGGTGTAAGAGCCCAGTATACTATTCTACATACAACATGGCACAAAAAAATACGAATAGAAAATTGACAAAAACAGCTAATTAGTACCGCATTGCGCAAATTGGGGTCTACCGACTTTCGAATGAGGCTTTAGGGGTGAAAAAACAAGTCTGGGGTCCGTTTGCAGCAGCGGATGTCGCCAGTATTCAATTCTCATTCCCAAACCATTTACGACGTCACAAATATATCATTCTGACGTCACAATTCCGTACCACCTATCAGAATTAATTGGCCATAAGAGTCAAAAGCGTAGATTGATCACTTCAAAAAATGTGTCTAATCGTTAATTGCTATGTTCCACCGAAGGTTGGCTTTGCTGAGTCATCAAAGGGTAATTTTGTCTACGTAATAAAGCGTCTTCGTGATGTAACAATACAACACGGCCAGGTTTTTGTTTTTGTGGTACTCGCACGAAAGAGGTTCATTTCTCCTAAAGCCCCTTTTCACAGGTGAAAGTCTATGAGTTAAGCAAATATATTTTGTAGTTTGTTAACGCAATGGCTTGTTTAGTTGTCGATTAGTGAGCAAGCAAGCGGAAATCGTGTGCAATTAGACGGGTTTTATTATTTGCATTGGATCGTGTTACATTGTAACGTTCACCCTAATGTCCTTTGCAATTATGCGTAGTGACTCTGACCGCTAGAAATCCTTTTCGATGGAAATTAGGCTTTAAATTTTTCGTGCAAAACTTAACCAACCTAGACCGTTTCAGACACTTAAATAATTAGCAAATTTTAGAATAAATTGGTACAAATACGAAACATTGATAAATTATGGGAAGAAAATTTGCGGCCAAGTAGTTATATGATACTTTCTTCTGCAAAACGTGCCCAATTTGGCGTAAAATGACAAGTTATTGTTTTCAGTCAACACTTTACATTGGGTCGTGTTCAATTATGGGTTTGGCGACGCTATGCTTCAATTACTTCTTCAACTTTTCAACTCAAAAAGATGCAAACAAAATTACGCCCTTAGATAACATACTAAATGTGTTGCAACTTTAGTAAAATGAGATATTTATTGGAAATTTACTTCATAAGTCTGCGTCGTATTAAAAACAAAATTCTGCAAAAAAAGTTGCATTAATTACAGAATTTTGAAACACAAAATGGCTCTGTTTCATAAATAAGAAATTGTATTTAAAAGGCAGCACGAAACAAAAATTTTACTGAAAAATTCGTACAAATTCGTCACTGAAATGAAAAAAACACTATTTTTACCAGAATGCATTACTTTTTGAAAAAATTTGAAGCTATATGTATTTTTATGCAATGCGTCATTGTCACATTTCCCTCGTATGTGCAAATATTTGTTTCCTAAAGTTTTCCAAGTCGCGTCGTAAACGGACAATTTAACTTTAACAACTTTCCAAATCCTTGTTGATTCAAACACAATTATGGTTGCGAATTTGATCCCACGGGAGCTGTCGATATCCGCTCTTACGGGCAAAAACGTCACAAAATTCCCCAAAACTTTATTGACGTGGTCGATCCTTGTATTGTTTGGCGATTTTTTCTACGAAACTCGTAAGTTAAAAATGCCAGAGTGGTTGCTCATAGCTCGACAAGCGTATAACCTTTCCTGTCGGACACGCTTGAATGCGTTTTGTCGCACGGTTACGCACGACTGATCGCGAAGTTCGTGTGGGTCAACTAAAACGTGAGTTATGAATGTTGTCGCTCTAAACAAGATTTGTGACAAAAATAATACCGTATTTTTTTGTGCGCTCACTTGTCACTAAAAAGTTAAAATAATCCACGATGTGTCACACAACGTCCCATGAGATAAGAAATTGGGCTAAGAAAAACGTTGAATAGGGCACACATTGGGTGATTAATCAACGCATGTTAAATGACTTGACGTCGACTAGGGAATTATTAACTAGCGTAAAAGCGGATGACGGCAAAGTTAAGCTTACGTTTCCGTAAACCTGACACCTCAATAAGTGAATTCACGATGCTGAGGGGCAAAGTCCACTTTAAACAGTTGGTAAACATTGACTAATATGTTTTAATCCCCAGCGTAATTTTGTAGTATGTTGTTAATGTGTGTAATAGTTCAATTACGTATGCATGTAAGTATAGTTGCACCTAAGATATAGTAACGTAGAAATCTAGCAAATTTTAAGGGCCGAAAAAGTGCTAAAACATTATTTGAGGTCAAATTTAATTATGACAAATTCAATATATGGTTTATGACAAATTTAAATGTATGTTTTTACTATATTTTGCCAGCTTTTCAGCATAAATCAATGATCGTTGCTTGTATTGAACTCATATCTACCCGAAATCGCGTGAAAATAATTAGTAGACCTGTTAACATATAAGTTAACATTTAATTAGCATAAGTTGCTAAAAAATGATTTTTTTTTGTAAAAATTTAAACTGTGCACATTTTGTATTACGTTTTCCTATTAGAAATTTATATGTTTTTTAGTAAATAGGACTTTTATATGTCCGATACTTGTGTCGTAACAGCATATTTGTGTCGATTAAATTATTGCCAAACTAGGTCAAATAAAAATCGTGTCAACCACCATGTTTCATTATTTTTCCACATTTCTCCTAAAACCTTTCGTGAGAAAACGTACCAAGATGTTTACCAGTGATAAAAAACATAGTAATCATCCTTATAATAACCTTATATGTCACTAAATCGGGCTTCTTTGTAAAAACGCATGATGACTGATATTCACTTCCATGTTCTCGTAACATTAAATTGTTTATCGCACGTAACTTCACTTAATAATTTCACGTGTAATAGGTTTCCTAAGCCCAAGGGCACAAGATAACAATAAAAAAGGAAATCGTCTGTCGTGGGTTCGAATCCCACCAGACATTTTTGTGATCAATAACACGAACTTGAAACATATTTTTTCACTGACTTAATAAGGGGCTTTCAATAAAAAATTTTAATGCCAATTTTAATTTGGAAACTTGTACTAAAACTTTATGCAGAATCGATTTAAAACGAAACAAAACTGTTTATGTGATAAACATAACAACTATAGAACGTAACCTACAACTGTATGTTGAATGTACATATGTAACATAATTAAGCTTTTTTGCGGGCGTTCCACAACTTAAACAAATTAAAAACGAATTTATTTGTGATTTGTATGTTACTTTTTGTTAAACAAAACCAAAAAAGCATGTTTACAACAAATTAAGTAACAAAAGTAAATCAATTATCTGCTGTTTAAGGTACAAGAAGCAACAACATTTCAGTTCTTGTTTGTATACGATATTATATGCACCAACTTGGTAGCAATATTAGCAATTTGGGTCGGGCTTTCATAGTTCGGGTTCGGGCTTAAGTTTAAATTAAACAGGCTCGATTCGGATCTGACTTCAGAGCTGTAATCGGGCCTGAAATTCGAGCCCGAACCCGGCCCGAACCTGAATTTTTTTAGGCCGTTTAGGCCCAAAAGTTTGATTATAATTTTGACAGGCTATAATAAAAAATACATGCTCATTGGACATTAATAGACGGTGGCCTAAACAAGACGTTTAAGCACTGTCGGGTTATATCCAGCAATTACCTACTTGGCGAGGTAATTTATATTTCAAAAAATTAATTAAACCAAGTTAAGTCAGGCCCGAATCAGGCCCATCTGTTTGACCAACACTTGGCTTCGTTTGTACCACAATTTTATCAACTTTTGGGGCTACTACGTTTTTGCTTTTCAAATAAAACGGTTTCGGGCTGATTTTGGTGCTTCTACATTCGTGTTTAGGCCTTGTTTATAACTCCAAGTCAATCTCCTTTTACCAAATTTGAAGGTGCACTTCCCAACCAATGAACCGCAAAATTCGTCGAAGTACATGTATTTTAAACATAAATTCATCCTTATCGTCTTTAAACCCATCAAAATACGACAAAGAACTAGAAATATTTGATGGTAATTAAGCTTTAATAGGCCACATGGTAGGCGTACAGCTAACTATAGAGTACAGTTAGGCACACCTTTCAATGTTATTGTGCCAAATACGTAGCCACACAGTGGTGCGTATCTGTAGTTAGGCAAAACAAAACCTGACGTTAATTTATTATTAAAAATCATTGCCAAAAATGGTTGTAGCGTAATTTAGTGACAACTAGTCCGATTGATGGTTAAACACAAGATTAACATGGGTTATATTTAAACTGTGTTTTGACTATCACATCTGTCTGTCAGACATTTACCTTCTGGTGGGATGAAATTGGTCGCAGACTTTCTCCATACCGTTGGCGCTAGGTCTCTATAGCTCGCCCTTATGGTTAGAATTTATTCGTTTTTAATTCTATTATGAAATCATCAATTCATAGCAGTACCATTTGTTAAGTGATATGCCTTACCTAATAAATGCGTCTGATATGGAGTTGTAAGTCGGACCGGGTTTTTCGGGTCGGATTGGGCTTAAGTTTTGAATAAAACGGGCTTGACCTTTCACTTGAACCAAAATTTCACCAAATTTTGTGCCTAATTCAGGCTTGGTTATTATTAAATGCTCGTACGGGCCGGGTTTCAGGCTTTTCCTTTTGGGTCTGGATCATTGTTTTGATCCCGCGCTTGTTACTCCGCACCGGTAACCATCTATTTGTTGGGCACTGTCAAAAAAAACACTCGCCAATGAAAAAAGGTTTACGGACACACGAAAAAGTTGTTACAAAACAAAAAAAGTTGTTACATACCTTCAAAAGTAAAACGCAGTACTCCAGGCATAGACATTGTGCCGAATCAAGTCAATACCCCAGCATGTAACATAAGGCATTGGCTATCCAATCTATTTTGCAGCAGGTCGTAAGAGTAACTTCAGGTGAAAAAAAACTTACTTTTTGCATCTAAAAGCAAAAGTTACAACAATATCCTCGCCTTGGACAAAAGAAAAGTTGTTAACTTTACCCTAATAAAAGCTTTGACTGACTAATATCATTCAAGTCGAAGCAGTCATGTACAAAACACAGACACTGACCAAGTTGTGCTTAAGGGTCTCGTCTAACAATTAACATTCCTGGCACTTTCTTTGATTTCGATTGGTTTGTTTTCCTGAACTGAATGCATCTTGAAACACATTGGATCCACGAAACACATTGGATCATGCCAAACCATGTTTCCCACTATACAGTTTCATGTCAGATAAAAAGTAAATGTAAGTTAGATAATTTAAATTATTCCACAAAATGCTGCAATAGCCAGTAGATCAGGGGTGGGCAAACTATACGGCCCGCGGGCCGCATGCGGCCTGGCAAAGGAGTTCATGCGGCCCGCCAAATGTTCGTAAATTTTACAGAGAAAGTTACCGAGCAACGCTAAATAGTATTATAAGCACAGGCGTAGAGTTTAAAAAAAATAAAAAAATACCGAGAGTGCGATTTGCCAATAACTATACCACGTGAAGTATCTGTACCCGTACCATATTGAGGAACTAAATACAAATACTTTTTACGTGCTTTAGCCTGTTGTTTCTGCCACGTTATTATGCAAATCGTCACTTGACACATTTTCTTTCTTCGAAAAAAGTAAATAAAAGTAAAAGCGATTCACGTTTTCAAATACAGCCCACTTTGTACTGTTGACGCCAAAACTTTGATCACTTTTGATCAAGTTTAGGTCTTTGCAGTACTTTGCAAACGGACTTTAAACACGGCTTTGGAATCGTTAGCACAAACCTGCACAACACCTAAAGATACTAAAAGCGGCTCGCATTGTGTAATGTTGGCGCAAGGAATTTATTAACCAAAAAACGCCCTTGCAATTGTAGCGTTTTAACCAGTGTTGGTCCAATCATGTGACAACAAACGTATTTGCACATAACTGAAAATATGCTATGTTAATATTTTGAGCTAGATCAGCCGTGCACAACCTGCGGCCGTACGGCAACATGCGGCCGCGGAGACGAGTTTGTGCGGCCGTGAACATGTGTATTAAAATACATGTACTGGCGGCCTTGACGTAACTAAAACTGTTTTGCCAAATATTTAGTTTTTTAAACTGCTAAAAACAGTGAGACTGGAAAAAAGATTACCAGCCTAGTAACTATATGCGCCAGGCTTTTTATCCGCTTATTGCGTGCAAACAATGCCCCCAAACAGGCACCAAAATCGTCACAATACAGATTATGACGTCATAAACAGTTAGCTTCGTTTAGCTAAACTTATGCACCAAGTTAGAAATTAATAATAATCTGAGCACTTTTGGCGGCTTTAAATGGTATATCTATATGTATATGTATATATGATATAAACCTTATTCTATACATCAGTTATTTTAAAACAAAAAACAAGCAAGCAATGGCGGCCGTTGGTAAAATACTATGCGGCCCCATAAGACTAAGAACTTTTAAATGCGGCCCTTGCACTGAAAAGTTTGCCCACCCCTGCAGTAGATAGTGTTAAACCATTATTATATTCTTTCCTAAAAAGCTTTTTACAAAAAAAACTGAATTTATAATAATGCATGTTTATTTTGATACTGTTTGGTACAAGAAGTATAAAGAGGCAAAATATGGTCAATTTAGTGTAATGAGCGCGCACGCACAGTTTCGTTTTTGATTTGAGGCAGTTGACCTCTCCAATTGTGCAAACAACCAGAGAGGTATGCCTCGTGGATACCATCAGCCTTCCACCTTCTACAGAGATGGATGTAGATTGTAGACGGACGATACCTACCTCACGCTGACAGTAAGACTATTTCTACCTTTTCCGTGTTAGTAGGCCGTAGCGAGGAGTTTTGTGGACGAACGGGTCTACGAAGCGCAAACTGTTTGGGTGTGGTCAAAGATAATAAAGTTAAAGTTCGTCTGGCCAACTTTAGCGATGATACGATCGATGTGCTTGACGGGACTCGCATAGCTGCAGTTACACCGGTGCATGCTTATGGTCACATTGATAGTCTAATAGATGAATGTTGCGTTCGGACAAAGTTCCCATGATAAATGTGTATGCACAAATGCGTGGCGTTCACAAAGGTTGACCGATGTGTGCATTGTTTCGCCGAAGGGTCAAGATGAAAGAGTACAGAACGACGGAGAACACTGGAATGCCGTCCGAGACGGAGTTACCATCGGCTCGGGGATCAATTCCAGTCAATTGAATGAAGTTTTGAATCTTCTACGCCGTCACCAGGATGCATTTTCGACAACCAGTTCAGACCTTGGACGAACCAATATTTCGCGCCACGTTATCGACACCGGCGATGCCCCACCTGTTCGTCAACCACCACGACGAATGGCCCAAACCCATAAGCAACAAGTGGAGAACATAAGTGGGGAAATGCGAGAACAAGGACTGATTCGCCCTTCGACATCTCCATGGTCCAGTTCCATTGTTTTGGTGAAAAAGAAGAGTGGTGAGCTACGCTTTTGTGTTGATTATCGTCAGGTGAATGAAGTTACTAAGAAAAATAGCTATCCGATACCGCGGATCGATGACAGCCTAGATGAAATGTCCGGTTCCGTGTATTTTTCGACGCTAGACCTAAAATCCGGCTATTGGCAAATACCAATGGACGAACGTTCACGAGAAAAGACTGCATTCGCTAGTCACATGGGCCTTTTTGAGTTCAATGTCATGCCGATGGGCTTACGTAACTCTGCAGCTAGTTTTCAGAGATTAATGCGAATTGTACTGCAGGGCATTGAATGGCAGGGTGCGCTGGCATATCTAGATGACATCATTATTTACGCCAGGAGCTTCGATGAACATATGCGTCGTCTGGAGGATGTTCTACTAAGGTTGATCAAAGCTGGGTTAACCCTTAAACCTTCGAAATGTGACCTCTTTAAAGATGAAGTGCGATTCCTCGGTCACATTGTCTCAAAGCAAGGTATTTTATGTGATCCCGATAAGGTTCGGGCTGTCAAAGAATGGCCGATCCCGAGGAGTGTCAAACATGTGCGTCAATTTGTAGGCTTAACATCCTACTATCGCAAGTTTGTAAAAGGCTATGCATCTATTGCTGCTCCCTTGCATAAATTAACTGAAAAAGGCTGCCGTTTTATATGGACCGATCAATGTCAACAAACGTTTTCATCGTTAAAACTAGCGCTTACCACAGCTCCTGTGCTGCGTTATCCAGATTTTACTAAGCGGTTTGTGTTAGATACCGATGCCTCCGATAATGCTGTTGGTTGTGTTCTTGGGCAGGTGATCGATGGAAAGGAGCACGTGGTAGCATACGGAAGTCGAACTCTGAGTAAAGCGGAAAGACATTACTCCACTACCCGTAAAGAGCTATTAGCAGTAATTTTTGCGACCAAACTTTTTCGTTGTTACTTGTTGGGCAAAAACTTTCTTCTTCGAACAGATCACTCGTCGTTGCGATGGCTTTGGCGATCTCGCGAATTGTATGGTCAGTGCGCACGTTGGGTAGAACACTTGGCCGCCTACCACTTCGAGATGTCTCACCGACCGGGAGCCAAACATTCGAACGCCGACGCATTGAGCCGTGTTCCTGAAGATGATGGGTTTCCGTATGTCATCGTGGATGGTGGAGAACAGACCGAGGTATTTTCAGTCGATTTAAGATATGTATCCGGGTATAACTTGTCGACGATTGTAGAAGCCCAACACACCGATCAACACCTGAAACCGGTGTTATCTTGGGTTCAACGAGGTATTAGGCCATCGTTTCGCAATGTTAATCATCTATCCGCCGAGTCCAGGCATTTCTGGAGTGTTTTTAGCAAGTTAACATGTCGTGATGATATGCTCTTTATTAACGATGACTGTGCTAGTCAGGCTTCTGAAGAAGTAACCAAACTCGTCGTACCCATCTCCATGCGGGAAGACGTGTTAGCCGCTTGCCATGACTTAGCGCTTGGTGGAGGGCATTTGGGTATCGCCAAAACTTTAGGAAAAATATCTGAACGTTTTTACTGGTTTCAGTGGAGAAAGGACACCGAGGCACACTGTCGGAGATGCAACATGTGTAATATGAACAAGAAACCCAGTACGACCATACGAGCACAGTTGGTTCCTTCACAAGAAGTGCGACCAATGCAAAGGATCGAGATCGATGTTTTGGGACCTTTGCCTCTGACCAGGTCTGGGTATCAGTATGTTTTAGTTTCCTGTGACTTGTTTACCAAGTATGTTCGAGCATGGCCGATGCGACACCAGAGTGCTCATGAAACTGCGAGTATTTTGTTCCACAGGTGGCTTACGGTCCATGGCGTCCCGGAGATCATACACTCTGACCGTGGCGGGAACTTTGAAAGCGAATTGTTTGCAGAACTGGTGCGGTTGATGGGGTGTACTAAAAGCCGCACGACAGCTTACCACCCAGCTGGGAACGGTGGCGTAGGAAGAAATAATCGTACGATCATTTCGATGCTTCGCAACTATGTACAGCGCGATCCCAAGAGATGGGACGAGGCGTTATCGGCAGTCGTGGCTTCATACAATGCTAGCCGCCACGAAAGTACTGGTTTATCCCCACATTTTCTACTAACAGGTCATCAACTGCGTTTACCGGCAGACCTGATCTCGTCACGACCAACAAGAGGTACCCAGCCATTTGCGCATTTGGAAGCATTGCGATCCCGATTATTGCTTGCGGAGGAGGTCGCACGCGAAACATTAGAAGTGCAGAGGCAACACATGGAGCAACGATACAATAAGAAAATCTATGGAGCACCACTACGAGAGGATGATATCGTCCTTTGGAAAACACGGTGGTGGCAAAAGATGGTTGTCGTAAGTTTTTGCAACCTTACAAAGGTTCCTTTAAAATTGTATCAACACAAGGCACAGTTAATTATGTGATTCAGGACGAACAAGGTGCAATTCAAACCGTGCATTACAACAGGTTGAAAAAGGTTGACATGGAGTACAACAGACAAGAAGAGGGTGGCGAAGAAAACCCAACAATCGAGAACACTGTCCCACAGGCAGGCAGTCACTTTTGGGTTCCAACTGCCAATGACAACAGTGCTATGCAAAGAGAGACGGGGCGTGGAGAAGTTGAAGACGAAGGCGCTGAAGACGAACCTGTTGAAAGCGAAACCATTGAAGACGAAAACCATGAAGACAGCGGCAAGGAAAATGCTGCGCCCGTCGATGATGATACCGGATTGGGCGCAGACATACAGAATGTGGCTGAACGATTGGAAGATCTGCGACCGAGGCGAAATCGGCGACAAACTGTATTTTATCCTAATGCCGAGTCCTAACGGCGTAGGACGTTAACTGAGAGGGGGGGGGTGTAATGAGCGCGTACGCACATTGTTATTTTCTTTGCTTTATTTCCGCACCGGTAATAATTAATGTTTCATAAGTTTGTTACTTTATGTTCACAGTGTTTTCCTAATGATTTTTCACACCCTTTCTTTTAATGTACCTTGTTTTCACAATGTTGTTAATATTTGTTTATATGTTGTTAATATTTATCACGCACACTTTTGTTAATGTTTACCACTTACACTTTTATTTAACGTTATATTTGTTTGTATTTGCATTTCACTTTATGTTTTCTCACGTTTTAATGTACCGCTTCATTCTCTTCCTTAATCGATTGCTGTCTCGCACCAATGATTTTGACGTCGACGTGTCGCGCTTGTAAGTTGTGATTGGACGTTAAGATCACGTGACTTTGTGCCTGCCACGTTTCGTTTTTGATTTGAGGCAGTTCTCGCCTGGGCCTCGTGGTGTTTGCAGTGCTGGTGTTGTAGCTGGAAAACGTGGTGGTGTTGGTGTTGTAGCGTATTGAAGCTGTGAAGGTTGCTAACGTTTTTGCCATTTTATATGTTATTAAACTTGCTTTAGTTGAGGCCCTGTTCGGTGTGACCATCTCAACTTTGGCTTTAGCGGTAAGCCGTTAGTGCAGGATGACCTGGTATTTACCAAGTTAGGGGCGGTGATCCCGCTATAATCGTGGTTAGGGTTGGGTAAGCTTACTTTATTTAGTAAAAGTTAATCATCTCGCTTTTCCCAAAACTCCTAGGCCAAATTCGGGGTCACCTAACTAATTTAGGTTACATTAGAACCCAATACTTTCGAAAACTAAAAAAACTCTTTTTGTGTTATTTAAACTTAATAATACAATTTAAACCTGGCGCATTAAAATAAAGTTGTCTTGTTAAATGTTCGCGTAAAATTGATTTGGAATTATGACATTATAGTGCCACTTTTTTTGGAGCGCCAATGCTCTCTGTGCACTTTCTTTCTTTCATATACTCTTGGAGCGGCATTGTTCTCTCTCTCTTTCTTTCTTTTATATATTCTTGGAGCGACAGTGCTCACGGTCAAAATCACAGTGCCCAGTTTAAAATATCAGTAATACTGACCTTTCGAAATGCAGATTTTACTTTCTACTTTTATCTTCAATCTAAAATGAGAATAGGGGTGCTGCAGTTCCTCAGTGCTCATACACAAGGCACCACTGCATTTGATTAAACACATGTGTACTTGGCATTTAAAGTGGTGCTTGCGGTAAAATTCTACAGTCGAACTTGCTTGCGTTGCAAATTGTAGCACCCCTTGATCACGCTCTTGTGGAACATTTTATATTTTTTGATATTTTCAAGTTTTTATGTTTCGTGAAAGATCCTGTACTGAAGGGTTAGTGGTTTAAAAAAGTGGGTGTTTTTCTACGAAATCGCCCAGGGTCTTAACCAACAGCACCAGATATAGGCTTCGTGTATTAAGTCTTATCTTATTTTACAATTTCATGCTATACACCAATTTGGTTCTGCTGTAAGAAAATGCTTGCGAGACAACTATAAGTGTTATTTCGCAAAAAAGGTATACCTTTTAACCAATGCACGGTGGCGTAATTATGAAACCCTGCCCAAAACCCAGAAACCAATAAAATAATTAAAAGTTATTCTTATCTATACCTTTTACAGATCTGAACATATTTTACAGGGATTTAATTGTACGTTATTTAAAAATTATGGAATTTGATCAACTAGAATTAGTAAAACTCGGACTTGAAGACCTTCCAGAGGTGGAACAAATATTGCTACAGCATTTTTTGACCAATTCGCCCGTTCCAAAAGCAGCCAGAATGGAAAACGACAAACGTCTTATTCCTCTGCTCAAGAAAACAGTTACAACTGCATTGAGAGACAATTTATCGCTTGGATATCGAGATAAAACCTCTAAACAACTTGTCGCATTTTGCCAGAATTCCGTTCAGTTATTAAACAATCATGCATACTACAGAGAGACGCCTAATGAGCTTCTTTTGGCTCCGTCAAAGTTGGCTCAAAACTTTCTAAAGGACATTCATAAAGAACTAGGCAATGGTACATACCTTTACGTTAGTCGGATTACGGTTCTGCCTCAATATGCAAGATCCGGTCTGGCAACTAAGCTAACTGTTGAAAGTGAAAGAGTAGCCATAGAAATGAAATGCAATTATGTGATTATGATCTCTATGAACGCATTTATGCACAAAGTTGCCGAGAAGTTGGGTTACCGCTTGCTGCGTGAAACAAGGTTATTGGATTTTTGCGATGAATCTAGTGGTCTAAGTTTGTTTCCCGTTGAAGTTCCTCCACATACACATGCCAAACTTTTTTGCAAGCAACTTTGAAAACGTTCAGCTTAAGAAGACAGAGACTCCACTTTATGCAAACGCCTAATGAGTTTTAATTTAAAGCATAATTTCGACAATACATAAGGTAATTAATACAAGGTAACTGTAGTGTTTTATAATGTGCCGGTTACCATCTTGTGTCGTCTGTTGCATGAACCGTTGTGTGCATTGTTATTCTACCTAGCGTGTGCTGATGGTGTGCTGCGTATTGGACAGCAACATTAATAAATCTGGTTTAATCCCGCAAAGCGTGAGTGAGGCGCTACATTTGGCGACGAGGATCTGTTTTAGATATATTTTATCAACTTTTGGGGTGATTGTGGAACTTCCTGAAGATAATGGAAGGGAATCCTGACTTCGTGGGAATGTCAAACAGTGATGTTGGTGCACTGAAACCTTTCGATGTTCAAGACGGTGCACATGGTTTATCTCAACGTTGGAAACGAGCTTTCAATCTATTTTTGGTGCGAAAGGGAATCACGAGCAGCGTTCAGAAAAAGGCACTGTTGCTACATACTGCAGGTATGAATGTGCAGGAAATTTACTATACACTAGTAAACGAGGAAGATGACAACAAAACCTATGATGAAACTTTAACTGTTTTAAATGAGTATTTTATACCAAAGTGCAACATACCTTTTGAAAGACATTTGTTTCGTCAATTGCATCAAACAAATGATGAATCAGTTGATCAGTTTGTATGTCGATTAAGACAAAGTGCAGCTACTTGCAATTTCGGAAATGAAGCAGATGACCAAATTCGTGATCAAGTAATTGATAAATGTCACTCAAATGCACTACGTAGAAAGTTTCTGAAAAGGGATACACTTACCCTTAAAGATGTGTTGTCAATGTCCAAAGCATTTGAAGCTGTGAATTCCCAAGCAAAAGTGATGGAGGGAAGCCAGGCAGTCAACTACATTGAAAAGCCTAGAAAACATCAGTTTGCTTCGACATCAAGAAAAGAGGGAAAAACCTGTTTTGCTTGTGGCCAAAAGGGACATTTTAAGAAAGATATGATATGTCCAGCTAGAAGAAAAGCTTGTGCTAAATGTGGTAGAGTTGGACACTTCAAATCAAAGTGTTGGTCCAGTGGTTTCAAGCCATCAAAATATAATAGTGAAGAGGGACATCGTCCATTTGAAAGGCGATCGAATAATAACACTGTTCAAAATGGAATAGAGAAGGAAGATGGTGATGGATTTGTTTTTGGTCTGAAACCTTTATCAGAGTTTTATACAGTGACACTGGTAATTGGTGGTGTTACATTGCCAAATATTTTGGTTGATTCAGGATAATCAGCAAATATTGTTGACAAGGATACATGGGAATGGCTGAAGAAGCAGAAAATTAAAGCAGAAACCAGAAAGTCTGCAAAGACCCTGTATGCATATGGAAGTAAAGGGCCTCTTGCTACCTTGGGCACTTTTACAGCTCAGGTGAAGTCTAAAGACAGTCTTCATGAGTGCAAGGCAGATTTCATTGTTACAGAAAGAAAAGGTCACACCTTGTTGGGAAAGCGTACTGCAGAAGTGTTAGGATTACTACACTTGGGGCCAAGTTGTGTGAACTCCGTGTATGATGATGTTTTGTCCAGATATCCAAAACTGTTTTCTGGAATTGGTCTGTTGAAAGACTACAAGTTGAAGTTGCACATCAATGATAAAGTTCAACCTGTGGCACAGCCTGTGAGGAGAATTCCATTTCAGCTGAGAGAAAAAGTGGAATTAAAACTTGAAGAGCTGTTGACGGAGGGGATAATTGAAGAAGTACCTGAAGGGCCTACTGGTTGGATTTCTCCATTGGTAGTTATTCCTAAACCTGATGGTGACATTAGAGTGTGTGTGGATATGCGACAGGCTAATACAGCTATTGTGAGGGAAAGACATCCAATACCCACAGTGGAAGAGTTGCTTTATGAGCTTAACGGAAGTACTGTTTTCAGTAAATTGGACTTAAAAGTGGGGATTTCATCAAATTTTACTTGATGAACACAGCAGGCATATCACTACATTTAATACACACAAGGGATTGTACAGGTATACTAGACTAATGTTTGGTCTAAACTCTGCCCCAGAGAAATACCAGAAGATTATATGGGATGCTTTGAAAGGATGTCAAGGAACTGCAAACATTGCAGATGATGTTATTATACATGGGCGTACAAGGAAAGAGCATGATCAGAGGTTGTTTGCTGTGTTGGATAAATTGTCTCAGTGTGGTCTGACACTGAATGCCAAAAAGTGCAAATTTCGTATGGCTAAACTTACCTTTTTTGGCCATGATTTGAGCAAGCAAGGGATTAATCCAAGTGAAGAGAAAATAGCAGCAATCAATAATGCTCAACCTCCCAAAACTGCCAGTGAAGCAAGATCTTTTATGGGATTGGTGCAGTATTCTGCAAGGTTTATTCCCAATTTATCTTCAATTGCAAGACCCATTTTGGATTTAACAAAGAAAGATGTCAAGTTTACATGGGGCAAGGCCCAGGACATTGCATTTGTTAGACTGAAGGATTTAATTGTGAAAGCAGATACACTTGCCTATTTTCGTAATGACTGCACAACAAGAGTAATTGCAGATGCTTCTCCCTATGGATTAGGTGCGGTTCTGACTCAGTGGCAATGTGGTCAATGGAGAGTCATATCTTATGCATCGAGTCTTACTGATGTTGAAAGAAGATACAGCCAAACAGAACGAGAGGCATTGGCTCTAGTTTGGGCTTGTGAGAGGTTTAATTTGTACATGTTTGGAAAGAAGTTTGAATTAGAGACTGACCATAAACCACTTCAGTTTATTTACTCAAAGTCATCTAAACCTCCAGCACGTATTGAACGTTGGGTGCTGAGACTGCAAGGGTATGATTTTAAAGTTGTTTACAGACCAGGCAAAACTAATATTGCCGATGCATTGTCAAGGCTCAATTTAGCATGCTGTATTGACAACAGTGTTTCTGAGGACTTTATTGGTCAAGTTGTGGAATACAGTACACCTGTTGCTATGTCATCAAAAGAAGTGGAAAGAGAATCTGAAAATGATGAAGAACTAAGAATGGTCAGACATTGTGTGAAAACTGGTGATTGGTCAAAATGTGTGAATCCGAGCTATCTACATGTGAAAAATGAACTCAGTATATATGGTAACCTGATACTTAGAGGAACTCGACGTGTAATTCCGGGTAGTTTGCGGCAAGCTGTGTTGAAACTTGCTCATGAGGGACACCAGGGTATTGTGAAAACAAAGAACATGCTTCGTTGTAAAGTTTGGTGGCCAAAGATGGATAGAGATGCAGAAACCCTGTGTAAGAAATGTCATGGATGCCAAGTAACTAGTGAGTACAGCAGGCCAGAACCAATTGCAAGAGTTCTACCTCCAAGTCAACCCTGGCAGGATTGTGCAGCTGATATACTGGGACCTTTACCAAGTGGAGACAACATATTGGTGTTGGTGGATTATTATAGCAGGTTCTATGAAGTAGTGATTATGAGGTCAATTACAAGTTCCTGTGTAATACAAGCGCTAAGCAAAATATTTGCGCGATTCGGTATGCCTTATTCACTTCGGACTGATAATGGCCCACAGTTCATTTCTAAAGAATTTGAAGATTTTCTGAAAGAAAATGGTGTTGAACATGTTCATACAACTCCACTTTGGCCTCAAGCTAATGGGGAAGTGGAAAGACAGAACAGAACTCTAATGAAGGCAATCCGTGTGGCTTATTTAGAACACAAAGATTGGAAGGCTGAGATTGACAAATTTTTAATGGCGTACAGATCAACACCACAGTCAACACTGGAGCTTCTCCATATTATTTAATGTTTGGTCGTGAAATGCGAACAAAGCTTCCGGAGCTTTGTCAAGAACCAAAGGTGACTGAAGAAGAGTTTCATGACAGAGACTGGAGCAACAAGTTGAAAGGAAAACTATACACTGATGAGAAAAGAAGAGCAATTTCCTCCGGAATAAAAGTTGGTGATCAAGTTTTGGTGAAGCAGCCCAAAACCAACAAGCTTTCTACTAATTTTGATCCGGAACCTAAAAAAGTTGTCAGTGAAGAAAGTGGTCAAGTTACAATTCAGAATGAGGAGGGGGTGGAAATGAAAAGAAATTCATCATTTCTGCGAAAGCAAATCAGAGGATGTTCCCCATGTACCACCATTGGTCGATGTGGAAGCCTCATCCCCAAATTCTGATCAGACAGATGGAACAGTGCGGTTTCGTGATTTTGTGTAACATTGTTATGCACATGTGTTTTAATTTCTTTGTTGTGATGTTTAAAGTAAAAGGGGAGGGATGTAGTGTTTTATAATGTGCCGGTTACCATCTTGTGTCGTCTGTTGCATGAACCGTTGTGTGCATTGTTATTCTACCTAGCGTGTGCTGATGGTGTGCTGCGTATTGGACAGCAACATTAATAAATCTGGTTTAATCCCACAAAGCGTGAGTGAGACGCTACAGTAACTTGTTAGCTAATACCGGATATCATAATGTTGATTGTGTCAATATGATGCTAAACAGGTTAGCAGTACAATTTGCTATTGTGTGTAACAATGTTTTACATATTGTGCGAATGCAAATGTATTGTTTCAGAATTTTAAATTTGTGCGTGTATTTGTCCTGCTGAAATTTGACAAACATTTTTGTGATTAACGTTTTTATTACTGCCGAAATTTCAGGTAGAGCTACTAACACGATACGTTTCTCCTGATCCAAAAGTGCTTAATTTTCGATAGGTGGCGTAAAGAGCTGAATTATTTATTTAGCGGCTACAAATGGGTTGGGTTGGGAAATATTTACATAAAACTTTTAAATTAGTAACTAATTTTTTGAGTTAGTTTTATTGAATTTTAAGTGCTAATACCTTACCCCAACCCTAATAGCCCTAACCGTTAGCATTTTTTGAGATATACCGTTTTAAATGAAAAAAGTGCTCTTTACGCCCCCTATCGAAAATTAAGCACTTTTGGATCAGGAGAAACGTATCGTGTTAGTAGCTCTACCGAAATTTCATCACAAAGATATATTTCTAAACTGAATATTCTTGATGCACAATGTGATATCTTCAGAACATCAATTCGTTTACCCAAAACATTAGCCGATTTAATAAAGTAACTGGTTGTCTTATTTGTACCGAAAAAGGAAAACGTATGAAAAACCAGACAATGCGGCAATATTTTGATGATGAGGCCCTTTCCTTTTGACTGCGTTAGCCGACCATATGTTAACACGACATTAAAGGTTGCATTAAAAGAGCACTATATTGGTACGAAAAGTTAACGTATTGAGTGACGATGACTGCATCTTTCATAATTACTGGACGACGCAGTGCCACCTTATATAAGAGCCGAAGTGTGTTTGTGGATTTTCTGTTTGACACAGTTTGGTCTTAAATTTGAAACATGTGTGCTGTGGCAGAATTAAAACTCGAGTCGAGCTTTTCGGGGTCGGGCCGGTTCGGGCTTTAGTTTACATGAGCAGGCTTTTTTTGCCTGGCTTCACATTTGGGACGTATTGTATTGTTGATTGGTCTTGCTTTCAGGAAAATCTATTAACACCATACCTCACGGCAGACCCACATTTAGCAAATTTTAGATAAGTGGCGCAATGAACACAATTTAAACCGACATATTTATAAAAATGCTCACGGTTGGGCAGGAACTCGGCCGAATGGTCCGGCGCGCCTGACCCACAAACAGACATAAAAAACTGATCGGGATTCGTCCTCGGGAGTGTCCTGGGTTCGAACCCCGTGATAAAAAAATGCTCACGGTTAGGGCTATTAGGGTCGGGGTAAGGTATAAGCACTTAAAATTCAATAAAACTTGCAATAGAACTTAGTTTCGAATGTCAAACTTTCAAAACCTTACTTTCAAATCCTACCCATCTATAGCCGCTAAATAAATGATTCAGTTATTTGCGCCACCTATCGAAAATTAGCTAAATTTGAGTCTGCCTTGAGGTAAAGGTCTAATGCGCGGTTACTCTTTTTTCAAACAAAATGGGTACGAACCGTCTTTCACAACAGGGCTTGTACTTTCGAATTTGTAGAGCTTTGCTAGTAAGACCTCTAGCTTGTGGACCCAAGTAGTTAGAGTTAACAAATCATTAATAACATTGTACTTACTTAAAATGCTTTTGTCTTCGTTTTCTAGAAGTACATGATGTTTTACCACTATCGTATAATACAAGCGGCGGCACCAGCCTTGCAGTTTAGGTCAGTCATATGTCAAACTGCTAGAAAAAGAAATACCGATGCCGTCCCTTTTGCAAAGCAAGAAAATGGGCACATAAAAGATGCCAAAAATATTAAATTGGTTCGACTCGATATGCATAACACAGAAGAGGTTCAAAGACTGCTCCATGAACAATATTTCCCAAGATCGCCATTTCTTAAAGCGGCTTCATTTGATTGCGCTAAGATACGGAAAGCATATGATCACGTGGTTGCAGAAGAGATAAAAGGGAATACTTCTTTCGGTAAGTCTTGGAGGTACAAATTTATTTGATATAAGAAGTCAGTAGGCCTGATAAACAGTGATTTTGAACTCTGGTTACATATGATACACCCTGTTATACTATTCATAAATAAGTGTGTTGTTATTGTTGGTTAGAACTAACTTCAGTTCAAATACCAAAGCGCTCTCACGTACTTCGTGTAGTTATGGAATAAAACAGTCACACAAAATATGCTTTAACAAGATCGTCAAACCAAAACTACGTATAGATCATAAAGGATTTAAAAATGTACTTCTTCTTCATGATTTGACGATTCCCATGCAATTTTGCTGCAAAATCTTAACAGTTAACACAATATTCATGTTTTCATACATTTTAAATATCATAAGAATGTGAAAAAAAGTGAATTTTTCTGAAAGGTTTTCGCCATGGGAACAACGGTACACTCATCGCTTGTTGCATTACTTCAGTTTACTCTAAACATCGTCCAAGATGCGATGAAACAAATTGCATTTTACCCGAATATACTCGATTCAAATCTCATTGCTTATGTGACCTTCACGCTCTACTGAACACCGATGAGTACTTTTACGTCGGAAAAATGGTCGTTCATGAATCCTACGCTAGTCATGGACTTAGTGTTAAGATGACAAGTGCCTGTGAAGGAATCGCTTCTAGCTCAGGATTTCAACATATTATTGGTGTACCTGTTCACGAATCCGGACAAGAATTGCTAGTTTCGAGAGGATTTGACGTCATACGGAAGATACGGTTGGGTGATTACGTAGATCATGTGACAAAGTCGAAAATATTTACAGCGAACAGTTCAAGACATGCTTATGCTGTGGTTTTCCACAAGCAAATGTAAGGTTTTCAATTCTTGAGTTCTTTTGTATTAATGCTGACACAAAAAACTGTTCAAACCAGAAGACGTGTCAGTCAGAGGAACAAATGAAAATTGACGGTTCACATAGCCGGCAATTTTACCGCAATTTACAAAAATGATTATTATGAACATCGCTACATAGATATAATAGCAAATAAAAACAATACACTTTTTGTCGCCAAAGGTACTGAGTGGTTAGAGCAACTGCCTTGTAATCGCAAAGTTCTGGGTTGTAATCCTAACTTGGTCAGCTGTGTTTTACTGAGGAAGAAACCAGGTTCTATCCGATCCTGTCTTACTAACCAGTATAAAACAACTGTAGGTAGATTGGGTTTTATAGCAACAAAAAACATTTGCGACCGATGCAAACAGCATATGTGGGTATCTAATTTAGAACAGTAACTGTGCAATCGGCTTTTTTAAACCCAAGTTTCTGAATAAGTCGGGCCGGGCTTTTCGGGTCGGGTTCAGATCGGTTTAACCACACAAGCTTGGGATAGATCTAACTTCGGCATCATTTGTACTGACCAACTTATAAGACTCACTTACAACCGTCAGAGCTGCTGACATAAGAACTCACATCAGACATATTTGCTAAATACCGATAGGTGACGCAAAAACCATTTGCAAATATTCAAAAGCAAATTGGGTGAAAATGTGGGCAGGAACTTGGCCGAATGGTCTGGCGCGCCTGACCCCTTGATCGGGATTCGTCCCCGGGAGTGTCGTGGGTTCGAACCCCGTGAAAAAAAAATTGGGTGAAAATGCTGACCGATAGGGCTATTTGTAGGGTTACCATCGAGCAGGACCCAAAAATAAGAACAAGTGAATGTTATTTTTTTACAAAAAAAGAAACATACGTTTTTGAACAAATCTTCGCATTTGTACGACCCATGACATACCAAATGGCACATTTTTCGTCAGAAACATTTTGTTCCAACAACTCCTTGTTCGTAGAAAATACTTGTGTGCATCTCACGGCAGCTCAGACACAGGTTTGCTATTACTTGTAGTTGCTATTACGAAGACAAAATAAGGACTCAAGTCAAAAAAGGACATTTCTGTTTTTCCAACACATTGCCCTTCAAACATAAGGGCAAATCTTAGAAACAAGGAAAGTATGGCAACCTTGGCTATTAGGGTTAGGTTTTAAACAAAAACAGCCAATCAACTTGTAAACTTAGTTCCTAACCCCAGTGTCAAGTATTGTCTTTGGGCCATCCATCGGTATTTAGCAAATTTCGTTTGTTGTGATTTTTTTTTATGTTTTCCAGCTCTAACCCTCCAACTCATTGTCTTACAAAAAGGCAGTTTGGAATTCGAACATATATGTCGGTTTTACACTGTCCGTATTGAAAAAGAATTTTGATCATGTAAAAGTCTCGTTGACAAAAACTGCTATACCAAACTTTGTACAACACAGCAATAGGAGGAGAAACCAATAATGGAAAAGGCGTATAAAAACAAAAAAAGTAACATTACTTACACAAACGACTACCAACTATCCTATTACGGCCAGCAAGAGCTTTTTGTATTTGTTTTCTCCACAAATTTGAGTTTCAATGGCTTCCACCAATGCTTTGTTAGTAAGCGAAAAGTAAGCCCGTTTGATGTTGAAGAGATCAATCTAAAAAACGACAACATAATACAGCACTAAGTTTTTAATGTTTTCGACCTAACGAGCCTTTATTTTGACACCCAATCCCGTACCGCTTACTTTCGTGCTTTGTTCAACTAGAGGACATGTACCCCTGGCTAAAAACCTCAGTAATAGAGAAAAAATGAAAACGAATCACTCATGCACTGAATACGTACCTCTGATCTGGTTACAACAATCCTGCGAATAGCGATGTCATTTCGTGTTAGTCCTTTCAGTGCACACATTATATTGTTAGCAAAGTATGCGTTCCGGTTTCTAACAACATCAACAATTGCCAGAAGTCCATCAGCAAGATCTCCAGCAAAAACTGCCTTGATTGATGAATTGATGTCCCTATCCGTTAACTGCATACAAACATATGTTCGTTTCTGGTATGGTAGCACAGTAATCCTAAAACCAAGTATACAAGTCCAAACAGAGTTGACCAGTTTGCACTTTTTTGGTCTGTAACCCTCAAGAGCTTTTGAAAGCTGTAGCCCATGTGTTTTAAAGATTGTTCAGATTTGGATTGAGACACACAATAACTGTCGCTCATAGTTTCATATGCCTTGGCCTTACAAATCCAAAATCGGGTACCCAAATAGCTTAGTTATACACTATTTGTGACTGCCTCACAATTTGCACAAATGTCTTTGTTTCAGTTTCCTTCGTGTTTTACCCTGTTTGATGCTATCTGTGTCGGGTAATGTGCGATCAGCGCGATATTTTTTTGCCAAAGACGTCGAAATGTATGTTATCGTATTTTAAATGCCGATTGGGTTAGTAGAAGAAAGCTTATTCAGATTGACTCTGGAGAAAAAAGTTTCATCCAAAACTGGTTTTGGACTTAAATAATAGAAAAAATACTTGCATTTTTTATCCGACCATCACTGCAAGTCATACGGCAAGGATTTCCAATCATATCGTTTTTCGTTTTTTTTTTAAAACATCCTAATGGTATTAGAGTTTACTAATTAATAACAAAACACAACCCGCAGTACCTTTTCATATGCATGGAAGACTGCCTTGAGTTGAGGAAAACTTTCTCGGGCCATAATTGAGTTAAAAGTTTCCTCTCCATGTTCAGATTTCGAAATTTCTCGTTTTGCAAGTTTTTCGGCGTCTTTCACCGCTTTGTTGACGTCAACATCGGTGCTTTCTTTCCTATGACCCTGAAATACAATTGTTTCAATAACAAATGTGTCAATTTTATATTTCAATCAATATGGTACTAATGATTTAGGCAAGGAGTGTATACCCTACATAAAATGCGGCCAACTATATAAAAGTTGTGTGGCCCAGAGTTGTAAACAGGCCTGAAATTGGAGCTCGACCCCGGCCCGAACCCGACAGTACAAGCCCGAAACCCGGCCCGAACCCCAATCGTTTTTGAGAAGCCCGTTTAGGTTCGTAAGTTTGATTGACAGGTCTATACATTGAAGCCTCGGGAAATACCAATACAACAAACACAATTGACAATTGATTTTGAACAAGGCGTTTTAGGGCTGTTTCAAAAAAATACTGACACCGAGTGTTAAGTCAGGTCCAAATCAGGCCCGTCGTTTTGAAGAAAGTTAAGCCCGAACCCAGGCCGAACCCGGTCCCAAAAGACCGGCCCGACTTACAACCCTGGTGTGGTCTGCGGAGAAGTTTGGATTTTGAGTAAAGCGTAAATCACTATGATATGCCGTTGCAAGTATATCAGTTCAGCGCTAGAGAGTAATTCTAAATATTTATTAATTCGAAGTAGATCAATGCGTCCGGCTGTTTTTGTACTAAAAATACGATTAGACTTACTTGCGAATTTCACTGGCACTTCAAGTTAACTTAACTTGTCTTATATAAAGGTGCGAGTCAAATTATGTTAATTACTTTTGACCCATCAGATAAAATTAAAGAGTTACACACCCTTGATATGGGCTAAAACGATATCTGAGTAATAGGAATAACTGGAAATATGCAAACATGATTTTTATTTAATACCCAAGCACGATTTTGGCTGTCCCATATAGTGCCCTCTGGTGATGACGAGATATTCATATATCTAAATTTTTTAGGATTTTATCACCGCTACTTAAATACGCCTTTTGTGACCTCAGGGTATAAGGTATAATATTGTACCACCTACATTAGCAAGTGATATCAGAAGGCGACGAAATTCTCCACTCGTGTCAGATTTAATATCAGACTCCAACTCGTTTCCGAACTTTTCCTTGTAAATCGACTTGATGGCGCTAATCTCTTGATTGCTTCTTGTGACAAGTATTTCGATCAAAACCTACGTAAAGATATTAGTTTAACTCTAAAATCTAAACTATTGAAGACAAAGTTTACCAGTTAAATCCAAAGAAATAAACAAACATGTCATTCATTTTGGGCCTTAAAGATTTTGGATTATAATGCTTATGTAAAGTACAAAACATTTTATCCACCTTAATTGCTAAGGGGAAAATTTTAATTTTCTGATTTTCTGGGGCAATACTCAATTATTTGATCGTATTAACTTCTTTTTAGGCCAATACAGAATTGTTTCGAGCTGTAGCTTAGTCCAGTGGTCTTCAACCTGTGGGTCGCGACCCCAAGTGGGGTGGCCTAAACTTTTTCTGGGGTCGCTATAAATTTCATTTATTGGCGTTTAAATTTATTACCATAAAAATGATACGGTTTTGTTCTAGTTCGCAACCATCGCTCATGTTTTGCAGTACAGCTTGGTACCTCGTGTCACAATTTATCATTGTGATGCAATAATCTGTATAAAACACAAGTTGTCCAACCCATTGTTACGAGATAGAGCCTCTTGAATGAAATATTGTGTCCAAAACAAAACGGCGGGTACGGGGAAATATGCATAAATTTACTGATTTCTGCAAACTGGTGAGCTTTAACTCGAATTAGATTGACCAAATTAAATAAAACTTTTGGGTTCCAACATTTGACGGTAGTAAAGCATGCTGAATGTTAATATTTAAAGGCTACTTGAAAATTAAGCGGGCATATTAACATGAAAATAGTTTCAGTTTCGGCATTATTTGAAACATTTTTCTCCCTAAAGGAAAAAATGGGGTCGCATGTAATTGCTGATTTAATTTTTGTTTAAATTGGGGTCGCTGTTCAAAAAGGTTGAAGACCACTGGCTTAGTCTCACTGAGTTATAATTAATTTCCTAATAGTAATGCTTTATTGCTTGGACGTAATACTCAGTTGTCTAAGCACAATACTCATTTATCTGAGCATAATACTCAAATGTCTAAGCGTATACCTCAATCAATTGAGCGTAATTCTTATATATCTAAGCGTATTCTCAAATATTTTAGAATAATACTCAATTGTCTAAGCCTAATACTCAATCAGTTGAGCGTAAATATTCAATTATTTGAGCGCAATACTCAATATTTAAGAGTAATAATCAACTATTTAAGAGTAATACAGGTATTTGAGCGTTATGCTTAATTTTCTGAGTGTAAAACTTACACTTTCATGCGTTCCTAAACCGATCATTGATTTGTGAAGGCAGTAAGCATCAAACTCAAGCGGTTTCATGAGAAGTCCGCGTGCAAGCAATTCAAAATTTCCGGTAAAAGTCTTTTTGATATCATCGCATAGGTCCTGCGGGAGAAAATATATTGAAACAAAAGCGTAGGTTTTAAATCCTATAAATTAAAACTGTGTCGTTTTCTTACAAAACGTTTCCATTAATCCGTTTCGTATGTTGACACAACAGAAACATTTTCAGATTTCAATCTTTTGCCTGATTTGCCGTTAAAATGTTAAAAAAAAGGAATAGGCCTACCTGATTAAGTTAAAACAAGATGTTCGGGATTTAATTCTACACGCAAATTTACCGGCCAAACACAAAACAACTAATTTTTGTTTGTTAGGTTTTGTTTTGTCGAATAAGGCCTAAATATTCTCAACTTGTCCCGGATGATAGCAACAAACAACCTTAAAGTCGAAAAGTAAAGTACTGTTATAAAACTATTCGCCTAACCAACTATGAATAGTGGCTTACGAAGTAATTAGTCAAACTAAAACCATAATGTAATTTTTGAAAGCTTTTCATTACCCTTCCATAGGATTGTTTATAGACTGACTTAATTTCCTGTCGTTGTTGATTTGTTGATTTCGCCAATATATCGGTTACCACTTGACTATCCGCATCTGAAACAGTAAAATAGTAATTTATTATCGGCTCCTAAGCGTTGCCAATAAGTTCGTATTTTTGTATTTTATTCGTTCGTTTGTAATTGTTAAAATAATTAATTCAATCTTGGTGCCAATGCTATTATTTTTAACTTTTTTCAAACGCATCTTTTGAATTTGGTTTCACGTTAGGTTTCTTTCAGGTTTAGTTCAACGCCAAGTCAACTGAAGCTGGAGTTTAGATTAAAATCGGTCATTTGTAGCGATTTTTCGCCCTACATCAGGGGTGGGCAAACTACGGCCCGCGGGCCGCATGCGGCCCGGCAAAGGAGTTCGTGCGGCCCGCCAAATGTCAGTAAATTTTAAAGAGAATGTTAGTAACGCTGAATAGTATTATGAGCACAGCCGCAGAGTTTTAAAAAATACCGGGGGTGCGAATTGCCGATACCTATACCATGTGCAGCATCTGTACCCGTACCATACTTACTTTGGAACTAAACACAGATACTTTTTACGTGTTTTAGCCTGTTGTTTCTGCCGCGTTATTTTGCAAATCGTCACTTGACACAATTTCTTCGTTCGATAAAGGTAAATAAAAGTAAAATCGTTTCACGTTTCAAATACAGCCCACTTTGCACTGTTGACACCAAAATTTTGTTCACATTGGATCAAGTTTAGGTCGTTGCAATACTTTGCAAACGGACATTAAACACGGCTTTAGAATCATTAACACAGACCCGCACAACACCTAAAAATGGGTACTAAAAGCGGCTCGCTTTGTTTATTGTTGGCGCAAGAATTTATTAACAAAAAGACGTGGTGTAGCCTATGTTGCAACAAATGCTTGTTTATTTTGAAACAATTGCAATTGTGGCGTTTCAACCAATGTTTGTCCAATAATTTCACGCACAACAAACGTATTTGCACATAGCTGAAAATATACTCCGTTAATATTTTGGGCAAAATCAGGGGTGCACAACCTGCAGCCGCGGTGACGAGTTTGTGCGGCTGTGGCCATGTATGTTAAAATACACGTGCTGGCGGCGGTGACGTAACTAAAACTATTTTGCCAAATATTTTGATTTTGAAACTGCTAAAAACAGATTTCGTGAGACTGGAAAAAAAGATTACCAGCCTAGGAACCATATGCGCCAGGCTTTTTATCCGCTTATTGTGTGCAAACAATGCGAAAGAACAGGCACTGCAATCGTCACAATATAGATTATGACGTCATAAACAGTTAGTCCGTTTAGCTAAACTTATGTGTCAAGTAACAAATTTTTAATCTGAGCATTTTAGACGGCTTTAAATGGTATATATAGGATATAAACCTAATTCTTTACACCAGTTATTTTAAAACAAAAACAAAAAAACAAGCAAGCAAGCAATTGGCGGCCGTTGGTGAAATACTATGCGTCCCCCTGTGATTAAGAACTTTTGAACGCGGCCCTTGCACTGAAAAGTTTGCCCACCCCTGCCCTACATACTTGACTGCAACTGATTCGAGTCAGTATACCACCAATACGGGCGTGCGCACTAACCAATGTGCAAATAGGCAACAGTGCAGTTACACACAAAAGGATGTGAATGACTGAACGACCAGTCATACTAACGTTGAACTACCCGACAAAACCTTTCAATCAACGCAATTTATCAGAGGAAGTTTGAACACGAACAGCCAATCTATTAATAATTAAATCTATCACAACTGTCAACCCACCCTCGGGTTATAAAGTGACCGAAAAATTCCTATTATTGACTCGACAATCTTCGTCTAACAGTTCTAAAATCTGTTTGTGCCAAAGTTGTGTGCCAGATTGTCACTTTTTATAGCGTTTTAATCAACCGTTTCAAATTGCGGCCATCCTTAAAACTTGTAAATAAGCTGAACATCGCCGAAATTCCGAAGTTAGCGACCCTATTTCAAATACCTCCCTATACATTTTCGTTCACTGGTCACGTTTTTTTGCAAGCTAAAAGTCAAGTCAAGTTTCATTTGCATTGTTACTCCATGCAGTTGCCGTTGTTGAACAGTTTCGTAAACAGCAAAGACCACCAAAAATATGGATTATATCAAGTCAAGTGTATAATAATAACGTCGGGTGCAAAAAAACGTTATTAATATCTATACCTATACTATGCTTATCATCACTCACAAAGGTTTGTGCAGTAAGATATTGAAAAATAAAACTTTATAAACAGCTAAATGAGCTGTTTAACTGCAACATTCACTTACAAAATAGTTTAAATGTACACTAAATTTATCCAACTGAATAGTTTGGGTCTGCAAATTGACACAATAACTTACTTGCAAGAGCGACCCTTAAAGCTCTGGCTGCGTTTTCTGCTGTTAGGTTTTCATTCGGTTTTATGGTTCCACGGAGTGTTTCCTTTTGCCTGGTGCTTTGTTGAAACATACTGAAGTTACAAAAGCACTACAACACTCAGCATAGCAATCAACTGCGTCAAAACACCTTGGAGCAAAAATCGTTGATTACTTGCTGCCTGGAGGCGAGTTTAAACTGCCCAAAGCGAATATCTATGAACCCACTGTGAAAAAAACTTT
Source organism: Phallusia mammillata (assembly GCF_965637545.1). NCBI lineage: Eukaryota > Metazoa > Chordata > Ascidiacea > Phlebobranchia > Ascidiidae > Phallusia > Phallusia mammillata. The sequence goes on along the minus strand of NC_137259.1, from coordinate 4,659,570 downwards.
AATTCCCCTTTGGCTAATTACAAAAACATGAAAATCTGGCCATAATAGCATTGATCTTTTCCGTAACTAATTGAAAAATGTTCATTGTCTGCATAAAGTTACCAAAATAATCATAAGTTTGATTATTTTAGGGTTGATCATCAGAAAAAATCATGAGAAAATGTTTTTTGCATGTAAGAAAATACAAAAACAAAACATAAATCTGATCATGATAGCGTTGTTTATATGCGTAACTATCAAGTATAATTTTTGCAATATCGCTCTGCACCTCAGTTTTAATGCATAAACACATCGTTTGCAGCATCACCTACATCCTTTGGGCTCTGTTGAACTGTTATCACTTCGGTCATAACTTCCTATTGAAGGGAAGTTGAGCGAATAGGGCTACAGACAAGCGACTAATTTCTGCTGATAGCAACCCTGCATTAGATGTTGATTAATGAGCAACAACACAAGTAATACAAAATGCGCACGTTGCATATCATTTCCCATTGTTATGTGCTAAGACTTGATTGTGACGAAACTGTGCTTTATTCGACTTTTAGAATAGGCGTGCATGACCTATATTCAATACTTACATGCACTTGGCGATATTTCCAGACCTTTTATTAATAAACAGCAAGCAACTAATGCATTGTTTTTTAGTGTTTTGCCTATAGCCAAACCTTAAGCCACTCGTGTAATCATTTCATGAAGGGAATGAAGCAGCTGAAATTCATGTATTCTGAATTTGAAAAATCGTATTTAACTTGGTAATTTTCGTGAGACAGCGATTTAGTTTTACGCCATTGCTTACATTTTCACTGTATCTTACCTGGTCGTTCACAATTAAATCTATTGCTTTTTGCCTAGACCAGGGGTTCCCAAACTTTTTTGGTCTGTGGCCCAAATGTCTATTTAATAGCGATTCATGGCCCACCATGTGCTGTATATTTGGGCACAAACAAAAAAATAACTCAAAAACAGGCGAAATGGTTTCTAGCAATTTATTTTTAATAAGATACATGCTCCTGAAATTTGGCTACAAGATTCGGAATTCTTTGCAAAAATTACGTTTTTCAAAACAAAGCGCATAATATCTACAGTATAACAAAACAGTAGAATCTGTTCAAATGGCTCTGTGGCCCATTGAAAATGTCTTGGTGGCCTAGTACTGGGCCATGGCCAACAGTTTGGGAACCACTGGTCTAGACAGTCAACAAACATTTTGCCAGTTTTAACGTCTTTGTAGATATGTTTTGCATCTAATGATTTAAGACATGCTTTAAGTGTTGTCAATTATAGTAAACACATTTGTGATGGGTTAAATTGAAGTGCAAACTGTAGGAATAATTACAAATATAATGCAGAATAGAGTTTGAAGCGTTGCCGAAACTGGGGAACCCTAAAGCACAACCCCGCAACCCGATAAAGTTCATGTTTTTGCATGGTCCGAATTAAGCCAGAAATTACTGCACAAATGATGCCCAAAAAGAAGCAAGGTCCGACTCAAGTCCATTTTATCAAACTTAACTCGACGTGAAAATCCCGGACCGTCTCACAACCCTGCATTTTCTCAGTGTTTGTAAACATCTTTGTAATAATTTGTGGAGAAAAAGGTAAAGTTTAAGTGGAAAAAATAAATTTAAGTGGTTGGGGCAATAAGCTATGCTGAGTCACGTGTTTTCATTTTACCCAGATATCAATTCGTACTGATTGATTCCGTCAGCATTTGAGACTTGTCGGTATTAAATTCCAGTCATAAAACAACAAACAAACAGTAATCCCAGTTTATTTATGCATTTTATATACAGTGCAACGAATCACAAATACCAATCTAACGAAATGAAGTTAATTATATAATGCTTGTATAGTTAATGATTGCTAGTTAATTTCACGATTGTGTCAGTGGCAATTTTAGTTCCATTTAGTTGACAATTTTGAGCAGCATCTGACGGTAATCTCCGCTCGTATCATCTTTAATGAATCCGGCAAGATCAGCATTAAAATTCCCTCTGAATGCAACCTTGATATTGCCAAGATCCACCTGCAGTTTACATAAAACAGATTGTAAACAATTTTGCGTCCTAAATTGTCTGAAATATGACGAAACCTAACAGCCTAGCGTAGTGAGTTTAATCATGCCTAAACCCTGTGTTGCGACCTTCATAATCGCTGTAATCAGTGGTGGGATTTAATTTTTTTGTCAGTCGGTTCTATAGCAAAAGTTATATTATAAGTCAGTTCTTAGGTACACAAGACACGGACTTGAATAACAGCTTTAATAAAAAGCAAATTGCCAGCGACGTAGAGTAAAACGTATTAATTTTATTTAAACAAACGTCAGTTCTGTTACAAAAAGTCTATTGACTGTAACCAGTAATGCCAACCGGTTGGATGATCTCAAAAAATTTCGTAAGACGGTTCCATAGAACCGGTGCGAACCGGCTGAATCCCATCACTGGCTGGATTGTATGTCAAATAATTAATAGTAGAGTAAACCTCGGTTAAACCGGATTCGGTAAATCAGGATCTTCGCTTAATTCGGACAAAACTTAAGGTACAAATGATTTGTAATGTGGTAAGGCTTTAACTAATCGACATCAGTTGATCCAGATCTTCGCCTAATCCGGACATTTTTTGTCACAACAGGTCCAGATTAACCGATGTCGTGCAGGTCTTTACCACAATACAAATTATTTGTACCTTAAGTTTTGTCCGAATGAGGCAAAGATCCCACGTAACCGAATCCGATTTAACCGAGGTGTATTTGAAGAAACAAAACATGGACAAAAAAATTAATTTAAAAATTAAAAACGAGTTTTTCAAACTTAATTAAAAACTCGAACTTATATTTGCTACTAAAAATGAATTTAAAATTTTTTAGACAAAAATGTTTAGTGACCTCAGATCGGGACACCACAATTCGGATGAGATCCTGGTCTTTGGTTCCCAATCCCTTCATGGATTTGTAAAGTTTTTTTGCAAAATACTCAGCTCTTCCCTTCACACAGTCCACAATAGCCAACATCGCTTCCTCGAGATCTCCAGAGAACTCGGACTTAATGCTTTTCGCGATGTCTTCACCAGAGAGCTAAAACAATCAGCGGGAATTAAAGTTACGGTAGTGCTATTTACACGGAAACTCTTAGTTTGTTTTATATTTACACGGAAAAAATTACTGCAACACAGCATATAATATTTTGCATCTTGATTTGAGATGAAAATTACGTTGTACTACACGTCACAAAGCGTCTATGACGTAACATTAGCATGGATTATTAGTAGCATTTTATCCAGCCTAATAAGTTGAAGCGTTTGGCATTTGTTTAGAAACAGGTAAGGTAAAATTACAAACAAAGTTAATCGCTTAATTACAGATATTAGGACGACATGCAAAAAAACAGATCAAGTTTTTCACACTGGCTTAAATTTGGTTTAGGTGGGTCAAAATTTAGCCGTGGGTTCGAATCCCACCACTTCAACACATCAAAAACTTTCGTCCGTTTGAAATAAGTCGAAAATTGTGGCTATACACAACTGCCCTAGTTCAGTCGTATCAGGAATGCTTGGTAACCGGCTTGATCAGAACGCCTTTCACAGGCCTACTTCTATGATTTAATAATGAGTGTGCCCAGTGTTTTTTTAAGGTGTTTTGGGGGACCGAAACGGTCCAAATGAAACAAATGAAAACACTTGCGGTCTCTTAAAACTACTTAGCGGTCACCCAAACCAAACCTTAAAAAAACCCTGAGTGTGCCACATTCGCTGGGAGGGGGGATCCCAGTTACGAATGTATGTTAATCCTAACTGCCCTAGTTCAGTTTACAGGCTGAAAAACGAACTCTTGTCAACCATCATAGTCGGTGATAGTTTGCAGGCTTAAGGAATAAAACGTTTTCGCATTTAAGGCGAATACTGACTCCTTTAAGGCACTTATACCTTATGATAATGCTCAAACACTGCACGGAGATGAGCATAGCTACGAGAAGCCATCACACGATTGAACGTCTCCTCATCAGTTCCCCATTTCTTTACACCAGCCTCGTGCAGCAACTTAGCGTCAATATGAACTTTGCCCAATTCAACCGAGGTGCTCTCGTCTCTCGAAGCCTGCGATGTGATAGAACTTAAAAGTAGTTTTAGATAATTAAAAGGTATGCGCAGTATAATGTATTAAATCAAAAGTTTCAATTTATTCACATACTGCGCATTGTAGTTTTATTTTTAAGCCGTTTTTTTTTTTAAAAAACACCTTAAAATGCAGGAAAAATAAGGTATGCAAGAACACTTCATAACCTATATTTTTCAATTTCATAAAAAGTTAAACAAACTAATTGAGTTTAATTTATTACAGTCCCGTCCCAACGCATAAATACATAAATAGTAATCCTCGGTTAAACCGGAATCACTTAATCAGGATAATGGGGACATTTTTTTTGTTTCAAACGGGTCCGAATTAACCGAGGATTACTGTATCTTCATTTTTTGGCTACGAAATAAACTGAAACTGGTGCACAAGAATAAATCATTTAATCGTAAAAAAGAAAAAAAGATAAGTCGTTGTCAACAAATAGCAGCAATATATTAAGCAAAGCCGTCGTTTCGATATATTTATGTATTTATATTTATGTGCAAATTTGTATGGACATAGAAACCTTCACTTAATACTTACATTAGTAAGAGAGACAAGCAACCTTTCAAAATCACCACTAGTGTCGCCCATAATGTCACGTTCAAGCTCATTCTTGTATTCGGACTTGTAAATATGCTTGATTTGTTTGATTTCCTCATTGCTACGGGATACCAAAATCTCAATCAGGACCTGAAATGCAAATTAGCATTTTTTTATACCTGCAAGTTTGTGGTTTTAAAATTGCCGGGTCTATTATGCCAGTAAAAAAAATTAGGTACAGCTACTAACATAAGAACTCACAACAGACAAAGTTAGCTAAATACCGATAGATGGCACAAAGAGCATTTGCAAATATTTTAAAGCTATTTGTTTGAAAATGCCGACAGTTAGGGCTATTAGGGGTGGGATAGGGTTTTATATTAACAATAGCAAAAAACATACTTATAAACTTAGCTCCTATCCAGTGGTGGGATTCAGCCGTTTCGCACCGGCTCTATAGAACCGTCTCACGAAATTTTATGAGATCAGCGAACCGGTTAGCATTACTGGTTACTGTCAATGGATTTTGTAACAGAACCGACTGAAAAATATGACTTTTGTGACAGAACCGGTTGATGAAAAATTTGAATCCCACCACTGCTCCTATCCCTACCCCAGTTTCACTGTTAATTTTAATAACTATGCTCTTTACGACACGTAACTGGATTAAACAAACTTCGGGTGTTAGTAGTTCTTATATTAGTAGCTCTACCAAAATTTTGCTGAACCCCAGCAGTTAAGTTACAAGCGTTTTCAGCCAAAAATTCGGCCATGAATAAAATTGCTTACATTATTAAGGAATATAACGGCAAAATTAGACGAAAAAAGCGACATGCTTCATTATTCAAACGTTTCGCCAAGTGTTTATCTCGCCATCAGTAATTTAAGGCTACACCAGCCAAGTCTGCATCTGTGCATAGACCGTTTTAAACCAGTGTGGTTATTTTTTACGTAAATTTGAGCCGTTATAATCGTTATTAGACTTACAAACAGATCCGAAAACATATTGTATAGTGTTTTATAGCTAATTTTGATTACCTAATTCAAGGAATTAGAGTGAAATATGGGCAAAAATGATAACTTAGTAAACTGAAGCTTTCAGTACACCTAAATCAATCCGTGTTTTTCGTGTTGCAATGTATTGTAAATAAATAATATCGATTTCGCCGATATAATGGCATCCTCAGTTCTAAGCAAGAAATAAAATAAAATAAAGTTATTTAGGCAATAAAAGATGTAAAAATAATAATAATATGGGTAAAAATGATCATAGTTAATAATACTAAAATTACTTTGTAGCACAGCTGAAACATGCCATTGCAGTGTGCTATCAGCACCTTTTCAATTTGTCATTTGCAAAAAGCAATTACCACAAAACGCTGTCTAGTGTGACAAAAAAGACTTAGCCCTAATTGCACCGTGATAAACTTTTAACCAACGTGATAGTTTGAAGCCTTTTTTGCGACAATACTCCGTTAATTATTAAATCATTAATATTTAAGGGTTTGAAAAGTCTTGCTCCGGAAATGCCTGACTTTTACAGACCACGCATATTGCCTGCAGTGCGGGATATTCTTTAAACGTGTCATTTATCATATTTTTGCGTCGGGTAAGCAGGAGTTATGCAAACATAACCTATGTGCAAACCATGAGTCATGAAAAGTTTGCTTCCTAATTGTTTATTCTTCACCCAAAATATGTAAAGTAACATTCTATTTTCAGCTACTAAACGTTAAATAGTGGAACCCAAATGACCACTCTAAACCGTTTGTAAATTTTTAAAATCCTAAAACTACGGCATCAAATCAAAAACACAAAAACTTAGTTACCGATTCTTTCGTCCCCAAGCCTTTCATGGCTTTGTACAAGCAGTAGGCATCGTATTCTCGTGGTTCCTTCAGCAAAGCAACAACAGTGTCCTCAAAGTGACCACTCAAATCACCCTTTAAGTCGTCTTCCAACGCCTGTTAAGACAAAGTATTAAACGTTGAGAGAAAAACTAAAAAATTTTACTCTGAAAAAAAAACGCATATAGCTGTCTGGCAGTTATATTAAAGAAATAAGAATGCCTATATAGTTACAATATGGGCATGGAAATAGAAGTTAGCTATACACCTAAATAAACAACACAGCGTTAACGTCTGATGTATCGGAGCAGGTACTGATTGTATTACATTGAATTATCAGTTAATTGGGACCTCAACAGAAAGGAAATTCTCAGCGAGTATTATATGCAACACTCGCAGCACAGGCTTTGTGGTACTGTTCAGCAATAATTAAACTCCACTGACAATCTTAAAAGGATGAGTTACATCATGGAAATCGTTAGTGGTGCAATACTTACTGATGAAAAATGTTCTGTATTAAAATGCTATGCTTAAAACTTTTGCTAAATGCAAGTTCCTCCAAAAGTGCACGGCTCCTAACTTCCAAGAGAAAGAGGAAACGATTTTACATTAAAACTGGAAGTGACGTTTCCAAAGCGCTGTCGGTATTTTTCCATTCGTTTGCTGGAAACACAATCGTGACATATTCCCTTCATAACATGCCTGAGTCAGGCCCTTTCCTTTTGTCAAGCAAGCACATTTTTCGAAGATCGTTTGTTTATGGTTTTGCATTAATTCCACGAGTGTTTTTGATAAAGCAAAAAGGGTACAGATTTTTGCATTGTGAACAGTTAGTTTATTTTTGCCCTGCTTTTAAATGCGGCTGATGCATATTATGTGTTGCAATTCATTTTAAGTGATGGCTCTGAATACAACCGTTTTTGAAACACATTATTTTGGATCAGATTAAACTAAAATCAAATACGATCATTGACAAATGTAACGGCCCAAATAAACGTAAAAAGCGACATGCTGTTTTTCGGCTTGTGTATAATAAATCATGTCGCTTTTTACGTCTATTTGGGACTTTATATACGTCATTACACTTACGAACAGATCCGTGTAAATAGTGTCCAAAAATACTGTTAATATTCTTTGTTTAGGGGGGTTCAAGTTTTTAATATATACGACCAGCAACGTATGCTAACCTGCAAAAACGTATTTCGTGCAACAAAAACTTGGACATAAAGAAGCGTGCGCGTCGAACAATAGCGATTGACTTCGCCTTGCAGAAGAACGCACGCCATTTCGTATTCATTGGCATATCAAGCTCATTGTGAATCACTAAAGGCCAAATTTTACGAGGAATTCTAGTGAGATGCTTGGTATCGGACAATGCATTGCACTCGGCGTCCTGTTTATGCTTATGAGTTCAAACAATGCCTTGGATTTACCGCAGTCAATTTACCCAACGAAGCAACGTATGTTTTTTCATGGTGGGATCTACTTTTAGCACCTATAGGCTACATTGCAATGGTAAGGTAATATAGTCTGATGATCTGTTTCTTATAGCACATTCGCGAATTCATACGTCCACTGGGACAGCAACGCACATTTGGTCACTCTCCATTAACGCTTAGTTCAAATCAGGGTTAAGAGGTTTGCCTGGTTTATAACACTGGCCTTTACACTGTGGGCTACGGCCCTGCAGTGGAACACTTAGGCGATTTTGTTGGCTAATGCCAGAGAATCCAGACCTCTTTAAGCATTGTAAATTGAGTTTTAGCGTTGTAAGCTATAGTGCAGGGGTGTCCAACACGTGGCACGCGTGTCAAAAGTGGCACGCAGAGCATTTGAAAATGGCACGCGAGCTTTTGCACATTCATATGGTAAACATTAGGATTTGTTACGCAATTAAATTTGCTTCTATTGATTCCTCTTGGCCTTTAGTCTGACTTTGGTAAAGATGATCATTAGTAAAGTTATACAACCCACTGATTAAATTGCATTTTTAAAAGCAATTCACGTTTCAATATTAAAACGTGAGTGTACGTGCCATGCTTATGTTGCAATAAAATGCCCGTTTATTTCGAAAAAAATGTAATTGTTGCGTTTCAATCGATGTCAGTTCAATTAATTACGTGACTACAAACGTATTTGTGGTTAGTTGGAAACACGTTTTAAAACCGACGTAACTTGAACAAAGATGCGATTTCGACGTTACACAAAGTACTCTACGTCAGTGCCCCTGCAAACTATTCGTATCTTGTGTCGCATAAACAGAATAAAATGTTTCTGGAGTATCATAAACAAGTTTACTCGCACTTGACGACACGTTTTTTTTCTAACCATTTAATATGGTTCTACATATTGGCCAAATATTCGGATTGAGCCCGTACCGTTAAGACGTTTTAGACATGGTTTGGAAAAAGTACCAAACAATGGCACGCGAGTATATTTTAAAACAAAAATTGGCACGGCGATGTAATCGAGTTGGACACCCCTGCTATGGTGTATCGCATTTAGTCATAATATACTTGCATGTCGTGCCATTCGTTGCAAAATTGTGTTCAAACAAAAGCTGATTTGAACGTATCATATTGACATTAGCTGCAATGCATAGTTTCTGCCTGTATTCCAAACGTATTTAAAAGAGACTGACAAAAAGTTACCCGTCCAAACTGCTGCTTGTAGGAATTCTTGATGTCCTGGCGTTGCTGGTTGTTTGCTGTTCCTAGAACGTTTATTACCACAGCTTCATCTGTGCCTGTAAGCACAAAAAGAGTTTAAAAACTGCTTCATGGTGCTAAAGGAAACAGAATTACACAAATGTGCCCTTGACTCTGTTAATTATAGTTTTACTGAGTGCCGGGAGTTTTAGCGACTTTTGAATGCGAGTACAAGCGTATTATGTACAAATGCTTAATACAATATGTGAGCATGAAAAAAATACAGTTTTTGCATAAAAGACACCAAATTAGTTACTTTACAAGGCGTACAAACAACACTTTACTATATATTACCCACTGCTCGAAAAAATCTTAAAAACACAGTCTTAACCATGCAATAATATAAACCAATACAAAACATTGCACAACTTATAACGAATCACTAGCAAGTATAAAACCTACCTATTCCTTTTACAGCATTCCTTAAAGACCTTGCTGCATCATCAGGGTTGAAATTCAGAACAGGCTTCACAGTTCCAAATTCAACATAACCACAAGCACTTTGCTGCTGTTGGGCCATTCTTAACTATACTGAGTTGCTAATAGTTATTTCAACACTTAATACTGCATAACAGAGTACGGGAAACCGGTTAGGGTTAATCACAACACATTACATTGCAGCTTGTGGTAATGATCGCGTAAAATGACAACAGCGGTGTAGATAACAAATGATATCACGCAAGGGCATTATAGGACAACTTTATTAGCGATTTTGTATGAGCTATGAGCACCGGTATGCCGAAGAGCAAAAATACATGTCCTTTTTGTTGTTGGTGGTCATTTAATATTGTGGAGTATAACGTTTTGTTTGTGCTAATAGAAAATAAATTACGTTTCTTAGTTGCCTAAACTTGCAATACATTTTTTGTTGGTAAAACTGTTAATAAACATTGGCCAAATCAATACATAAAGTCTTTTAGATTCTACACGTTAGTACAACAAAAGGCCTAAAATTGCATCTTCTGGCCCTCTGCAATTATTTGAGACCAGCTATGCTCTCCACTAAGCTGTCGTCGACTTATGGCATCTACAGCTCGCTATTCTTTAAGGTTAAGCGGTTGTTGGGGGGGATGATTTCAAGACACGAATTTCCGTTCAGCATTACGTCACACAAAACAGCAAGATTGCATCAACGCGACTTTATGGAAAATAACAGGAAATACGCTTTGCAGTTTCTTTGTTTCTTTTTGCAGAGAGCTTAAACCTACTCTAGTATACTTTTAAACAATTTTGCAAATCAGTTTTCCATTATTAGTTAAGGGTTTGTATATGCGGCGACTAAAGTGACGTAATTTATGATATGACGTAATTGCAATGACGTCATGTGCGTAAAAAGATGCACAAAAGGCAAGAACCTGCAATGGAAACTTACAAATGCAACAGTTTTTTTTTTTAATTTCACCACTTCTATAAAACCAGACTGTACTTTATTTCTTGTTAACATGTTTTAGGACGAAGTTAGGAGTTATGTTTTACACATAGTTACACCACTGGGAAATTGTTTACTAATAAACTTTGATGAACTGTAAAGCATCATATGATCAATCTCAAGAATGTTTACAATCCTTCCAAACATGTAGGGGATTTCTATAAATGTCGTCATATAGAAAAGCTTTGTCACATGAGGAATAACTTGCCAACTGCTAAAAAAGCGTAGCAATGCAATATGCTTTCAACAACTTTGGAATTTTTGTGTTTTGCCCAGCCCAACAAAAGTTGCAATTACAAAAATTCCCAAGCGTGCAAACCATAGTTTCGTTTTGACAATTTTTGGCAATCAATGAAGAATGATTTAATGCATTTTGTCAATGTGACCGAAAAACGTTGCATATAGTTCAATTCTTTCGACTAATGTAACATTATAGATGCCACAAAAGGCGGTCAAATAAAATATGTGGTTGTTTGTACGCTTATTACGAAGTATTAAACGCATTCGCACCTTTGTAAGCCAATGCAAAAAGTGGATACGTACTTCTCTGAGCTGTATTTTGGACGGGGCTTAGGTCTTCATAAATGGATGAAATTCAAACCTATGTGCCACCTCTGCCACATTTGCGTTGTAATTAAACTTGTTATTGCATAATTTTCGTGATTAATCGATACTTTTAAAAACGTTAGCGTGTTTCAGACTTGTACCTTTGGGTTGTAGGGTCCGAAACCGACTGTTTTAGAAAGTAAGCCCTAATTAGGCTAACAGTTTAATTAACAAACTTCAAATTATGATTCAAGTGTACCGTCAATCCCCAATCAAGTCCATTTCTTGAAAGAAAGTACAGCCCGAACCTGTACCCGACCCGACTTACAACTTTGTGCCCGCTTTTACAGTTGTCTGTTTTTACGGCCGTGTGTTTAAAATTACGAAACATTTAAACGAAAATGTTTGGTGCAGAAAATTAACCCCTTAAGTTAAAAATGTGGTACACGTTAAAATAACATTTGTGGTACACGTTAAAATAACATTTGGAAACCTTTGACTAAAAGGAGCTAGCACCAAGCTGCGAAGGACAACAAAAATAATAATAGTTTGTTTGTTGTTGTTTTGATTTCGAACGAACGAATCGATGCAACTTGTTTTGTTTATGATTGATGAGCCTTAAATCATCGCTCAAACAATGCGTGAGTTGACCCGCGTAACTTTATTGTGTGCAAACCAATGTGGGTTTGCTTCTCACTATAATCGCACAAGTGTTAGTCATGACGGAACCTAAACAATTCAAATCTGTTTATGGCTTCAACGTACCGAGTATTGAAGCAGCTACTCCATGCATGCCGGTAAACTTAGTTTGTTTATCTTTAAAAAGAAAATATTTGTCGGAATTAGCTTCTGTGTCTTGAAAACAGAGCATTTCTATAACATTTCTTTACGCGTTATTTAATCTTAGAACACTATAAATTTGTAAGCGGGATTGAAATTGAGGGCCACACCAACCTTTCTTTTAAAATTTAGGCAAACGCTCTAAAACTAAAAACGTAGGAAGCGACTAAAAATCGCAACAAATTCCAAGCCTAGATAGACCAAAGTTTGTAAAAAATACAAAATAGCAATTGCCATGAATTTCGGCAGATGCTTTTACAGGAAAAAATGAAAACCAACCAAAAAGCGCAACTTACTAAATTATCTAAAGCGCGTTCAAATCTACATTACCCATAGATCGTAAAACACCAAATATAGCAAATGCCGTAATCTTAAGCAAATACCTATATTCCTAGAGCTTCACGATAGCCTACCTAACACTGCACCAGTTTGACACAAACTGCATGAACATGAAAACCCTGCCCATTCACTTGATTTGAATCAGCTAAATAGGCAGGCCCATGACAATTCATCCGCCTGTATTTGACAAATGGTCGTATCGACTTTGCATTGATTTTAAGCTGTAATAAGGCGAACACTTAAGGAAAAAGCTCCCATGACAAATCAAATGCAAAGTGCTAACACACGAATTAGAATACTAGACACAAAGATCTATAACTGTGAACTTTGACTGGCAAATTATACTGAATAGATTCCAGCAGTCAGTAAGGGCATTTGATAGCGACATGCAAAGACTGACACTTCCTACACCTAAACTATGCCTATATAGAGCATTGCAACAGTAATGACAGTAAATCAGGCCTTTGTTGCTTTTTAAAGGCATGCTTATAGCTTGGAGTTAACGAGCCTGAGGGTAATATGGAATTGGATTCTGGTTTAAATTATTAATTGCCTTCTTTTGGTGCACCCAGTTATTTCGCAGTGGGTTTATAAATAATTCTACGCAATTTTTGATGTCTCAAAAAACCTTTTTTGATTTCTGAGGCTGGTTATTAGCTGAGAATTATGCATGGATTGATTAAATATTAATTAGAATCTCCTTGTAGTAGGCCAATGCACTAAAATACGAATTTTTCTTACATTTTCGTAATGCAGGGAATGAAAGGCATCATGAACTAACGGCGATGAAGCCCAAAACCAAATATCTGCCAAGAAAATTTTGGACTAAATAAACCCTTTTTTAGTTTAGCAACGCAATGAATGCGCTATGACTTCGTTCCCAAACGGGCTTTTTTCGAGCAGGTTGATTTACGTTCAAATTTACGTTGGTTTGGAACCAGAAACGGCACAACTGCTGTATAAATGCCTCCCATAGCCAAATCCGTTCCAAAACTTTATTTTTGAGTGTTTTTTACACTGGGTTCGAGCCCAGCACGCCCTCGGGGACGAATCCCAATCAGGGTTTTTTATGTCTGTATGTGGGTCAGGCGCGCCGGACCATTAGGCCAAGTTCTTGCCCTGTATGACTGTAAAATGTAAATGATACCTGTTGCAGGATTTAAGTGTAAGGGTGCCACCTAGCGCAAATGTTTACTTTTCTAAACCTAACAAGCAAAATAACACGAACACTGTGATTGGTACATTCGTATTTCGACAAAAAAATGCGATTGGACGATGACGATGACGTGGTTAGCGGCAATGGCGGGAGTGCAAAGGATTATGGGAAACTGCACAGCACGTGGCACAGAATTGTACACGAAAACATAAAATTAAACACTCTGCCCTTTTTGGCTGCTTTTTTATAGATACAGTTTACTAAATGTGGCCAAGGTAAATGGACCCCATTCAGGCGTGCGTTTAAAGCGGGTTGCCGAACGATCTTTGTGTATTTAACTGCGCTGAAACTTACTAATGCAGTTGGAAATGTTGGCAGCTAACCGAATTACTTGCGACGGTTTTAAGGCGGCCAAAATTCCTGCAAAAAGCTTTGTGCATGAAACTTTGGCCGTCTTAAGCCTGTTGCAAATGAGATGGCTTGCGGCCAAGATTTGTAACTGTATTGAAAGATTTTAAACTGTTTAAACTGCACAAAGTTCGTTGGAAAAAACAGCCTTATAGAATGCAGAATGTGATCTGTCGTTAAAAACCTTCTAATTCAAAAATTAGGCAAGAAAAACAAACGGTTGCATTCTGGGGTAAATATGGAAAATTGTCTGCATTCCCAAGTCTTTAACATTACAGATTTAGAAAACAGTTGAAAATGTGATGTTGGCGCAGGCATACATAGCTACAATTTGCCCTGATTTTGCTTACAGGTAATTAGTGGGTTGTATTTTGCAATATACATTTGCTAAACATCAGTAACTTGAAGTTTGACGAAATTAGTAACCAATCTCCAACACTAGAGAATTAACTTCAATAACAAATACATTTTTACAATATTACGTAAATTTTGTAAAAAATTATTCAGAATTGAGGCTTTGAATTAGTGTTGATAAACTAAGGTTAAAACCACAAAATACCCAAAAAATGCACATTTTATCAGTCTTTGGTGAAAAAAAACTGCACAGCATATATTCTTAAGTAAAATCAGCCACTTGCCCAAACAGAATTTAAAAATCCAACTTTTTAGTGCAATTACAATGATACAAATTGAAACCAACAAAACAATACAAGACCACGTTTCTAAAATTACCACACTTATATGTTTTATGTACAGTGTTGAAATTAAACTTTTCATACATACAAGTTTAGTTCCCAACCAAAGCATGCAGAAGCTGTTTATAATACCCACTCGTGTCATCACCAATGAATTTGCCAAGTTCTTTCTTGAAGAGATTTTTAAACGCATGTTTGATTTCCACCATATCCACCTATTATAAAGTCATGTAGATAAACCAAATGGGCTTGTATATGCAATAGTGTAATGGGATTTTGTAGTAGGAATTTGACAAGACAAGCTGTATATCAGTAAACCCCAGGTCATCCGGGCCCGTTTGGGCAAAAGAAATTATCCGGATTAACAGATGTTGATTAGTTCATACCTTACCACATTACAAATCATTTGTACCTCGAGTTTTGTCTGAATTAGGTGAAGATCCGGATAGCCTAAATCCGGTTTAACCGGGGTTTACTGTATGTCTATCAGACACTTGCCAAGCATTGCCCATTAGGGCGTTGTCCATCCACCGAGGATAAAAATAAAACAAACCATAAAAAAACATTGAAAAAGATGCTTAGAATTCTCTATTTAGAAGATGTTATAGAATAGATGCACAATTTTACATTGAAAAAGTATTTTAACAGTCCAAAGTTATCAAAACCAACACCTCACAATAAAGTAAATATTTTATGACGTCACAATCAGATGTATGACGTCGTCGCTTACCTCACTGCGCGAAACCATGACGCGTATAAGCATTGTGTCGTTGGTGCCTGCTCCTTTCATTGACTGATATAAGCGTTTGGCAAAGTAGCTCGGTGGGTTTCGTGCTATGTCCACAATAGCACACATTCCGTCCTCAACGTCACCCGAAAATTCGCTCTGAATCGACTTGATAATGTCACGCTTTGCCACCTGCGGTGATAAAGAGACGAGATATTTATAAAGAAAGGGATAAATACATTCTTTAAGTAACAAAATAAAGTCTTAGTACGCCAGGCCTATTGAAGGAGTAATACCGGTCTCTCAAGCATTTACCACCATATGGCAAGGCACAGGCTAGAACAATTTAGAAGCGGTGGGATTCGAACCTACGACAGGAGTATTTTCGGGATTCGCGCTCTACCAACTAAGCTAGTTACAATACCCGAGTTTGGTCCAGTTTATATACTAAAATTGCAAACGGGTCAAAAATTGAGGCCTGATGTTTTTTAAAATAAAGCCCAAATTAGGCGAAAATATGACACAAATATATCCGAAGCGACGGCAGGTCTAAATCAAGTCTATTTTATTTAAACACAAACCTGCGTTCGGACTAGAAAAACCCGGCCTTAGTTTGAACTCTGTGGTATTGTAAACGTAATGTAGAATTGAACTATTAAGGGGCATCTTTTACTAAAACAACGTTGTGCCAAATACCACCGCTGACCTAAGGAGGAAACAATCAAACCACCATAATGCATCGGTGGACTTAAATTGACCTAAGTAAAAACTAAAGTTTCCTGTTTGGCTTGAGCAATAGCATTTGGAACATTTATTATGGAGCAGTATTAACAACACCCATAAGAGATGACTGGACGGAAGTAGACTGATTGACAACACAACAGTCACTTATGCAAACATTTTACAGTTATAGCCGGGGTTGCCATACCGTCCTTATTTCTAAGATTTGTCCTTATTTTGAAGGGCAGTGTCTTAGAAAAAATTCATTGTCCTTATTTCTATGAAATGTCCTTGTTTTTGTGATATGACATTGTCTGTATAAATTAAGAGATTTGTTCAAAAACCTTATTTTGGAGTCCATGTCGATGGCAATCCTGGTTATAGGACTTACTGGCAGAAATCTGTTGTCAAGAGTGCGGGCATTTTGAGCTAGTATACATGCAACAATATGCTACCGTAATGAGTTCTACATACCTTTAGAGTTTAATTTGATAGGAAAACTGAAATGCTAAAAAAACATTGTATGTAATACCTGCTTTGAATTATGACATATAAATGTTTGTTCTTCATTGCCACTACATTATTTTAGTTTGCAAACAAAAGCCATGTAGATTGTAGACATTAGAAAATGGTTTGTTTTGTGAAGGCAAAATATGTTTTCATCACAGAATTCATTTTGTCAATGGGAAACATTCGTCAAATGTCAATTTCACAAACGTCACATTAAAACAGTAGATGGTTTACAAATCTAAGGTTCTCTAACAGAAAATCTGACTTTATTATTGACGCTTATATGGCAAGTGATTCTGTAGACTCAATGTGACTTCAGACCAACTCAATATTGTTTTACACTTTTGGATTAGACATTAGAATTTGGGAAATCGCTTAGCATACATGCTCCGTATTCGGCCAAGCGCTCGGGTGCATCATGACGTCACAAACATCCCCTATTCCACGCAAGTTTTGGCATTACAAGGTCGCTTACGTCGCCAGTGATGAATTAAAGCTGTACAGGCCCTAGAAGTACGCGTTTTTAACAATCATAACGCATTAAAATGTACCGTCGTTTTTGTTCTTGTGTACCCCTGCAAAAAAAAAGTATTCGTATGTTAGTGTGAATATGCAAATTTGGTGCTCGGGTCAGTTTGCGCAACCGCTCGGACGAGCACCGAGCATCAAAAACAGCGATGCTGTACCGAGTACTCGGGTTCTGGCTCGGCTCGGCCCATCCCTAGTGCCAACCCACGTTAAAAATGGTGGCTTTCTGATATACTACCATTTTATATATTCTATACGATATATACCAATTTACTACACACATCATTTGATCTACACATACGATTGTTTTTGTAAACAAAAACGAATGGGTCCCCACACGCGTGTTTGTGCGGATTTACGGTAAACAAATGTTGCGGTGATTTTTAGATTTTTAAGGACAAATTTTTAGAATGCATTAACCCAACAATAAAAAAATTTTGTTCGTATTCTTTTTGCACTATATTTGTCATATAATTACAAAAACCAAAAAAATAATTTCAATTGATTCTCTTGCTTTGACCCAGATATTGTGGTCCAAGGTCAGGTTTCAAACACATTTTTTTCTAGAAAGCTGTAACAGTTGTGTTACAGACACTTTAAATTAAAAAGCAATTTGCTACAAGTGTATACATAACAAATTGTTTTTGATTTAACTTTGTTTCGCAAAACGAGTACCATTGACCTGTAGTAACCTCTCAGGGTGCACACGCCAAACGACTGTTTGACCTTTTGACACCGTTTTGCATAGCACGCAGTCCTTGGTGTTCAACAACACCGTTTAACCTAATTTATACATGCCTTGAGTATTGATTCCTAAATCGATTGCAAAAAACGCTACGTTATGACGAAAGAAAGTTCTGAACTGTGTTAGCGATACCTACTAGTTGACCTTAAGTAACCCGTGGTCATGCGGCGGCCAACCTGACAACGAGCATTTAAAAAAACATTTATCTTGCAAAAATGTCAAGTTTATTTTTTCATCTTTATTTTTATTAACAAAGTTTTGCTTGACATATACGAAACCGAAGCACGCTTTTTAGGTTTAAATCACGTCATAGGTGTGAAACCTTTGCCAAAACTGAAAATGTGAGTGATAACTTAATAAAACGAAATAGCGCTGCTGTGCAAAACAGCTGATTTCTAATCACCGAAACGACGTGTCGTGAAACGTCTGTCCGACATCAAGCTGAGCCCTCCTGCTGTCGTAAACCAATGAGTTACTCTCTTGGGACTTCTGCCTACAGTGTCTTTCTTGACCAAACGAGCGTTAGACACATTTACGTTTCGGGGGCCTGTGGGTGAACCTCTGGGTCACTCGGGGTCAAACTTCTGGAGGATCAAGTTTGGATTAATAACTAACGTGTGTCCAAATTTAAATAAATTAGAAGCACTCATTCTTTACCACATGAGCGATAAAAACCAGCGTTAAAAACTTACGTTTCGGGGGCCTGTGGGTGAACCGCTGGGTAATTTGGGGTCAAACTTCTGGAGGATCAAGTTTAGATTAATAACTAACATGTGTCCAAATTTCAATAAATTTAAAGCACTCTTTCTTTACCACATGAGCGATAAAAACGAGCGTTAAAAATTTTACATTTCGGGGGCCTGTGGGTGAACCGCTGGGTCACTCGGGGTCAAACTTCTGGAGGATCAAGTTTAGATTAATAACTAACATGTGTCCAAATTTAAATAAATTAGAAGCACTCATTCTTTACCACATGAGCGATAAAAACCAGCATTAAAAATTTACGTTTCGGGGGCCTGTGGGTGAACCGCTAGGTAATTTGGGGTCAAACTTCAGGTGGACCAAGTTTGGATTAATATCTAACATATGTCCAAATTTCAATAAATTTAAAGCACTCTTTCTTTACCAAACCAGTGTTACAAACCAGCGTTAAAAATTTTACGTTTCGGGGGCCTGTGGGTGAACCGCTGGGTAATTTGGGGTCAAACTTCAGGTGGACTAAGTTTGGATTAATATCTAACATATGTCCAAATTTCAATAAATTTAAAGCACTCTTTCTTGACCAAACCTGCGTTACAAACCAGCGTTAGACAGAAAAAAGAAAAAAAAAATACGGACAAAAACAATATGTGTCCCCTTCAGGGAAGGGGACCCATAATTAGAGAACCTAAATGAACAATCAAGTTCTACTACAAAGCTGAATTGACAAACCCTAATAGCAAGGGGATGTTTATCAAACAACACAGCCAAGGGAACCAAATACTAGGAAATTTGCGGACAATATAACTTGATTACTGAGTAGAAAATGAACATAGCATCCTGATTAAAAAAGTTGTACATCCGCTTCTGAACCAAAGTCTGCACATTAAAAACAAACAACTCACTTTGTAGTATTCGTCGAAAGTTGCCTGCAGTTGTACATGGCTGCGTGAAGCCATAATAAGATTGAAAGTGGCTTCGTCAGTGCCCCATTTCTTTTCTCCAGCTCTGTAAAGTTTTTCTGCATCTTCTCTAGCCTTAGCTACATTGACATTATGAGATTCGTCCCTTCCAGCCTGTGCCAACAAAAAAGTAGTGAGTCAATTAAAAAAAAGACGAAAATGTGTATGCAACTTTTTTTCTGTGTGCCATTTTTATATGCACACATCTCCAATTGGCTTTTATTTATTTTTAAAACCGACAAAAGTATGCATATAAAACACAAGCTAGTGCTATTCACTTTGATATCGTCATTATAATGTGTTTAAAATGGATAAAAAATAACATGTAAATAGTGGTATTAGTATTATTTTGAAGCTCAACTAAGAGAGTATAAAAAGCACAGTATGGATACTTCATATGCCTTTATTAAAACACCGCAATAAGGGTATTGCAGATACTTTGTCCAAATCTAAAGTTTTTATTGTGCAATTCTGCGATTCTGCTTTAGTTTATTTTTTTTGCTTAACACGATTTTGTGATACAAAAAAAAATCGGCGTCCTATACAGGTCGCCTTCATCAGGGTAAATAACACTGAAGAGCTAGTCTAGAAGCAATAGCTTAATGATATTTGATGATAATTAAGTTGTTTGTGTAAAAAACGAACAAAAAAGTATTTAACACAACATTATGTTTTCTTGGCATTTGAATTTTTTTACAAAAACATGACTATTCCTAATGGCATGAAACTCGTTTACAAAACACACTTTAAGCATGCTAGAGAGCCTGATTCACTCACATTGTTTAATGACACAAGAAGTTTTCGAAAATGTCCACTCGTTTCGCTCATCAGTTCATTTTCAAGCTTCTTGTGGTATTTCTTTTGGTAAATGTCATTAATTTCCTTTTTCTCAGCATTGCTACGAGAAACTAGGATCTCAATCAAGGTCTAAAATCAGAACAGAAACAAACTTAAATATGTACACGAAGAAATTAGTAGTGATGGGACGATACCAGATTTTGAACAGAGTACCAATACCGAGTACCACATGTATATACCTTCGATTGATTACAGAGTACTTAAATATAGTGTTGTACCAGTTCTATATCACTAGGTAATTTATCTGCCGTGTCGGGGGTACATGCGCGCACACATACATGCAATGGCATAGAGAAAAATGTGATTTCCACACAATAGCAAAAAAATAGACATAACCTGGCAAAATTTTTTGGCCGTCTGAAGCAAATATTTGCAAAAAGTTGCCCGTATTCGTAAAGTTTAAACCGGCCTTCGGTATCGAACGTTGGTATCGAAAATTGAGGCAAAATATTTCGATAACTGACCAAACAGTTCTCTGACAGGTACCCAAAATAGCTGTGCTTGCTAACGTGTATGATTGCAAAGTATATCAACATGTTTTGTTAGATTCATCTTTTTACCCACAAGTACTCAAATTTATGTTGACAGGATACATTGTTTTAAGTTTGTTGATTACAAATTTCACCTGATTATCCATGATTATGCTATGTGTTTAAATGCCTGCTTTGAAGTTCAGGTCAGTTCACATTATACAAATCAAGTAAAAAACCTTTAGCAGACATACCAAACCAGTTTTTGAAAATATAATTTGGTCACTCTAAAAGCCATCAGGCAATTAGAAGGTACATGCCATAGGTCAACAAGAAGGGCAAATGCAGTAGATCATACCCTAAGGCTGTTGAAAGGCATTAGCTGTTGTTCACTTAATGCAATTCCTTCAGTGCTATTGTGTTGCTATGTTTTCTTTCACAAAGCAAAATAAACTCAACTTAACAAATTAATATAGCGCCACTGCCCTACTGCTCAACACTGTTATGATAATAAAAAATGCTTTCGCTGGTTAAAACACCTGCTAAAAGAAGCCATAAAGTTGACTTTTTTGGATTGTTTATGTTATGTTTAGAAACAACTATATTTTTCTAAAACATTTCTGTAAATTGAAATGAAGCGCTGGCTAATTTGTTAAAAATGAATAACTTAATTGCCCTTATGCTGTGAAACACAATGAAGTGCACCGCACGAAACGAAAATAGGGTTGGATTTATAGGTAAAGTTTACTGATTTTTATGACTTACTGATTCTGTTGTTCCAGCACCAGCCATGGCATCGTACAAACAATAAGCATCATATTCACGTGGCTTCATTAACATTGCACACAATAATTCCTCAAAGTTCCCACTAACTTCAGATTTTATATCTTTCACCAAATCCTGCATATAAAAATCAAGTAGATAAACAGATCTGTACTTATTGTCCATTTTCATATGTTTTGCAACATTAAAAATTGATATATACGACTAAACTCAAAAATAGATATATTTATGTTGTATGATTGTAAGATACATTTTTTTAAAATGAACACATATGTTATGTTTTCAAACACATAGTTTTTTGAAATAAACATAAAATCAAACTTTAAAACGAACACACAGTAAAGTTTAGTTGAACTAGATTTGGGTTATATAGATCTTGGCCTAATTCTAGCAAAACTTGGGGTACAAATAATTTGTAATGTGGCAAGGCTTTAGCTAATCAACAGTTAATCCAGATCTTCACCTAATCCAGATAAATGTTTTGGTCCGAACAAGTCAAAATTAAATCTTGTAAATCTTGTAAACCGTTTACTGTATATGTCAGTGGTTCTCAAACTTTTTTTGTTGCGACGCCCCTGGAAAAGATTTTTGGACTTGTGATGCACCAGCAAATAAAAGTTAATATGGAAACTTATTTAAAGTTGTGTTTATTGATACAACAGTAAAATGCCACGAAACGGAACTATTCTGCGATGCCCTAGGAAAATTGAAACGATGCACCAGGGCGTCGCGACGCACAGTTTGAGAACTACTTGTATATGTTATTAGAAAATATAATCTTTAAACTGAACACATATGGTATTGAAGTATACATTTGTAATGGTTTAGTAAACAAAAATATCACAAGTGAACAAATGTTAGGGTTTGAACAATAGAATGTGTACTGCACAAAGATATTTGTATTTACTTACACGCCCATAGGCCTGCTTGTATTGTGTCTTGATTTTTTGCCTTTGGTCACAAGAGCGATAACCGAGTACGTTAATAATTGCCTTTTCGTCAGTACCTAGTAAGTACAATGTGTGTTCAGAGTAAACCTGTAGTTAAACGAGATAACCAATAAATCTACAGTAAACACAACATTAAAAAAAAAATTTTTGTTGGTGGCATTTAGTGTGTGTTAGGTCTTGAGTAGGGTTATTTTAACTTAAAAAAACCTAATTTAACTTATATTTTAACAAATTACTCAACAAATTGTAAAAAAATCTAAAATTATCAAAATAATGATTTATAAATGTCAGACACATATAATTTAAAGTAAATGTATTTGGTAGGTTTTATAAACAAGCAATAATATAGGTTTTGCAAAAATATTTTTTTGAAAAATACACATGATGCAATAAATCTAAAAATGATGCTTGTCAAAAAAAATTCTATATATTTTTTTGCATAAAAACAAAGAGCAAAAAGGTTTTCAAAGCTGAAATATAATTTACCAAGGCCTTTCATTGCTTTTCGCAAAACTTGAGCATCTGATTCGGCATTAAATCCAGAGAAGGGCTTGACAGTGCCATGGGTTTTGATGGCCATCGCTGCCATTCCCTGTGTCATGTGAGATACTTTGGCTCCGGCATGTGGGGAGCTATGAGCTGGCTGGGAGTAGGCTAAAGAAAAAAACGTATTACAAGATTAGCTAGTCAACACAGTTCAAATTTCTATTCTTTTCATATTTAGTATTCGTTACTGTAAATACCAGGCAGGTTGCAAAAGTGAAACTCTTTTCTATCAAAAGAATAAAGTATTGAGGCCTAAGTATTCTAACCATGGCATGTCTGCTAGCACTTAGTTACAACTCTATTAATGTTCCTGTGAGTTTGCAACAAAGAGAAAAACCCACATCATATCATCAAAAAAAGCGTGAATTCCCTTGTTGCCTCACAATAAATATACATTTTAAACAGCTATTTAACGATAAGTGCATTAATTAACCCATGTCTATTGATTCAATGATTGTATGCACAAAGTATTCAAGGAGCACACAGACCTGGGTTAGGACCCTGCTTTGGGTAAGTTAAACTGGCTTACCCGGTTGTACATTCTGCTGTCCATACATTTGTTGGTTTGTCGGCATTGGGGCACTTGCACTTGCACCATATCCGGGTGCCTGTCCATATCCTTGCTGGCCTGGTGGTGGAGCACCATATGGCTGCTGTTGTGGAGCATACCCAGGTTGGGGCGGTGCACTACCCCCCGCTGGGTAACCTCCAGCCTGGGGTGGGGCACCATAGCCACCTTGTTGAGGGGGATATCCTCCTGTAGGCTGAGGGGGAGCACCATAACCAGCTTGTGGGGCACCATACCCTGCAGGTGGGGCTCCATAATTTTGTGCCGGAGGTTGCTGTGCACCAACACCTTCAAATCCTTAAAAAGTAACACCCAATCAAAAAACAAAAAATGCTTGGAAGACTGACTGATTCGGTTTAACGCCTTTAATAGGCCTGACATACTATGATTTATCGATAAGTATGCCATGATTGCTGGTCTGCATTGGCGCTTCAGGGCTGATCCCAGTATGAATTTATTCATCTAATGGCATAACAATGTATAAATTCATCAAACAATTATGTATTTACATTAACAAATCAGCTTAAAACGTTTTCAAAACATGGTGGTAAATCTACTCACGCGAAAACCAAAAAAAGGCATAGGTCAGGTTAAAAGTCTCGCGTACCACCTGAAAAGCTCTGGCGAACCACAGCAAAACAACAAGAGAAGCAATATGTTTACAAACAGTTGTTTTACAACTACAACAGTTTCATCAATTACCTATAGATGAAGGTGCACCACCATATCCACCTGCTCCGCCGGGGGCTGGGGGATAACCACCAGGGGCTTGTCCATACCCCCCTGCTTGGGCGGGTGGGTAACCTCCAGGGGCTCCTGGGGCACCGTAACCCCCTGGCTGACCTTGGGGTGGGTAACCTGGTTGTCCACCACCTGGGTATCCTCCCTACAAAACAGTCATAAATAAACTTTTGTACATTATACTTAATGCATGTTTTTGCATTATTTCTTGGTGGTTAACAGTGAATTAGGCAGTAATGGGGAGACTCGAGTCACCTTTTTAAAAGACTCGACTTGACTCGAGTCTCAGTTGTGAAGAGACTCGACTTGACTTGGACTCGTCTTAGTAGAGACTCGACTCGGACTCGTTATTTCACCAACAAAACGGAAATAATGGATAACCTGTTCAGTTGACTTCAACCAAACAACAGCAGCAATTCACTGTGCGATGCGAAGTTATTTCTGCTTAATTTTAACGTAACGAAGTCGCTGCTACATTTTGCTAAACTTTCTTACGTTGGCATTAAGCGTTGTACTTATTGCTTGGGTTAAAGTAATCGAATGCAGTACATGTCAAGGCCAAGTATTTGCTTTTAAGTGCTTATATTACTGAACAAACGCTCTAGTCTAGCGCATGCGGTAAAATCTGAATGTTTGGTTTTCAAAAACTCCTTTGAACAGGATGACGTTCTTTTTCACACTGTTTAATGAGTGTCAATTAATGTGTTTCATTAAAGTTGACCCTACTCTAAGAAAGGGACGTTGATGGGATTTGTTCATTGTAATGAAGCGGTGTCCGTTTTAAGTTAAAAAGGCGCGATGAACCATTCAAATGCTGGATTAACTATCTAAACCAGTGGTTCTTAACCTTTTTTCCTTGCTGCACCCCTTTCAAATCACCAACCAATTTTCGCACCCCCTTTCAAATCACTAACCAATTTTCGCTCCCCCTTCTGTGATTGCTTAAATAGAATAGACCTAACCAACCTTAATGATTCAGCATCCCCGCACCCCCTAGGAACAGTTCTCGCACCCCTTGGGGGTGCGTGCACCCCAGGTTAAGAACCCCTGATCTATACCTTTTTGCAAAAACTTTTTGTGACTTGCCTTGACTCGAACTGCTAATGACTTGACTCGACTTGAGACTCGAACCGCTAATGACTCGACTCGACTTAAAAACTTTTTGTGACTTGCCTTGACTCGAACCCCTTGTGACTTGACTTAACTTGAGACTTGACTGATAGGACTCGTTACCCAACCCTGAAATTAGGTTTATAGAGCTCTTCTGGCAATTGTTTTTTATTCCGTCGTCGTATACAGGTCGCCTTTATTAGGGTAAATAACACTGAATGTACGTGGTACAGTGCACGATAAACAAAAAAAGAATTACATGCAAGCTAGTCACAACTCAACAAAAACACTAAATTAGGTTTATGTCATTGTTGTGCATTCATTTTATAATGAAAACATGTGATGGATACCAAAAGAAATATTTTGGTAAACTTATAACATTTGGATAAAGACTGTCTAAATCTCTAAAGCAAAGGACAGAAATTAACAAAATTTGCAAATTGGTTAATGATACTGGCACATGTAGTGATGAAAGCACAGTTTCCAAAGCAGTATTTATTACATCAAGGGAATAAAAACAACTAATGAAGGTTTGATTACGCAGGTGGACTAAAACATTGTGATGATTAGGAAAAATACTCCAAAAAGATAAGATTATTCATATTTTGCAATTGATTGATGATTTTGTTTTTACACAACACATTTACGTTGAAACATAGTGTTACGTAACGCATAAAGTATGTCCTATAGTTTAACAAAAGTATAAAAAGTGTTTGTCTTGAATATTTTTTACTTTTTTTAAATATACCTGCTGGGGTGGATAGCCGCCTTGTCCTCCCTGTGGTGGATATCCGTATGACATCTTGGAATCAGTAAGACTGTGTTCGTTAAAAACAAAAAACAAAACAGTAAAAAAAACTTTTAACTTCCTCTATTGACAAACAAACACTAAAGTGTGCCAATGGGGTGACAATTTAAAGTAATGGTTAAAAGAAAGATAAATTGAAATGTACTACAGAAGAACGTTTGTAGATTTTTGATCGATCTGTGGCTATGACAGGGGAAATCCTGACGTATGGCAACCGTATAATAAACCCGTCAGCGGCATTTCCTGGTTGTAAAAAATGGTTCAATCCAGGCCTCATTTGTGTCACAATTTCACCTTCGGGCTCAATCTTGCGGTCCTTAATAGCACTGATGATGGCATAAGCATTTGCCGAAACGTTTGATTAATAAAACATGTCGTTTTTCGCCTGTTTGGACCGTTATATTCCTCATTAAATCCAGGCTTTGTACAAAAAACGGGTTTGGGTCCGCTCACAACTTTGACTTTCACAATTGTTTGCAAACCAAAACGTAGAATATGAAAGTTAAGACATGATTGCTCAGATTGTTCTTTTTGCATTTGGTCACAAAAGCGTAACAGCCTTTCTCGCAAATCCTTCCAAACAGTTCTGCACTCCGAAGAAATAATACTGTCCGAACTTGTTTCCAGTGGTGGGATTCAATTTTTTGTCATCGGGTTCTATCACAAAAGTCACGTTTTTCCACTGGTCCATTGACAGTAACCAGTAATGCCAACTGGTTCGCTGTTCTCATAAAATTTCGTGACACGGTTCTATAGAAACGTGTGAACCGGCTGAATCCCACTACTCGTTTCATATGTTAACGTATTTACTTTGAGTAAAGACCGACGAACCGGGTAGAGGTAAGGTGACTGTAATGTAATTGTTCACAAAACTGTGTGTTATATTTTTGCTAAGCAATGAACATTTGTCACAACGAAAGTTTGAATTCGTTTTAAGTAATACAAGTGTTTAAACCTATTCATAACTTAAATGATGTTTGCGACGAAAAACACAAAGTGCAAAAAACTAAAAAACGCTGCCTGCGATTGCAGAAACGAACCGAAAATTTTGGCAATGTACCAGTTTACTTTATAATTGACAACAAAAAGTTCTTTCCTCGACTGCTTTTGTGGGGCTGTGATTCACTATGGCCAAATCGTCGAGGCTTTAGATCAAGCTGTTCGCGTCATTATTCATAAACGACAAAGAAGTTAGACCCATATCTCATGCACTTCAATAGCCACAATCAAATGCAGATGGATGAAAATCAAATTGGCATAGTTAACTGAACCTGAAATAATAATAAATGACATTTTAGGAGATGTTTTTAGATCAAAAAAACGGGTTATCTGCAGCATTTACAAGTTCGCAGCAAGCGGACCTGCAATATTCAAAGGAAATCTATGGAATTGGCTTGGCATAATTATACACATCACCTTGAGCTGGGACCTCTGGTACCAATACACTTTTGGTGACCTCGGTCTTGTCAATTTCTTTAGATTCACTTCTGCCAATGATTTTTAGGCTTTTTTGATATGAACTTCCGAGATTTAAAACATTTAATTCAATACCTATAACAAAACAAATGTGTGTGAAAACTAGAAAAAGGGTAGAGTATAAAGGATCGGTCCAATGTTTTGTTTTCACAACTGAAAAGGGACAATTAAACTACTGATTATAATTAATGATCAGTCACTGTTAGAGGCCTTAAATGGCAAACAATAGTTTAATTATCTTGTTCACAAGGTAGTGGGTTCTAATCTTGTCATGGTCACTTGTGTTTCCCTGATCAAGAAACTAAGCATTGCTCCAACCCAGTGGAACCAGTTGGTTGAACTAAATTCAAGTCACCTATTTTTAACAAGTTTTCTTATTGGGTTGGTGAAGACAGGTTTACCCACATTGTTTATTGTGTAGTTATTCCCTGAATGTTACCTGTTCTCTCGCTAAACCCAGACACTTGTTCACTGTTTGTGAAGGCATCAGTGTTTGTGACGAGGACCATAAGTCTACTTGTTTCACTTCTTGCTGTTGATTCCATATATGAGACAGTATGTCCGAATGCTTGGCCAGTGGCTGGACAACCCCCTGCTTGCTCCATGTTATCAACAATAAACAAAATTTGGCTCATTGGGTAATTTGCTAAGTCAAGTTCAACCTGAAAATACATTAATGATAAACGTTGGTTAAACTGGATTTGATTCATCCGTATTGGACAAAACTCAAAGTAAAAATGTAGTAAGGCTTGAACTATTTGACATCGGTTAATCCGGATCTTTGCCTAATCCCAACAGAACTTAAGGTACAAATGATTTGTAATGTAGTAAGGCTTAAACTAATCGACATCGGGTAATCTAAATCTTCACCTAATCCAGACATTTTTTTCGGTACAAATTTGCCGGGATTAACTGATGTTAACTGCCTGATGGACATAGTGCCCTTTTTAGCTTTGAAATTTTAACCTTGCAGACTAAAAGTTAAAACAAACAAATGAAGAAGTATAAAACTCTGACCTGAAACACATCTGCTACATCGCCTGCATCACAAACAACAGATGGATGCCCTCCAATCTGTATAATTCCTACATTAACGTCACCTTCCTCTATCGCCCCTACATACTGTTCAAATACTTGCAGAACCACAGCAAGATTGGTTTTAAACTCATCCTTTGATTTTGATCCCGAAATATCCACTACAACTAGAATGTCTTTTTTGCAATCAACACAGGCTGTAGGAAAACACATCATGAAAGGCTGAACGTTTTACAAATAAAATTTTTCATTGGCAAATTTTGTAACTAAACAAAGTATCCCTGTCAGTATTGTCAACTGGGAACGGTCATTTAATATCTAAGACCAGTAAAAACAAAGTGCATAAAAATATAGTAGATATAACCAAGTATTGATATTGTAAATGTTGAAACGTCGATACATTATGCCTGGCAGCAATAGCCTATTTCATAAATATAGTAGATGTTTGTTAATTACATTTCTTTTAGAAGATTTTTTTATTATTACATAACACAACATTTCCTATAGGGACTTCACTGAAAAACAATTTATTTACAAACAGCATGCTGTTTCATAATTTCCATGACACACAAGCTTACTGCTACTACCTAGTTTAAGCATAGTGCTACTGATTTCTCTCTAAGTAAAAACTTTAACTTAAACCAATTAAAAAAGATTGCACAAAGCTTGTTAGTAAATATGAATGTATCTGTAACCCACTGCCAAGCGCCAAGCATAGTTATTATGATAATCTAGCCTGGACATAAAAAGTGCTCCTATTGTGGGTTTAAATTCTATCGCAGATAAGTTTTTATCCTTTGCCGTATCATATATATGAATGCTTGGGAGGTCGGCTACATTCTGTACAATGCCTTCAATATGCACGTTGTACGATTCTGCAAACATGAATCTAAATTCAACATAAAAATCATTACCTTTGCATGATGGTATGCTTGCACTTCTTGAAGCACTACCATCAGAGTTTGGGGTATCACATTCTATGGTTTTGTGTCCACTCAAAGCATAGCCAGCATTACAAGTGACTGTGCATATCGCATTGAAGTGATTCCCATTCGGACAGGACATGTTACTATGGCTTGGTTCAACTAAAGGTGGTTGACACAAGAGATCTAAACAACAATTTAAAAATGGATCAACTTTTCAGCACTTGGCTTGGTGTTTTACAAAGCCATAGAGTTTTTGTGTATGGCTTTACCTTGTTTAGTAATTGATACTGGTGGCTACAATTTTTAAGGTTTAACAGGTTTAGAACAAACACTCCAATGAAAGAACCAATGAAATGACTGTTTTAAAAGCATCTTGCATGGCAGGTATTGGTCTAACACTGTGGTTCTTAATCTGTTGTCTGCATACCACTAGGGCAGTGGTTCTTAACCTGGGTTCGGCAATGCTTAATCAGGGGTTTGACGAAGGTCTTTTAAAGTACAAATACTCTGCAAACTTTTTAATTAAACTATAGTGGCATATAGTCGCTAAAAATTAATTTTATTTGCTAGATTGCAAAACATTGGAAGGTTGTAACTAGGTTATATTTGACATAACAAACAACACTGTGTGCATTGTTCGTAAGCATCAAAACAACAGATTTTTGTTGGCAGCAAAAACAGATGGTCAAAAGCACAAAATAAGTTAGAAACCTAGGATGTACTTTGTTGGGGTTCGACCAAAGGCTGAAGAATATCGTAGAGGGCTGTATGAACGGTTAACAACCACTAGTGGTACACTGGAGCTTTTCATGTGGTAAGCAAGGAGCTTTCTGTAATACTCAATTTAAGTCAGATTCTTGTAACTCAACTGACCCAACTGATCAGACCTGGTTTGGGGATAAACCTATGTTTTCGATATTCATTTGAAATTGCTTTGCTAGTTTCAGAAATATGCTACCCTGGTTAAGAAAAATTGGCCTGTCTCACCCATTGACACAGGGTTTAGATCAGTGGTTTTCAACCTTTTTCATCCCGTGACCCTTTTTAGCAACTAAATGAAGCCTTTGTTTTGTACTGTAATAGTCATAATGGAAGACAAAATAAGTTTAAATCAAACAGTTTGAATGTTTTATTGCTTGAAAATGTTTTCATTTTGTTATTGCTGATAAATGATTAATTTTTTTATCGTTTGTCAAAAGGCCTCGCAGCCCCTGGTAAAATGACAAATGATCCTCATGGAGGTTGCGACCCGCAGGTTGAAAACCACTGGTTTAGATGGTATGCAGTGATAGAAAAAGTCACCAGGTGGTATGCAATCCGTACAAGGTTGAAAACCACTGGTCTAAAAGAATAATCAGCTGGAAATAATTTTACTCATAAAATATATTAAATGTGAAAAAAATAAAATGTAATTAATTGAGAAATCTAGGGATACTGTTTCGTTGATTTAACATGACTGATCAGAAAAACTTTTTCTGGAAAAAACACAACATGAGCAATGTAAATTTTTATCAGTAGCAACTCGCTTATAACCATACCAACCTTATACCTTTTTCACATGAGGGCGGTAGGTCACTCCAAAGTAGTTGTCTTTCAGCATTCTCAATACAAGAGATTAATTGAGGGCCCACAAGAAAACTACCCGCGGGACATGAAAATGTGCACTCTGAGAGGAACTGATTTCCATCCGAACAATAAACTGATAAATCTCCAGTGGCATGTACATGTACACAGACCTGCTCTAGATATACAGAAATGGCTGATTGAAAGGTTGTAGAAATTCAACCTGTATGTTATGAGTAAAACAGAAATGTTTATGTAAGCTGTAGTAGACAGTGCACTGTTTTACCCAATAAGGTAGCGGTTCCCAACTGAGAAGGAATTTTAAAACTTCAGGGGAGGAGTTTAGTTTAAATCAGAGGCGTGCAACATACGGCCCGCGGGTCAGTGTCCGGCCCGCGGCACCTATTTTCGTGGCACGCGCAGACTTCAAATTACTCTATAAATTATGAATACTTTTTACTGTTAGAGCATGGAATGCTGCCATTTGTACACCAACACTGGTATTTTTGACTTTGTACAACGTCACACCCAAAATCCATAGAAAACATAGATAGATATAGATAGTTTGATAGATAGACTTTGGTCACACCCTTATAAGGTTTTAACCACTGTGACGACATATTCCCCTTGTTGCATCATCGTGTGCATTATGAAAGAACAGCCTTTAATGATTCAGTAACAAGATTTATAGGTGCAGTAAATATATTGAGATTTATTCTACGAAACGGTTAGCACATATCCCATTGATCAAAGAGTATTCAAAGAGTTACTTGATTGTGTGCCCCTTTTAAATAAACTATTAAATAAACTGTTGAAAAAATGTATATGTTGCTTAATTGTCTGGCCCTCAGCATTATTTTAACTGTATGTTGTGGCCCACTGCGATAAACAGTTGCACGCCCCTGGTTTAAATTGTACATGTGGTTTGTAAACATGGCGGGAAAAAGTGGGGAAATGGGGATGCTCCATCCCGGGAAATCGGTCACACTCGCGGGAAATTTTTAGCTCTTTGTGTAAAAGCGAACACAAGTCGAAAATAGGTTTTGCGGTGGAATAACGCAACAGCGCCAGTTTTTATTACTGGTCACAACCGGCGATGCAACGAAACATGACGCAACTAAAACGCTGCGACACATAGGTCAACACACAAGGTGCTGAGTGTCTTTGTTCGCATTGCACGCGCGTGTGTGTGAATGAGCACAACAATACGCATTTATTTCAACAAGTACAGCAATGGCGCGATAAGCTGCGTTACTTTAGTATTCCAGTTGCGTATAACTACGGGGGATTTATCCAAAAATGGCGGGAAATTTTGGTGGCTTCCCGGGAAATTTGCATTTTTTCTAGCCCTGTTTGTAAATAGACAGTTAAGCTCTGGGAATATAACCTGTGAAGTTGATAAACTACCCAATTTTAAATGATCCTTGCATGGTTTACCACCTGCTGTGTCTATTGGGGAGGAATGTAAATGTTTTTAATTGTAAAGAGGGTATTTGTCGATCAAGGCTAAGAACCATTGCTTTAAGGCAGTGGTTCCCAAACTTTTTTCTTTTAAGGCGCATTTTAGAAAAAACAAAAATTATTTGGCGCACCTCGAACATTTGAATAATTTTTTTAGCTGACAAAGGCACTAACTATAAGGTCATAAAGCCGCTATACAGGTCACTTTCATAGTTAAATAGCCTAGTTGAACATCTCAGAGACGTGGAGCATGTTGGCCTAGTGGTCTAAGCACCTGGTACTACTACTCTACTTGATTGATTTTAATTTCAATATTTTTTGCGGCACACCTAATGACATCTGGCGGCACACCAGTGTGCCGCGGCGCATAGTTTGGGAACCACTGCTTTAAAGTCTCAGTGCAGCTGGTGACAGGACATGGGCCTTTTGGGCTAAGGTGGGTACCTTGTGGCACTCCAGTTTCTTGGGAGTAACAGTCTGAAACGCCACACCTGACCAAATCTGTTCGATGCTACAACTGGGCATTAAGCACTGAGGAACTGGTTCCACAATAGCCTAGCAACTGTTTGGCAACCAAAAGGATGTCAGCTCAGTGTCGTTATATTAATATAAAAAAATGCAAAAAGTGAAGTTTGTATGTGATA
The DNA here is from genome assembly GCF_965637545.1 of Phallusia mammillata. NCBI lineage: Eukaryota > Metazoa > Chordata > Ascidiacea > Phlebobranchia > Ascidiidae > Phallusia > Phallusia mammillata. The sequence goes on along the minus strand of NC_137259.1, from coordinate 4,626,118 downwards.
ACAGTCTGAAGGGTTTGCAGTTATGTTCACAGCCAACTAATTAAACTACACTACTTCTGAAAAATGATTCTTGATGGTTGCATACATAAGTGTTGGTAAATTATGCATGAAATTTTTTTTTTAATGTTTGTACAATCTAAGATTTTACATTATTGAAACTACATCCCAAAGATCCCTAATGTTAGTTTACATTACAATTTTTGTTTTTGATACTGACAAGTTTAGGATTCACTATACAGTACCAGCAAAAGTTGAACAATGTAAGTAAATGTCAAAACCATTCCTAAAAACACTATATACAGACTTAGGTTTATTCTATGATATAAGAAACAAACCTTCGCAAGTTGGAGTATCAGAATTCCACTTGAATACATCATCTCCTATTTGTACACACTCAAGCACTGTACTTCCATTAACTCTGTACCCAGCATCACAGTGCACTTCACAAACTGACCCAATACTTGGAATAAAGCTGCAAACCGGTCTGCCATGCTCAATCTGTACCTTATCCACATCACATCTTGGGCCTTAAACATTGGTAAAGAAAATTTTAGTGATGGGACGATACCAGGTTTTGAAAGTACCGATACCGAGTACGAGTACCACATGTATATACCTTCGATACCGAGTTCCGAGTACGATTACCTAGTACTTAAGTATAGTGTTGTACTTGGTTGTATATCACTGGCTAATTTATCTGCCATGGCTGGGGTACAGACGTACACACACACATGCAGATAAGTGTAATCTCCGCCCGAAAGCGCATACAAATATACGTAACCTTGCAGAACTTTTTCACGATTTTGTGCTGACCGAAGCAAATGTTGGCAAAAAGTTGCCCATATTCTTATGGTATAAACGGCCTTCGGTATCGAAGTATGGTATCGAAAACTGAGATAAAATATTTCGATACCGAGTACGAGTATCGATACCACTGAAATCGTTCGATACTGAGTACGAGTATCGATACCACTGAAATCGTTCGATACCATCTATACCGAGTACTCGGCCCATCACTAGAAAATTTGTATGAAAGATGCTAGTTATTCGCACAAACTGTTATACGCATACTGAATCCTGAATTGTAATCTAGAATCAGTTAAGAAATCTTTACATTTCGCAAGTTACTTTAAAGCAGGGGTGTGCAACCTTTGTTACTGTGAGGCCAAATACAATTGCCAAAATTTGATTGCGGGCCACACCTGTGTGTAACACAAGGTGATTTTTTTTGTTGCTTACCAAATATGCATAACTACAAGTAAAATTCGCATTTGATTCTAGCCACAAATTGCCAGGTCGCAGAAAAATAGCATCAGGCGCATCTGCTCAAAAATATATGATAGTTGGACTCGTTTGCCAGTACATTTGAAATCCAAGAGTCTCTGCGGGCCGTACAACCTTTAATCAAGGGCCGCATTTGGCCCCCAGTCGCAAGTTGCGCACCCCTGCCTTAAAGCATGGATAAATGATTGACAAGCTGTATCAATAATAGTACTACATAAATACTAATGTTTCAATGAGAAATCCAAAGATCAGTTACTACAACACACATCTGTACAAAGAGAAATTATTGTCAAAAATAAATTGTGTTTTGACATTATATTTTTCACCAATAAGTAGAGATGTTCAAAGTAGAATAACTGGGTATTCTAGAATAATTGTTTAGAATCAAAAATAATGAATCGAGTGCCTATATTAATTTCAGCTGAGCAATTATTAATCTTGAAAACAATGAAAGCAAATCAGTTTAACAAACTATAAAACCAACAATCGTATTTTAAACAGCGTTTTAGTTTTTTGCTGTTAAAAAGGTTCAAATGTTGGCCTTTCACTGCAAAAAATATAGGCTTAAAATATCGGTTTTCGGTCTACTTAAGTATCAAAATAATCGACATCAGCCTTGAAACAATATTGGTCTATCTCTAGTAGACAGTTTTTATGCTAAATATACCTGGACATTGTGAGGTTTGTAAATTCATAGCCATCATTTGAACGACAGGTTCATGTTCTAAATGTGCTGTGTAGTGTTGAAATTTTGGGTGAATATTATGTGTTGTGTTGCTGTCCAGAGTAAGCATCGAAATGGTGGCACCTGTAAATAAATTTAGTTGCATGTAACATAAAAACTAGTCACAGCAAAAAATTACACCAATCACATGTATGGCCACCTCATACCCTTTTAATTTCAGTTCCACATAAACACACACAAAATGTGCTTGCAAATCGTGTCTAAAACAAATGTTACGCCACATTATGCATGCCAGGTTGGGGAGTCGTTTTTTTTAAAAAGAGAGTGAATATCTCATTGTGCTCTATTTCTATAGCATCACAATTACGGCATAAGCTGACATGTGCAGTATACAAGGCAGGCAACAGTGCTTGTGATTTGACTTTCAACGGGTTCACCACCTGCATAGCTTAGTTAGTAGAGCATGAGTGCCTATTCATGCAACATACACAACAACAATAAAATAGAAATAATTACCACAATTCAAAATGTTGACTTGCTTTTTAGCTCAGAAAGCTATACAGATGTTCATACCTTTTTCTATCAGTTTCAAGGCTTCATCCAAAGTATCTGGGGAAGGATCACCCACCAAAATATAGACCAACGCCTCTTTTGCCACTGGTCTGCTTGTGTATGAAAGAAAATCATAAGCTATCTTCACAAAATGTGTATGGGAAGCACACTGGGCAACTTGAATAATCTCTTTGAAAAACTTTCCAAGACCTGTCAAATTGAAACCCGTTGACGGTTTTCCCTGTAAATTAAATAATATGTATTTACAAATATATTACGAGTACAAATAAACATTTTTTTGCAACAAGTCAAAATATGGAGCATAAACTTAAGTTTTTTTCTTTTAAAAGTTTGAGGTAAAACTGTTTCTCAGTTTTTGTACTAAAATACATAAATGAAAAACGTACTTTATCAAGATTTTTTATTCGTTTTTTTTTAATTAACCACAGGTTTTGACTTATTTGCTGTGTGAAAACTGCTAATAATTTTTTTAGAAGTTGACTTACATTATTCACAAAGAACAACTACTTACAAAATGATTGTGATAAATTATAACAAAGTAATTACCACAATATCTGATGATTTTTTACAAATGCTTGAGTTTGTTTCAGCCAGTCTGATCCAAATATGGTCACTTATGGCTAATGGAAACAGTCTGTTGACCAACACTGACACAACTGACTTCAAACGTTGATGTTCCAGTGTTGGTAGAGACCCATGCATTAAAATTAGGATGTCAAGAAATGCTTTATCACATGCTGTAAATAAAGGTAGATATGTAAAAAATAGAATAACAAAGTAAAAACTATCAGTAAAAAATAGTACATAAAAAAGTAAAAAAACATAAAGTAAAAAATGTACGTAAAAATAATATGTAAAAAAGTAAAAATATAAGCAAAAAACTGAAAGTAAAAACAACTAGAAGGGTGGCTTAGCACATATTTCCCTTGCATATACACTATAACCTATTGTAAAACATTAATATATTTCCTACACTTATTTTATATTGGGTCCCATATCATCCACTGTCTTTTATAACCTTGGTTGTTTCTGCAAGCAGAAACTCATGGGTCCCCCACACATGCAAAGTTGTAAATAATGCATTTCAAGAGATAACAATGAGAAAGTTTGGTATTGTTAGGTCAAACACAGTGATCGGTACTTTACATAAATAAATATGTTATAAGGAGTACAAACTATTTAAACTCATTCCATTAATACATTTTTGAAGGTTCTTCTATTTTATGGTTTATCTGAGAAAAAAGTGTTAAATAGTGAGAAAATAGGCTAAAACACAATAATCGGCTCCTATTAATGGCAAATTTCACATGATGGTAGGGGGCTAGTGGAGTAAATGATAGAGCTACAGGGTAAAACACAACATTCTACACCTATAAATGGGACACTCTACAAGCTATCTGAATTTCATTTAATTCTGACATTGTTTAAAAAATAACCTTTTTGGGGGGCTAGTGAGGTAAATGTTGGGGGGACAGGGTTGAACATAACAAACAACAACTATAAATAGCACACTCTATAAGCTGTCCAAATTTCATCCAATTCGGACAATGTTTAAAAAATTCACCCATTTTAGGGGGCTAGATACCCCTCTAGCAGGGTTAAACACAACAATTGACACCTATAAATGACAAATTCTACAAGCTGTCCAAATTTTATCTAATTGCGACACCGTTTAACAAACTGACCCATTTTAGGGGTTAGTGGGGTAACTGATGGGGTTCAACACTCAAACGTATGAAATATGAAATCACAATAACCCAATCAACAGTCTTGTAAAATTTTATTCAATTCAGACAATGTTTAAAATTCTGGCCACTAGAGGTGCTATAAGCAACATTCGTCAACGCTTCTGACGTCATAAGGCTGTTAACACCCCTCTAACTGGCAGGTGCAAAAACGCCCACCTAGTAATGCACAAACACAAGTAGCATATGTTCTGTTGCCTTTATTATACCATTCTACCACAGAAATCTTTTGTTTGTGGTGCGCAGCAACATAAAAAAACGTTTTACACTTTGGGGTCTAGCGGGGTAAATACTGGGGTTATCAAGTCAAACAAAGCAGATGGCACATCTGCATAACTATATCTACCATCTGTGAAAGTTTCATCCAAATTCACCAAAGATTTCATGCCAAAAGTGCATGGACAAACTTCACCGGAGAAAAAAAACAAGGAAAAAAAAACATAGTGAAATCAAGATGCGTCCCCTTCAGGGAAGGGGACCCATAATAATTAAAAAAGTAAAATATAGCTTCGAAATGAGTAAAAAAGGTAAGTAAAAAAACAAGTAAAGGACAAAAACAAATATTTTGAGAATAAAAGTAAAAACAATCAGTAAAAATTAATATGTAAAAAAATAGAATTAAAAAAAAATAGTAAGCAAAAAGTAAAAATAATAATGTGAACAACAATAATATGAAGTAGGTAAAATAAAATGAAAAAAAAATGAAAAAAAGTTTGTCACATGTACTTACCAGGGTTTACAGGGCCACCAGATTCTCCTAAAAAGTATTGGACACAAACAGTTTGTAAAAGAAACAATACTTTTGAGAGAAAGTGGGTACAACTTCAAGTTTTCATATTTTGTATGGATCTAAGCTAAAGAAGTCTTTTGATTCCAACTATTTTAAATTACAAACAGTGAAGCTTAAACAACTCAGGGAAAACTAAAATATATGTAAAATACAAGTTGTCCAAGCCATTGTTACCACAGAGCCCCATTGACTTCATTTTGTGTCTAAAATAATACAGCAGGTATAGACAAAAACTCTGCAATCTGGAAAGCCTAAACATAAAATTCAATAATCAAATTGAATGAAACTTTGGGGTTTTAACATTTGAGCGCAAAAAAAAAACTGAATGCAATAATTTAATGCAGTGGTTCTCAACCTTTTTGCTTTCGCGGACCCTTCTCCATGCTGTAATCTAATTGCGGACCCCTTCGAATTTTTAGGTATTTTTGTCCTTTTTTATTAACGAGTAACCAAATCATGGTGCATAAAATACCAACCACATTCGGTCTAGGACCACAATTTTAATCCTTTTGTCTCAGTTGCGACATCGGCAACCAACAAGAAAGAGCCATTACAGTGTAATGTAACGTTGTTTTCCACTGACAATTTACGTCTGTTGCTTTACAATGGGGTTTAGATGTCATAATGCTTTGTGGTTTGTCGCTTATGAATAATGTTTTCAAGCCAGTTTCATGCTATTTTGTAAACGCCAAAGCATTTTTTTAATCGCGATTTATCAAACTCGTTTTGCGGGAATTAAGAAGTTGTCGCGGACCCCCTGAAACGCATAGCAATTTACCTTGCATTTTTATGCTCAAATGTCAAAACGCAAAAACACTCTGTAGTTTGCAATAAATAGACAATTTACATGCTTTTCCGTATTTTTTCCTACAACCACCGTATGATTTGGGAGTTGGACCAAAATTGCATCATGGGGCTCTATCACAGGTATCACAATGAGTTGGACAACTTGTGTTTCATGTTGACTTAAGGTAGAACCAACCTGGACATGGTTCAGATACGACTTTCCACATTCCTTCACCATTGCCTCCACCCGATTCTAAACATATTTGAACTTCACGTTTATCTGACTCTGGGCAATCAATGGTGCACAAGGAATTGAGTTTGTTAGTGTCGTTACAAGATGCTGCAGATTCATATATCAAAGCAAGTGGAGGAAAACACAAAGACTCTAAGACAACAGGAATGTTAGTATTTAATGCAGGAGTGCAAATAAACAATTAAACGGCCATGACCACTCTTATTGTGTGAATACTGAAGTTTAAATTTTTTCACACATCTGAAAAGTTTGAGACTGTTTTAGGTTTTGTTAAATGCTGTGCAATTGTTGCCCCAATAGACAATGGTTCAAGATTTAAGGTTCCATAATAAGTTATAGCAAAACTTAGCAGACTGAAAATCCTTTGCATCAAAGTTCTAACGTCAAACCAGGGCTCCGGAGTCGTTTAAGATTTTTTCTGAAACAAAGGTCAACATTATGTTGACCTTGCACAAATTATTGCCATGTTTTTTTCAAAAAAATGGCTGAAAGTTATAGTTGCCAAAAATATCACTCTTTCCTACAATATATATATATTTTAAATCAACTATGAGGCTACGATCATGGGTCACACATCACCAGGTTTTTTTTAATGTTTGGTTTGGGTGACCGCTAAGTAGTTTTAAGAGACTGCAAGTGTTTCATTTAAATACCAAAAAATAGCCATATTTGCAAAAAATAGCCATAAGTCCAAATTTTGGGAAACCGCTGGAGAAATTTGACCTTAAAAAAACACCTTAAAAAACACTGCACATCACTATGTGCCACTAACAGTCCTCAAAGTTGAGAGTACTATACACAGAAAAGCTTTGTCACAATGAGATGACAAAAATTAAGAATTTTATTTGATTACCACCTTCTTCATAAATTTCATTACAAGTACAGACTTTACAGACTGGTAAATTTTACAGACTGGTAAATTTTAAAGACTGGTAAATTTTGAAAGTACAGACTGGTAAATTTTAAAATATTTGTTTTCCAACAATTATCGTTTTGGGGTCAAATTATTTATGTCACCTTCGCAAACTGGTATTGATGAATTCCAGTTGCCTCCAGAAAGACATGCAGCTACATTTGATCCAATTAACATAAAATTCGGATTACAGCTAAATGAGCATTTTGAATCTTTATTTGATCCATCAGTGCATGAAACTGTTCCACTATCTAGTGTATTGAAAGCAACACATGCATCAACATCTGACGAAGCCTCTTCTACCAACAAAAACAGACAAAGAATCATTAAAAGAAAATGTAAGGTGAATATTTTTTGTAGTCTTTTGTACGTTATATTTTTGTAGTCTGTGCCTTACCATACACTTAGCCCAACCAAATACAACATAATGTGAATACAAAGCACTGTCTTGCTATTTATACAATAATTATCAACATTATTACGAAACTATATACGAAGTTCTGATCCAATCATTATTTTTATTTGCACACAATGACGGTAAGGTTTCAACTTATTACCTCCTAGTTGTAGTTACATCTAACATTCCAAACAACTTAGAAACATTGATTTAGTATTATATAGCTAAAATAAATTTAATCAGAAAATTTAGCATGTAAAGTGTAGTATAAACTAGAGATGTACCGAATATTCGGTTTGCCGAATTTATTCGGCCGAATCGGCCACTTTTGCAAAGATTCGGTTTCGGCCGAATAATTTATTGCGATTCGGCCGAAACCGAATCTTTTACGAACACCCCTTTAAAGCGTTAAACATGTCCTTTCTGCTTAGTAACAACGAAAATCGCGTCGATCATTATATTTTTTAACACATTGACGCTTTTCCCACTGCAGACAAAAAACCAGTATTTCATTGTCGGGTCGGCAATCATGCTTGAGGCAATGTTAAACCCCACAGAACTAAAATAAGGACTAAATACAACCATTCTGCCCGAATTGCCTGGTAGATAAACTTCTGTTTTCATGTCAAACGCCTTGTATACGACTTTGCGTGACGTCATAAATGATTCGGTTGATTCGGCCGAATTTATTCGGCAAAACCGCCGAATATTCGGTTTCGGCCGAATCGAAATTTCGCCGATTCGGTACATCACTAGTATAAACTAACTGTACCAAATCTGCTCTTAGAATTAACTCTAATCTCTCCCATACAGTAAACACAACATACTTTTACATTTGGGCTGTTCAGGGCCACTGAGAACCCATGTGCCACCTGTACAAAGAGCATCTTTTGCACCCTCAAATTTCCAAAGGACGTTGCATGAAAACGTCACAACGGATCCAGAATTGGTCCCATCGCTATATGACATAGTTACAATAATTCCTTCGAATGGTACCGGAACAAAATTTCCACAAGGCCCTTGAAACATGCAAAAAATATGATGAAAATAACCGCCAAAATAAATGTAAAAAGCAACATGTTATTTTGTCCAAACGTTTAGGCGAATGTTCATACCACCATCAGTGATATGAAAGGTCACACCAGTTACACCCGTTTAAATCCACTTGAGGCACATTAAATATTGATAAAAAAGGTGGACCGACTTTGAATCAATGTTCATTTGGGGTTTATGTTGTTGAATACAAATTCAAGTAACATATGATGCAAGTGTTATTTTCATCATTAAACTCATCATTATCTATATTTATGGTGTTGCAAAAGTCCATGGAAGTGCCATGCATGCTGTCATTTAAGGAATAAGTGTGTGCTTTATGTTAGTAAACAATCTATGTTTTGTGGATGAGTTTAGTTTGGTTTATTCCGCTTGGTAAAAAAACATAGTGACACACAAAAAAATATATATTCTGAGGTCATCCTACCTTCACATACAGGTGCTGAATCAGTCCATTTGCCATCGTTCATACAGAACGCTGAATCTGCTCCTACTCGAGTAAATCCACTATTGCAAGTAAAAGAACATAGAGAACCTGCAGTGGAACCCACAGTACAAGACACGAGGCCATTTGCTGGTGCAACAATTGGGACACACTCAATTTCTGCATAAATAACATCAAATGTCATGTGTTGAAAAAATGTACCCTTGTACTGTATAAAGCTCAATTTTATATTGTTTATGGATTGTTTAAACCAAGGTTATGAAGTGAGACCCTAAAAACAATGCGTCAGTTTGCTTAAGTGGTTCTTAACCTGAGGTACATGCACCACTAGGAGTTATGGTACCTGTTACTATGGGGTGTGAGGGTGCTCAACCATCAGGATTATGAGATATTAGTTACTTTAGAGGAAAATACAACATAGGGTGCTAGGACTGGTTAGAAGTTCAAAAGGGTACCAAAAATAAAAAAGGTTACTTAAGTCAAGTGAAATTAGAAAGGTGTTGAATTCAGGAATTTTTTAAATGATTCCACAAACACATAAATACAATTGCATATTTTTTAAATCAATTAAAAATAAAACAAAGGGTTGCAAATTTTTTTTTTAACTAAACAAAGGGTTGCAAAATTTCATCAATATAATCTGGAAAGGGCACTTTCACAGATCAACCATAGTTTGCTTGCAACTAGAGAAACAGGGGACATGCAACACCTAAAATCTGATCCAAGGTTGTGTACATTTTTAAAATTATACCAACTAAACAGTAAATTTTGATTTAGTATGCTAACAGGTAGTGATGGGACGGGTACCCGGTACTCGGTATCGATGGTATCGAACGATTTCAGTGGTATCGATACTCGTACTCGGTATCGAAATTTTTTGTCTCAGTTTTCGATACCAACGTGCGAGTACCGAAGGTCCATTTACAGCATAAGAATACGGGCAACTTTATGCCAATATTTGCTTCGGACAGCATAAAATTGGAAAAAAGTTCCGCCAGGTTACGTATATTTTTTTCACTATCGTATGGAGATAACATTTTTCTGCATGTGTGTGTGCACGCCTGTACCCCGGCCATGACAGATAAATTAGTCAGTGATATACAACTAAGTACAACACTGTACTTAAGTACTCGGTAATCGTACTCGGTACTCGGTATCGAAGGTATATACATGTGGTACTCGTACTCGGTATCGGTACTCGCTTCAAAACCTGGTATCGTCCCATCACTACTAACAGGTATAACAACTTACTGACATACTTTGGTGCTTCAGGAATTAAAAAATTCTATGAAAACTAACAAGGGTCATTTAGTAACATGTATAACAACTTACTGACACACTCTGGCGCTTCAGGATCACTCAGAACCCACGAGCCACTTCCACATAGAGCATCAGTCGCTCCTTCCAGTTTCCAGAAGGTATCGCATGAAAATGTCAACACAGACCCTGGATTCGTCCCGTCGCTGTATGACGTGCTGACAGGTCCTCCACTTAATGTTGGCGGGGGTACAAATGTACCACAATCACCTAATAAGAAAATCAAAATTTGCCCAAATTTACAATCTTCACCATGTGGTAAAAAGCACTAAACTATACTTTTAGAAATGTTGCAAGTTTATACCTGTGGAAAGGCGAGCGCTTCCCAAAACTAATACCGTCAACAGTACTGCTGAAAACATCAAGCTTTCTCACAGATTTGGCAATTCCCAAGACACCACAACATTAGGTAACAACAGCAAACCACACTCAAAAATAAAGATCTGCCATTAATAAAATACAAAAAAAACAAGTTGACAAAGCTGTCGTGGGTTATGTTCGCTACAGCGATTACGCGCCAATCTATCCTGTTCTTTTTTTTCCCGTTTACCGTATTTATCCAACTTCAAATTAGTTTTTAACTTCGATGATAGATCTTCATGACAATTTATGAGCTGACCTTTTGATCACAAACAACTGCTGGTTTATCTTACAAATTGATATTTTTTAAAATTTTTGGTCAAAAATAATCTGGTAATTTTGTTCGCAACTTGAATCTTGCTTAAATATAAAACTCCATTTTCACTCCCAAATCTAAATTCGTCGGTGGTGTCTGTGACCTACCGTAACCGTACCCAGATTTTAAAAATGCGACGGATACCGTTTAAAGTTTCAGCAGTCATGCGTAAAGACATGGGGACGTTCTCTTTTTGCGAAGGTTTGGTGAAGTAAAGGTGCGAAAAAATCCAGCGGAATCATGCCTCCTAAATTCGATCCAACTGCTATTACTTACGGTAGGAGAATAATCTTTTGTTTTCGCGAAAGGACCAGCGTTTGATTTAACGTTAAAACGCTTGTATTCTGTAGTGTACCTTCGTGTTGTTGGGGGTGAAGTTGGGGCCACAGCGTCGCTTGCCCCCAAGATTGGACCTCTCGGTCTCAGCCCCAAAAAGGTGGGTGATGATATTGCCAAGTCAACGCAGGACTGGAAAGGCTTGAGAATTACTGTTGAATTGAAAATCCAAAACAGGTGGGTACGATCGTTTTTACATTTTTCAAGCAAAACTGATTTCTCAAATGATGACAAAAGTACGGCGCAGTGAGATGTGTGGTTTTGATTGGGTTTGTTTGTTGTTAACATGCAAATTTGGCGTTTTTTTGTGGTAGATTTCTCTGTAAAAGGAATGAAAAACAGTTTTTACTATTGAGCAAACAGACCTGAACAAATTATTCAGTGATCTTCAATAACCGAACCTGATGAGAAAAAACAAAACTAAATTTTTTTGTAACTGCAAGACAGTGGTGTAAAACATTGAATACATATCTTTTGCAGACAAGCCACAGTGAGAGTAGTGCCAAGTGCTTCTTCTCTCATCATCAAGGCTTTGAAAGAACCTCCACGTGACAGAAAGAAGGTTAAGAACAGTAAGTTGGGTTGCACCTACAAATATTAATTATCTAGATTAGGGGATACAAGTACTTTTTGGCATAACCCACATAAAATGTCCATACCTCTTGTAACCCAAATGAACCTTAATGCTTACATTATAACAGGGATGGCGAACCTTTTTAGTTGAATGGGTCAAACATGATATCAAAATTCGGAAAGAAAACAAAGTGGGTCACATATTTTATTATATGTCCATGCTAAGGTGCTTGTTGCTGCATCATTTCTGCAAGTCTTGTAATCATAGGTAGTTTTCAGTTTAATACATGCAGCAGTCATATCTGAGCTGAGATGATTCCTGGCACTTGATTTTATGAAATTTATGTGTGAAAACAAAGATTCGCATAAATATGTGGAACCGAACAGCGTCAACAAAGTTATAACAAATCGTTTCAAGTTGTACGTTTAAATAAACATATCTGTTGCATCACAATTGACTCAACAATCTGTATTTTAAGACAATAGGCAATCTGGCAAAGGACCTTAAGTTAACTGTTGTGTTGCTTTTTAATCTTGGAATAAATTTAAAAAAAATTAAAACTACAAGTGGGTCACTGGAATTCACGTGGTGGGTCACTTTGTGACCCGCGGGTCAGTGGTTCGCCATCCCTGCATTATAAACAAGGGTGGAAATGTTGTGTAAAAACAAAACAACTTATGTATGCAACAAGCAAAATATTCATGTATTTTGACCTAATAAAGTTATGCAAACCCCTGAAGACTGCACAGTTATATTACACCTTTTAAAACTGTCTTGCGCACTGCTGGTACAAATCACCAGTCTAGAATATATATAATTACTGTGTTTTTGTGTTCCTTTTGTTTAACTTTGATCAAAAGTGTTAGGTCTCAAACAGATGTAGCTTATATAGAACTCCTGAAGTATTTGGCGGTGAACAAAACATAAGTGTTTGTGTTAGATTAATTGGTTGGGGTTGGCATCCCATCCACACAAAATGTGCATTAACGCCATCGGTGAGCACACACCGATACCAAAGCACTGTGATATTGAACTATGTTTTGCTTACACTTATCCCTCAGTATTAAATTTCAGTCAAGCACAATGGCAACATCACACTTGACGATGTTTACAATATTGCTCGTACCATGCGTGAACGCTCAATGGCTAGATTCTTCTCTGGAACAGTGAAGGTATGGTTACAAGTTTCTACAGTATGTTAAGTGTATTAATTTTCCTTTTTTATGCTGTTAATTTGTAGGAAATCCTTGGAACAGCACAAAGTGTTGGTTGCACTGTTGACGGTTACCCACCTCATGATTTGATCGAACAGATCAACTCTGGAGAAATTGATTGCCCAGAGGTACTTAAGACTAATAATGTTTTGTGGTGAATGTGCTAATTCAATCCATTTTACACATTTTCAGGAGTAAAACGGTCTCTTGGTGGAAAAGACAGTGGAGAGAGGCATTTAATAAAATAAAAAATGAAATGATATTGTGGAACTTTATTATGTGTACAATTAGAAGTAATTTTATCAGGTTGATAAGTGTTTGCAGACAAAATAAGTAGTTGTGGTTTGGTTATGTGTGACCGAAATGAGACCAGTTGACTGAGCTGATCGACGTTGTTTCAATGTGAAATTGTAATTAGGGAGAAACAACTGCCTAGCCCTAGAGTGGGGCCAATTGAAGCAAGAAAATTGTTAGGGGGCAGTTACAGATAAATTTCCCTAAGCTGAAAAGACTTCTGTGTCGAGAAGCGCATTACTCACAAAGTTACATTAAAGAATGCGAATTTAATAGGGAGGCAACAAAAATAATCGCGCATGGTAGTTTTTAACTTGCCAGAGACTGGTTTGGCTATTTTTACAATGCAGAACAAACCACACTGCTTAAGGCGTGTGGTTGACCTAATTTAACTACCATCAAATGCATTAGGCGTGTTTGCATGGGCCGTTGAGTAAGAACCCAGTTACTTAAAAAGCGCAAAACTTCGACCATTTTCATGCTCGATTCCGACTGTGCTATTGCAACCGAATCTGCAAAAAAGATCTAGGCAAGTTATGACGCAAGATTTATTAGCCTTTCTCTGTATCAGGCGAAATATGACCTACTGCTTAAACCTTGTTTAAGCTTAAGATTTGGAAACATTTTGGCTTTAAAGAATTTAATACGGCGGCTAACCTCTACGTTATTTATTTGTGACGTCGTTACAGTCCATATGAGTGAATCTTTAAAAAATACAAGATAGACTAGAAAAAAGGATATTTGTTAAATATTTTTAAACGTTATTACTTTACTAAGAGTATAATTTCTTTGTTTATTGTTAAAATAATAGAAATAAAAAAAAAGAAGAACGTACCAGTCGGTTATTCCCCTTCTACAATCAAATCGTTTCCAACGTGGTTTATTCTGAATAAAACAACATCCCATTTCGTCTATTTCTACCAAATGTTGCAGATCTGTGAATTAAAAAAAAAACGATATGCTTAAAATTGTGGTTGGCTGTTACGAACAAATCGTCCTGGGCTACACCATTAAGCCTGGCAGCGACGGAGAAAGTTTAGAATCCAGTCCCTATTTTACAGACCATTCTCAGAAAGGTTGTATCAAATGTGCCTCTGCTGGTGGTCGATATGTTGCTACAGGTTCAACAGACGAAACAATTTGCTTATACGATATGCAAAAAGGCACTGAACTGGGTACTCTACAGGTAAATACAAAAAATGCTGTTCAGAAATTTCCTGACATTTTGTCAAAAGTTTTTTTTCTTCTTGGTTTATCGCTAAATAAGCTAAACATAAACTATGTTTTTGTTTCGGTTCCAACTGTTGTGAAAAATGTAGTGAGATTTTCAAGTGTATCATATAAAAAAATGCTAAATACAAATTATATGTTATGCTGAAAACACCTTCTCACTCCCATATGTGAGTCCCTGCCACTTCCACTTATAGTAATGGTATAGCTGCAGCACATTTACCATCCATCCACCAATTGTGCCCTCCACTTTGTCCCGCTGTATAATGTCTTAACGTTAGGCAGCTATCCCCAGCTTGGTAAATATTTTATGGCAATTGTGCTGCTCTGATTTGTTTCACCCTGCAAAATCAACTTAAATCAATAAGATTTTCTTGACAATATTATAACCTCATTTTGATCTTAATTGTCAAAAAAAAGTTGTTAGTACATGTTTAAAGTATAATGAAAAATACTAACAGTAAAAAAGATAAAAATGTACTAAAAACTTAGCTTACTTTTAATTTACCAATTTTTGTTCTCCCAGGGTCATTCTGGAGCGATTACTCAGCTTTTGTTTCCGGATGACACACACTTAATGAGTTGTAGCGAAGATGGAAGTATATGTATATGGGAGGCTGGGCCAGAAGGAACTCTTTTAAAAACATTACATGGTAACAACATAGGTGGCACTTTATACAGCACGAAGCTCAAACTTTCACTGGATTTAGTGGTATTTTTAATTGGCGTAGAAAACTTAGAAAATATACATGTTCAACAAAAACTAGTAAGTTTAGGACTTGTGACTCACAAGTATCTCAAATGTTGCATTGAAATTGTTTTTACGACAAGCTTGATTAACTTAACTCCTTGCAAACCTGGCATAAATTGTTTGATTAAAACTATTACTAAACATTTTATCATTGAGGTAAAATGGTGTACACATATGGTAAGCTTTTACCATTTCCTGTGATAAAAATGCTGCAAAAAATGTTTTAGTTAGGTGCAAAAAATTGATACCAGATGATAAAATATATTTAGTATTATTTTATTCCCCATTCCTTCATACTTACATCTTTGAACTACATCTGTAGGGCACAAGGGAGCAGTTACAGCAATTGCAGCACATCCATCTGGCAAATTGGGGATGTCTGTTTCCCCCAAAGATGGGTCACTAAGAACATGGAATTTAATGACCGGTCGTTCTGTTTTCATTAAGAACATGAAAAAGTTCGAACCAGAGTTTATAAGGTAAATATACATGGATTCCAACCATTTTTGATACATAATTATAGGCCTCATTACCAAGGTTGTTTTACCATTAAAAAAATAGCTTAAAGATGGTTTTCCCAAATGTTGATTATTATTAACTATCCATTTTCCAGTTAAGGTTGTTTTATCCAGTTTAGCCGACAAATATAAACAAATCATCCAATGTTTTGGCACATTGTAAGGGGCTCTTCATCAGGGTAATTTCAGCCACCTAACACAGTCGATATTATAACACCAAATAGATGAACAAGAGAAAGACGCTGGCACAAAAACAATGATAAAACATAGATGGAACTTGATAAAAACGGTAGTTCATCGGTGTGAAAGCGACCAACAGCTAATCGGCATTAAAACATTTATTTTTATCTTCATTTTGTTGGCACACAAATGTATTTTTATTTATTTTTTTACAAGGTGGTCATATGACGGAAAATATTACGTTGTTGCATCACTTCATGAAATCCAAGTTTTTGAACTTGAATCAGCAAAGTGTATTCTTGAATCGACAATTGACGAACAAATTTTAGCTTTGGAGTTTCTGCCTGTTGAGACACATCACATGCTTGCAATTGGAGATGGGAGTGGAAATATTCAAATCATAAATATTCACAGTGAAAAGTGTAGAAAAAAGTTTAAGGTATTGTTGAGTTAAGGCTGCAATTTCTAAATTTATGTAATTCACATACCATTCATAATACCACTTACATGCAGAAAAACAACATAATTTGTAAATCAATTAATAGGCCACACATCTATTGTCAAAAGTCGTTGCAGTACTACCTTGAAAATCCTTTAATGTGTTATAAATAATCATGGCTTAGTAATACATAGTGTTATATATGAAAGTTTTTGCAAACTCTATGACTTTTTACAGTTTAAGTAAGGTGGTGAAAGACCTGAAACACAATCATGTATCTCAGAAAACAATTGATGTAACATATATTCCAAATAGTAGTTTGTCATAATATTGAGCTTAGTTATGCCCTGTTTCATTTACAGGCTCATGAAAGTCGTGTTAAATGCATAAACATCATAAAACCCCAAACACAACAGAAACCAGATGAAATGTGGCTGACATCTGGTTCAAGTGATGGAAACCTTAAAATATGGAGGTTGAATAATGAATACATTAACTCCTCAAACAAAACTGAAGAAGGTAACGCCTACCCACTTTTTACATGAAATAAATAAAAGCCTGGACTGTACCCACTTGTCTGTAAGGTATTAGGTTCAAATGGTTGTAGTATATGGCCCAAAGTGTAAATACAGCTGAATACTGCAAATTGTGAATTTTAACTGTGTCATTTGTTAAGAAAACCGTATGGGTAATTGTATAAAAAGCTTGACGAATTGATTATGCGATTACCTGGATAAAATTAAATCTTGCGATAAAATTAAATTGTGCGATTACTTGAATAAAATTTATGGACTGCAATTAAGGTTTGTCTGATTTGGTATTTCTTTTTTTAATTCTCCAGTCATATTACTTATTTCGGCCAACCATATATTGGCTATGGTTCAGTATCTTGCAGTATATGTGTAGGGGCTATGTTTTCTTTAGTATAAACTAGTGATGCACCGAAGTTTCGGTTGGCCGAAACATTTCGCCCGAATCCGCTGTTTTCCTTTGTTTCGGTTTCGGCCCGAACTTTTTTGAAAATTAGGCCGAAACCGAACTGTTTGATTGCATGGAATAAATGCCTAAACTTTCATTTTAGACAATATGAAACATCATAAATTACCTAATTGTTGTATGTATAAAATGCGAGCCACATTGTCTGCAAAATATTACAAGTTAAGTAAAGCTTCCGTATTGTGAAAGTGATTTTGGCATGTCATAATTGAGTTCACTCGCATCAACAACACAAGGTTCAGTTGAAAACATTTATAGAAACGGGAATTTTAGGTTCGGCCTGATTCGGCCGAATTAATTCGGCCTCGTGGCCGAATATTTGGTTTCGGCCCGAACCTTTTGAGGCAGGTTCGGTGCATCACTAGTATAAACTACTTTATTTTCTTTCCACACAGCAGATTGTTTGCTGAGCATTCAAACTAATGCAAGAGTGACATGTCTAACTGTTTGGCAAGAGCCTAGTGATAGTAAAACACTTAAAGATGCAAATGAGAATAACACAAAAAATCGTAAAACGACGGAAGGCAAAAACAAAGGTAAATTTTCCAGCATAAAACTTAATTTTGTTACATTGCACATTTTGTAACAATGATTCAACCAAGGATATTATGTATTTGATCGGAGTTTAGGTATTACATCTAATCATCTCTGTTTAAGTATTAGATGCTTAATAAACTTTTTGACTTTGCAGACAAAATAATTGCACAGCGGAGAAAAAGAAAACAAAACCAGAGACTTAATCAAAAGAAAAAGCTACAAAAACTGTTGGGCGATGAATAAATTTGTTTATTACACCAAAAATGCCTGCTTTGTATAGTATATGTAGCAACAATGGCCAAACCAGCAATTTCTTCAAACAAACCCAGTGAAATAATGTTTGGATTCGAAATTGACCCAATTTAAAAAGTTTTTATTCATTAACTAGAGCAGGGGTCAGCAAATGCCTGTGTACTGTGAATGAATTTTTAACATTACTATGCAGCAAAACATTACTATGTAGATTGGATCCCTAGGTAGCATGCTGCTGAGGTAATGTAAGTCCTTTCTCAACATCATGATGACAAAGGTTTTGATAAATTTGCACATGAAACTAAATTGAACCACTCAGTATTGATGGGACGATACCAGATTTTGAAGCGAGTACCACATGTATATACCTTCGATACAGAGTACTTAAATATAGTGTTATACTCAGTTGTATATCACTAGTTAATTTATCTGCCATGGTCAGGGTACATATGCACAGAAGCATATAGAAAAATGTAATCTCCACATGATAGCGAAAAAATAAACTTTTTCTCAATTTGTCCTGTCCAAAGCAAATATTGGCAAAATTGCCTGTATTCTTACAGTGTAAATCAGCCAATTTACTGAGTATGAGTATCGATACCATAGAAATCGAGTGCTGGGTACTCATCCAATCACTATCAGTCAGTTGCCAAAAAAAGTTTGCCAACCCCTCAACTAAAGGAAAATCTATTTAGAAAGTTGTCTTGGGTAATGTACAGATCTGGTCAGGGTGTAGTACAAATATTTATGTAAAAATTGTCTAAAACATTCTCACAGCAAATCAGGTAGTTTTTTTACTTGTTTATTTCCCCCACTGGCAATTCAACAGCAAAAACTAATACAGTGCTCTTCAACCAGTGTGCACCACTAAAGCCCCAGTGTATGACTGGTGCACAGGTATCACCCAACAAATATATGTGTAACAAGTAACTTGTTGCAGTGTAAGGATGACTATATATATACCCAGGGGTGGTATTCATTTTTTTGTCAGTCGGTTCTATCACAAAAGTCATATTTTTTAGCTGGTTCTGTTACAAAAAGTTCATTGACAGATACCAGAAATGCTAACCGGTTCGCTGATCTCATAAAATTTCATGAGACGGTTCTATAGAGCCGGTGCGAACTGGCTGAATCCCACCACTGTATATACAACCATTTCAATGCATCTCCATTCTTTTGAAAAAATGTTACTTCAAATAACTTTTTTAGCTTAACATTTTAGTTTTACCTTTGATGTGTATAAACTGGTGCACAGGGCCATGAATTGTTACATCAAAAATGCAACAGTAGTCCTGAAGGGTAGATAAGTAACATTTTAGATAAGTAAAAAAGGTTGAAGAGCACTAACTAAACAATGATCAACTATATGAATGCTCATAAAAGCACGAAATGCATTTGCACTTGCATATAGAAAAAGTAATAACTTAGGATAAAATCAAAATGTGTGAACCACTGTTATCACTTTAAACCCAGGGTCCAATTAATTCCTTGTACAATAACAATAATAACTGGTTGCCAAGCCACTAAATATCGAATCCAGTCCAGTAGTTGGCCATATAATAAATGAGGTCGTTCCCATGGACTAGTAAACATGCGTTTCAAGTCAACTTTTTCTTTGCAGTAAGGACAGGTTTGCTTTTTACCTGCAAATACAAGTAGAATTGTGCGTGTCAAAAATATGTGTTGCATAGTCAAGATATTGTTGTTTTTTCAACTCATTTAGTGTTTTTTATTCTGCCCAATGTATATCAAGTCCCCCAAAACAGATTTTTGAAACAATACATAACATAAAATTAATTAAGGTGACAAAGTCACTAATTGTACAATTTTGGATATTCTTGCATTTAACAAGCGTAGATTGCATGTCATTGTCATTAAAATTAAGTGACTTTAACTTTTTAATGCACCATAAAGTAACAATATAAACCTTAGACATGATTTTTTGTGGTCTAAACCAGGGGTGTGCGACCTTTATCAACTGTAAGCAAACACAATTAATGTAATTAGACCATGGGTGACATCTTTATATCACACAAGTTGATTTTACCTAAACAAGTTCCAATGTGCTTGTATTGAGTAAACAGCCATCAGTAATCTTAGCAAGTAATGTGTACATTTATTATTCAACTTCTACATGGGCCATGAAACCTCTGTTTAATGATACGCTTTTGACCTGGAGGTTGCACACCCCAGTGCTAAACACTACATAAACATGCAAAAAGCACCAAGTGAACTTGCTATATGCACAAGCACCAATAATATGCTTCAATACTTTTTGATCTTACCTACAATGCACCAGCCCCTGATACAGTAGTCATGAAATGTGTGATAACATGAAAGCTTGTACACTTTCTCAACAGTTGTGTCATGTTCGTCAAGTGGTAGTACTAGTTCTTGACCACAAACTGCGCAAACTCCATCTTTTAAAGTCTTAGTTGGAATTCCAGATTTTGTGTAATACTAGAGTAGACACAAAAAACACAAATTTGGTATGAGAATATGAGAGCAACTAATACAAAAAAGTTATATTTCAAAAATTTAAAAACATATTACATCATAGAATACATTTAATCGTGCAAAAATGAAACGAATCATGACTTTGTGTGTCCCTTCCTAATTTTAAACGATTTGATTTAAAAGTGTTTTATTTACCTGTTGTAAATTGTTACAGTTTATATTACACAGTGCAAAGTGAAAAACAATGGTCGTTACAATTACAAGTTTGTCCAAACCTCCTAAAAACTTGATGGCAACTTTGAAAATGCTCCTCAGTATGATAGTACAGAATTAAATTACCACAAAGCGTTTCACCATGATGACTCAAGCTTTCAAAACAACCAGACCACAACACAATGCTTAGGTCAGTTGTTTTGGCATCAAACATCTGGTACTCATTAATAATGCAGATTAAATGGCTATTCATAAATATTGCACAAACCCCAATAGTAGATGCCATCATTTCAGAGCAGATTTCAGCAAAATCGCGTGACATAACACCATAGTACAATCCATAAAACAACAAAAGTACGCTGAAGTCCATGGCCTAAAAGATTAAAACACATATAATTGTACATAGATAATATAAGGTTTTATTAGCAAAGTGTAACAATAGGACAACTTACTGTTTCTGGTCTAATAAGGAACAACATGTTTAACCCAAAGACTGTGAACATTATACATATATATCCAACCACCCCAACTGCATAGCTGACTTGAAACAGCACTAGAAACCATTTGTACACAAGTCTGAAAGTAACAATAAGTGTTAAAACCGTTGAATATGCTTAAACCTGTGTCCAATTTGCCATATTTTTTCAATGCAATTTTTAGAGTGTTTGATTTAAATACTAGGAACAAATCATAAACATTGAATTCTATGTCAGTATAAAAAGTCTATTGTATTTTTTTTTACAATGTTACGCCTAAGGACAAAAATGTTATTGTGCTTTTGTTTACAAACTGTTGGTATATAGAACATTCAATTTCTATCTTTGTTTTGTTTCATAAAGTTTAGGTTTAAAATCCCTACCAGTTTAAAACAAACGTATATAAAAGACACATAGCCGAAACACAACCAATTAAAACACAAGTGCTTATTTATGTGAATATCAGATTAAATTTGTGTTTGTGGCACTTTTCATGCTAAAAAAATGATTTTGTTTGTTTACACTTATTGTTTTAGATTTTTTTACACTGCAGTAATTTTATTGGGTAATATATAACAATGCATAAGAAAATGATTTATGGTCATTTGAAACTATGACTCAGTAGTGCCCACATTGTTTAGTTATCACTATGATTAGCAATAAGTATGATTTCCTGTTGCTTCCGTATATCAATATATTAAAAAGTTTTGACCAGATACTCTTTTTGTGCCAATAATAAACATTTTAGGTCTGAGTAAAGTGCACTATGATGAGAAAATGTTTCTCATATATATACTTGGTTTACCTTGGAGTATTTCCTGATAAAGGTCTTCTCCTTGCTTTGAGAACAACAAAGGTGGTAACAATAGTGTAAAATGTCCAAATTGTTAAAAATCGCCACCATAACATACGACTGCTAAACAAAAATGGTACAAACCACATTCCAAGCAAAGTGACTGCCTGTTAAAATGCAAACAAGAGATAGTTAAGACACCTGTAAATTATCTAAGAAGAGCAGTCTTTGCCTCATAATAAAGA
Organism: Phallusia mammillata; assembly: GCF_965637545.1. Classification (NCBI taxonomy): domain Eukaryota; kingdom Metazoa; phylum Chordata; class Ascidiacea; order Phlebobranchia; family Ascidiidae; genus Phallusia; species Phallusia mammillata. The sequence goes on along the minus strand of NC_137259.1, from coordinate 4,603,696 downwards.
ACAAGACATCAAAGCCATTTTAAAGGTGTAAACCAATTTCTTTATTTTAGTCATTTTGGTAGTTTCTGCATCAAAACAGCACATTCATTGCACAAAGTTACATCAAAACTGGTTTTAATAGGAATATTGCTTTGGTATTAAGCACATCAAAAAGTCTGCCGGGTTTGACAAATGGAAATCAGCAGGGCCAACTAAAAATATTAACAGTTAGTGAAAAATAATTGCATACTCCAATCTTTCAAATCACCAATTGGGCCAATATGTTGTGAAACATTGTCATGTATAAGATTTGCATACTGGTAGTTTATGTGTTTAAAGTGGTCTGACAGTGTTACAACAAACCATGCGATTACATTGTATGACTTTGGGTGTCTGTTTTTCCATTGTACAAGAGCAATCTGTGAAGCTACAAGTGTTGTGATAAGAATTAGAACCATCTCCAAATGCATTGTTTCATGCCCAATGTGTTTTTCCATCTCCTTCAAATGAGCAAGCCTAAAAAAGGGAATCAAATTTAGAGTAAGTGGGTAAGGGTAACAACAATCTGTTACATGCTTGCTGTCCACATGTTGTCAGTATATTTTGTATGAAGGAGTTAAGCAGATAGGGCACAATTGGTGGATCATGACTAAAGACGCTGCAGTTATAACATATTATAAGCCATTATAACTATGATTACATATGTAACACAACCACTATGTCAATATATTTTTAAACAATGAACACAACATATAAGTTTTCCCAGTTTCACACTTTTGATTTATCAAGTATGTTAAAAAAAAATTTAATGTTAAAAATTTATCGAGTATGGTATGTTAAAAAAACTGAGTTAAGCTACTGAGATTTTCGACCCTAATGGTCTCATCAGTGCAGCTGACAGTTGACTGTAAATCACAAGAATGTTTCTAGGTCTTATGACAGTCATAAGCTTCAAACAATTAAACAAACATGTTGGGCTAGTACGCTATTTCACGCATGTAACAGTTTTTGCATTTTTTTCACAAAAATCTGGCAAAAAGCGTATATGTTCAAAAAATGTTTGTTGACAAATATGACAAACAAATAAAAATGGGTTAATTTTCTTACCTTCTCGCTTCTTTTTCAGAAATTACAGGTGTATTATTTTTTATTTCTTCCATTGTTCTATAAATTACCTTTGATTCAAACAAACTATGTTACAAAATACTGACAAAAACAAGCAAAAAGAATCCGTGCAAAAGATTAATTGCATCTGTTAAAAATCGCACCACCGGCAAAAAAATCCCTAAGAGGGTACTCAGGGACGTTGCAGTTGGTCATGCGTAACGAGCAAATTAAAACATTTTTTACTGAGTACGTTTTGAGTTTTATATGGGGCGCCGTTGTCGAATAAATTAAGTTGCCGCAAGATAGCTAAGTTGCAGCAAGATAGCTAACCTGCAACGAAACATAGCTAACTTGCAGCAAGTTAGCTAACTTGCAACGCTAAGTTGCGGCAAGATAGCTAACTTGCAACGCTAAGTTGCGGCAAGATAGCTAACTTGCGACGCTAAGTTGCCGCAACTTAGCTAACTTGCGACGCTAAGTTGCCGCAACTTAGCTAACTTGCAACGCTAAGTTGCCGCAACTTAGCTAACTTGCAACGCTAAGTTGCGGCAAGATAGCTAACTTGCGACGCTAAGTTGCCGCAACTTAGCTAACTTGCAACACTAAGTTGCGGCAAGATAGCTATCTTGCGTCGCAAGTTACCCGGTGCATTGTGGGAAACTGAAACTGGTTCCAGCAACGTGGTTGTAATACCCGCGAAATATGATGTTTAATCCTTTTGCTCATTCATATCGTTTCATTGCACTTGAGTGCGTATGTATTCTGCTATAAATACATAATAATAGCGGTTTGGATTGTATGATGGAATCCAACGATAAATACGTGCAATTAGACTTGCAAGAAGTTGTAAATCAGTTGACTTCAGTTGTTACTACACTATCAAGGCAACAAACCGGACGCGTTAGTGCTAATACTTGTAGAACTCTTACTGGACAATCAACTTCCAGGAGTGGACAGGTGCATCACCAGGGGACAAGGCAGACAAATAATGTATGTAAAATCACATGCTATAGATTGCTAAGCATGTTTGTATCTGTTTATACCTGGGGTTCCTGCGCCAAAATGCCTTTGCTTTATATGATATTTGTGATGTATTGGCAGAATCCAACTTTTGATAATGACAAAAATGAACCAAGTCATTCCACTCTAACCGATAGTGATGATGAATTTCAACCTGTAAGCTTGCATGTTTACATTTGTATTTGGATACATGTAAAAAATATTATACATGGTTTTTGCCTGTTTCAATAGGAGCGAAAGAAAGTTTTCCGTCCATTTAATTCATACACAGGAAAAAGATACACACCAACTGCAATCAAAGGAGGTCGTAAACTATCTCTTAAAAATAAACAAAAACAACGGTACGGTTCAAGGACTGTGGTGTGCATACCACTTCAAGAGTTTTCCCAAACAATACAAATAATGAATGGTGAATGGTTTATGGCTATACCAAGATGCCAAAACAAATTAAAAACAATGGGTTTGCACCATGTTTTGCAAATTAACAATGCATGGAACATGACTGAAATGAAAACAGCAATCATCAACGCTTTTGGAGAATGCTTTTCACATTTTTCTGCTTTTGACTTCTTGGTGCACAAACCAGGCCTTAATTTACTGACAAAAGCAGCAGTGGATGATAACTTTATGTGGAATGCCAGAGCAGTGCTTGCATTAAATACTAAAAAAATATATATCTGCACAAAGGATCATCTTGCAATCAAAACTGTGGAAATTGCAATTAACCGTTGTGACATGGTATGTTAGTTTTACAATTGCCATTTATTCTTTTGTACATTAACCTAATATATTAAACTTCATTCTTTAGGAATGCAATGATACTTCCAACAGTTCAAAAGGCAATGTTTTAGAAGATACATCAAATGAATGTTCTGAAACCACTGCAGAATCTTCAGTTTACAAGTAGAAAAAATACAGAAATACATAACAAATTTGCAAGTTAAATCTTTTTTCTGTAGTGAGTATGTCAATCTCATTGCGAGTTGCAATGAAGAATTTAATTGTTCGAGTGATGACAGTGATGGGGACATCCAGCAGGCCATTCAAGAATCTTTGCTTGGAGAACCATCCATATCAGAGTCAGTTACATATGTATTTATATTTCCTTTAATTTTTGTCAATAATGTACACTGCCACCAACGAATATTTACATTGCAGGAAATCCGAAAACAATGTCACCGCAGAACAGTGCCTACAAACTTTGCAAGAACAAATTGATGAATCAGCTGTCAACAAGTTTCATGTTATTAGGTCAAACATATTAGATGGGGCTGTGCGAACTGTCAAACGCAAATTTTTTAAACCAATGGCCAGTATTAGTGTTGAGTTCAGTGATGAAAATGGCCAATTTGAAGGAGCAGTGGATGCTGGAGGTCCAACTAGAGAATTTTTGCGCCTGGTAATGCATGCAATCACGAACAGTATAATTTTCGAAGGAAAAGAAAATAAAAGATTTCTTACTCACAATCCGATAGGTAATACTTTAAATACTTAAACATTTTTTACAACATAGCATTTTCATGTGTATTCTTTTATCTAGCTGTTGCTAAAGATTTGTATTACATCTACGGAACTCTCATATCTCTCACACTACTGCATGGTGGCCCAGGTCCAAAATGTTTTTCTAAGCTTTTGTACAGTCAAATTCTAAATCTCCCGAGGGACTATATGGAGGCTCTAACGGATATGACTGATATTGGTTGTGAATATATTTCTCAGCTTCAGAAGGTAAAGCAATTTTCATCATTTCCTGTTTGTATATATGTGTGTATTTGTTACATAGTTAACTTGTTTTACTTATGCAGATACATGATGCAATATCCCTTGATGAACTGAATGATTGCTTGATGGATTCATTTAACTTTTTGAAATTAGCTGGTTGCCACACACATTGCACAAATTTAACGGGTAAAAATGAAATTATAAAGACTGCAATGAAGTTTTACACAGAAGGCAAGTCAGAACCACTTCACAGGTTTGTTACAATCAAAATTGTCATTTGCAAGTTCAATAAGGTTTGTTTATTTTTAGGTTTAGTTTAGGCCTAAACCAAACTGGCCTCTTGGAGCAAATGAAAAATACACCAAATGCATTTAAAATGCTTTTTATTGCAAATGACTGCAGTGATCCGCTTTCAGGAAATAAAATTATAGCAATGTTTTCCCCAAAATTATCTGAATCTGGAAGCAACAAAAGACATAGGGAAAACCTGGTGCTAAGCTGGTGGAGACACTTTGTAGATGAAGTGGGAGGTACTTTGACTAATATTTTGTTATATTGATTGTTGTGTGTATTATCTTAAAATATTTTTCATTACAGAAAAAGATTCTGAATGCTCGCTTCAAGGTATCTTAATTTTTGCCACTGGGGCAGATGAAATACCCCCATTAGGATTTTCACCACCACCTACTCTTCAATTTACTGAATTGTCTCATTTTCCCCTTGCAAATACATGTTCCAATATTTTAAGCATTCCATTGCAGCATGATGATTATGAAGCTTTTAAAAGTAAAATGGAATTTGGCATATGCAATTCACCCGGGTTTGGCCGAGTTTAAAGCATGAAAAAAAAATATACCATTGTACTGAACCGTATATTGTATCTCATATGTGTCAATGAAAATGTACATGACCAAGCAATTTTAAAATTCTGCTACATTTATTTTTATATGAAGTTGCTTTACCTCTTGATTGTGATTATTTTAGCTACATGTAAGTGATTGTCCTTTTTTATCCACTACAAAACATATTTACACAACTTATTTTAATTGGATGTTGTGTCAATATTTCATTGTGAATTTCATGTCCTTTTGAATAACCAGGTTTTTAGTTTATTGCTGTTAAAAGTCACTGTAAAAAATCATGGCATTAGTATTTGTGTATCCTTAAACAAATGTATAATATACCTCTTCACTGTTCTGCTTGCAATGCCACACACTGTCACCTCATGTGCCACTGTCCCTATTGTCATATTGCTTGCCACACTCATATTCCACCTGCTGCAGTATCAGTTCCAAGCTGAAAGTATTATCCGATTTATTTCTTTTCACATTGCCATAATAAAAGCATTAAAAATCAGCACATGTGACAAAAATGAGCAGAAAAGAAAAAGCAGCATTTATTGTTCTGCAAGATAGTTGTTGACAAATCGAACAGCACATTTATATTTATCAATGTTGTCACTTTCTTGGGTTATTGCTTCACTCAGGCTTTGTTTCACATCTTCTGGCAACTGTAACCAATCAGTATCCACATCAACATTGTTAGTACTGGGATATGTTATGTCATCAACTTCAATCTCATCACATGGGTTTAAGGCTTGAAGCTGCAATAGGTGACGGTTCATGTGAAAAAGTTGTAAAGGGGAATAATAGTTCTCAGTGGAGAGTAAATGATGGTTGGCACCTTCTACAAACTCTGCCAGCCTTTTATTTATGACATCTTTATATACAAAATGAACACAAAAAAGCTCTATCAAACTTGTAACATCCAAAAAGTTTGAATCCTCAAGGTATGTAAATTCATTGTGAAATCGATTTACAACTTGTGAATTGATGTCTCTGTTAAGTCTTTCAATTCGTTGGTTATGCACTGAACTTCCTGCAATCACACATTTACTGTTAAGTCTTCTTTCATACATATACCTCCAGACTTGAACATTTTCACCACCATAATCACTTCTTACTTTTAGTGGCAGGCCAAATTTTGCCACAGCATCTTCAAACAAATTCAATACAGTCCCTGACCTATTATTGTCAGCGCAGTGACAGTATGTAATTAACCTGCTGTACCCATCAATTGCAGCATGAATCACAAACTTCCATCGAATCAACTTGTGGGTACCATCTATATGCCAAATGTAATTCGGACAGGGAACAGAATATTTCCTTCTAGCAATTGTAGTCAGTTGCCGCGCTCTTATTCCCTCTTCATCAACTCTGTGCAAACTTTGCCGAAGCCTTTTTCTTTGAATGAAAATGCCCTGTGCTTTAAGATGTCCATTTACCATCACTTCACCAGATGAGGGATGTTTTTCTTTTAAATTTCTTAGTGTAGTGTCAAGTTCTTGATCCGAAATTGAGCTGGAAAAAAATAGATATAAGTAGTCCTTCACATAAGGGTAACCTTACTTATGTTTTAAAAAACAATACCTGTAAGTAGGTATGGACAGATTAGATTCACTTATCACTTTTTTCAGTGTTGGTCTTGAAATGTCAAGCAAGCGACAAATCACACTGGGTTTTATTCTCAGAGTTAAAAATTCTCTTAGGTGTTCCACATCAACATTCTTACGATGGCGTCCCTATATGCATAAAAAGTAAATAGTTTAAAAAGCTAATAAATTAAAATAGTTAAAAAACTACAAACAAATGCCTACCATTTCAGCTGTTCTTTTAAGTCTTCGTACAAGCCAAAAATGTGTGGGTATCGAAATTCCATTAAACAGTCCATCGTATGACCACATGTACATGTGTTGCCGAAAATGAATGTACAACCACAATGCACCGGGTAACTTGCGACGCAAGATAGCTATCTTGCGGCAACTTAGCGTTGCAAGTTAGCTAAGTTGCCGCAACTTAGCGTTGCAAGTTAGCTAAGTTGCCGCAACTTAGCGTCGCAAGTTAGCTAAGTTGCCGCAACTTAGCGTCGCAAGTTAGCTAAGTTGCCGCAACTTAGCGTTGCAAGTTAGCTAAGTTGCGGCAACTTCGCGTGGCAAGATAGCTATCTTGCCGCAACTTAGCGTCGCAAGTTAGCTAAGTTGCCGCAACTTAGCGTTGCAAGTTAGCTAAGTTGCGGCAACTTCGCGTCGCAAGATAGCTATCTTGCCGCAACTTAGCGTTGCAAGTTAGCTAAGTTGCCGCAAGATAACTTAACTTGCGGCAAGTTAGCTAACTTGCAACGCTAAGTTGCCGCAAGTTAGCTATCTTGCAAGTTTTTTGTTTGTTTTCAAAACGGCCTTAAGGCGCCGTTGTCGAAAAAATTAAGTTGCGGCAACTTAATTTTTTCGACAACGGCGCCCCATAGTTTTAAGGCTAAGCCCAATCAGCTAAAACATTTTTGCTATACCGAAACACAATAGGCTGAAAATAAATTGGTCATCTTGACCTTGCAACACCGGGCAGTGTTTCTTCACCTGCATTTGGTCAGGTCAGGGACTCCTCAAAAAATCATATTTACCCGACAAAAGCGGTTATCCATGTACAGAAAAAGGTAGAGCTACTAACACTGAGCTTGGGCTTGCGCCTGGTCTGAGAACTTCTGGTAGGTGGCGCAACAGAGCATAGGCGTTTATGGTGCTGTTACAGCAATTTGGGTTTATGAAGAGTCAGCAACATAACGCCCATGCTCTGCTGCGCCACCTACCAGAAGTTCTCGGACCGGGCGCAAGTCCAAGCTCACCCAGAAAAAAAGGCATCATAATGATCAAAATCAGGAACGGGAAATATACACATGCTAATTGTAGCAAACATGCAAAAAAATCTTAACTAGAACTCAGAGTAGGCTACGGACGCTTCGGAGCAGTTCATGGACCCCACGTTAGAAAACTCGTATATATCTTTCAAAGGACAAGACACGGCTCAAACACTGCCACTTCCAGGCAACGGATCGACCCACAAAGCTACATTTTTGCGCTGCCAAAAAAAACGGTTTAAAACTAGGTTTCTTGCATATTAAACTTATTTTGTACAACTTATTTGTTGCCGTAAGTTTTACGTACGCCTAAGACCGTAAATACACACTTCAAACCGTACCGCCTATAATATTCTTTCACGAGAAAAATAAACTCATTATCACTTGCAAAACCGATCAGATATGCCTGAAAGTTACAACAAACACGTACACGCTGCTGGACGATTTATTAAATAAAACACTGGCGATATAACGGCCAATATTAGAAAGAAAAAGGCACACATAAAAACGTAACAGTGTAAGGAAATAAACTATTACAACATCTCGTTGTGCATCTTGATGTACTCAACAAATTCATCAAGGAGCACTGGCCCTGAAAACAAAAGATCGTAATTTAAAGAACTTTTTTTCAGTGAGTTATTGCTTTTATTGACTCACATGCCCCATCCATATCATAGTTTGATAAATCAGGCTGAATCATTCTACTAAATTCCAGGACGTTGTTCCATTGGTCTCTGTTTATGACTTTGTTTTTGCAGCCCTTTAGAGAAGCAAGAGTACAAGTTAAAAACGCTTTTTTGGTAATTCTTCTTGTCAACAGAAACATGGACATAATTTTGCTTGCAATAATATCAACCAAGTTCTGTTGCCAATGTTATAGTGTAAAGAGAAAGGTCGATTAAAAAGTGTAACCCACTAGAAACCAGTTCTGTCTGCAATGTTATAGTTTAAAGAAAAATAGCACTAAAAAGTGTAACCCCTTCGGTCGTATAGCCAGAATAAACGAAGCAGAAAGTGTCAAAAAGGACCCATAATTACTACTACAATGCCTAGTTACAACCAACATTACAACATACATCTAAGTAATTTTGAAACTTGTCTAGTAGTGACCATCTATCAGAAAGTAGAACATCCAACATAGCTTTCGCAGTGCCCAAATCTACAGTCCTTTGGCCAGGTTCCTGTCAACAAAAGTTTGAAAATAGTTTTCCAGTTTTGTGTAAAGGGGAAAACAACACCGAAAGTAGGCACTGTAATTTGTTTGAGCTGTGACAATATGGAAACCTTTACGATTGTAATGGGTTTAATATTGGTATTACCAATAATTGCTATGTCAGGTTTTATAATGCTTACTACATTTATGATTTAGATTTAAAACATATTTCACTTTTAAGTAATTGGATGATAAGCATTTGAAAAGCGTGGTTGTAAATGCCACTAGACCACTGTGGGGAACCTGTAAATCAACTTACACCTTATTAAATAGGTATTTCTTTGAAAAATCCAACAATCATTTTGGTTGAGGTGAGGATAGATTAGCCACAGTGGCCACACAATATTTTTACAGGTTGGCTATGGTGGTCAAGTGGTATCTATAAAGTTGGCAACATAACATAGCCTGCATTATACAAGTTGGCTACAGCAGTCAAGTGGTAAATACAGACACCTATTGAGAGTGATATGTATTCAACGTTTATGCATACAAACTCCATGTATGTATTACATGACCACAGTTAACATGGATTAAAATTTTCAACTGTGTATCCATGTAGATGATGGCTGCTTAATCAAATAGTAATTGATTCGATACATCACTTGTCACGCGTTAAGAGTTTTGTGAAAACAACCTACCTTCAAAAAGTCAAATGCATATCTGTACACTGATTTGAACAATGAAGGTTCATCTAAAGATGATCGCAGGGAAGGCAGTTTTCCTTGAAGCTTCACAGTGGAATCGCACCTTTAAATTAAAAACACATTATAAAACCTACAAGCATGCAATCCAAAACAGCTGATTGCAGTTTTGAAGTCAGACATGATTTTAAGTCATTTTTCCAGCAGTTTTGCTCACAAAATATTGGATGTCCAGTTTTCCAAACCTGTTTATATGGGTACTAACATATAATAAAGCATAATGAACCGTCTGTTGGATTCAAAAATTACACACAAAAAATATTTTAATTCTATTTTTATTTGTTACTGGCCAGAGCTTCATTTTTGCACTACATCAAAATGAGAGTTCTTTTTCTGGCACACCCGTGTGGCTGTTGTGATACATATCTGTTTATGATGCTTCTATCCTTGGTTAAGAAATAGCTGAACTAACCCAAATCAATACATAATATACCTGTGGTCCAAAACAAAAAATTAGTGAAAACATTTTTTTTTTCTGAACCCAACTATGTTATAATTGTATGTAACATATAAATGAAATTGATAGTGGAAGTGTGTTCATTACTCACTGGAGCTTGTGCATTCCTTTAGTCCATTCTTTGAGAGTAAAGAAGCCCATAGTTTGTGCATTAAGGTGGTAAGCAAGTACCAACATTACAATATCATGTGGTTCAACTTCACATGTTTCACATAACTTTTCTACTCCATCTGGTTCTATCTGTTCCTTGTTTCCTAAAACAATATTGTATAATAAAAGGCACCAAAAAAGGAGAAATCCCGGAAAAAGAAAATGTTACATATATACCTGCAAACTCTTTAAACCATTTTATACATTTTTTGACAGAAAATGGTTCGCTTTGTTTCGGAGTAGAACTTCTTTGTTTTGAAGAAGCTGACCACAGTTCATCAATACCTTTCTGTAGCCTTGTGTTACTAAAATTTACCAAAAAAATAACAGATATTACTACAAACACCTATTCTCACATTATCATTAAGTTAAAGTAGAAATGTAACATTTTTACTAGGGTGCAAAGTCTGCGCCAAGCCGAGGTCGCCTATAGGAGATTAAATTATAGTGTTTAATTACAAACCCTCACTCAAATTCCATAGCCCTACTTGTATCCATTTTTCAAAAAAGTAGAAAATTGAAAAAGTAAAAAAAATAAGTAGCACATATGGGCTTAGCGGGTTAGGCATTGGCTAAGTGGGCTTAGTGGGATCGCAGTTTTAGATGGTACTGGTTGAATAATGTTCGGATGTTTGTTAACAATGCTGTAATGAACAAGGGGAAAGGATTGTTATTTGAGATACCTGTGTTTTGTACGTTTGGCATTTGAATCATCAGAATGATGAGATTTTCTCTTCTTGCTGTGTTGCAAAGGCATGTTATCTCTCCATTAAAGCCAAATGGTGCAGATGCAATAATATAAATTCACATTCCCAACATATACAATTAATGCATAGTACTATTTAGCAGTGGGCTTAATTCTGTTGACAATTACATACATCCAATCATTATTAAAAAAATACAGAATATCTTTGCTAAACCTACACCCAACCTGGCTAAATTTTTACCCTTTTTTTCACGCGATATGTTTTTAAAATTTATCACTGCCAAGTGCCAAACAAAGCATAACGAAATTGAAAACAATGATGACAAAAAAACGACAATGAAATATTGTTTTCATTTTACACGCAGTAACATATATATAGTGACGAAATTTGCGCAATACTTTTGTAACGAAGGTTTGAGGGATTTCACCTCGCTAGCATTGTGATGTGAATAGTGAATTGTCTTGTTTCAAATTGTTTGATTTAAGCCCCGTTTCCATGCTAAAACAGCTTGCAGTGGGAAACAGTAGTTCTAAAATTATATGTTAACATTTGCGTTACTTTATTTTGCGTGAGTGACTCTGCGATAAAAAAAGTTTTAAATTTGTGCTCGACTACCTTTAAGTATTTCTTGCAAACAACGTTTCGCTTCAGTGATGTTTTGGGTCAATAGTCAACACAATGTGAAGTTGATTGTGGTTGCTTTCAGTGATTACAGTAAATGAGTAAGCACCTCTTTTGCAGGCAGAATTGTTTGTATTTTATGTAGCAACGTTTTATCCTGATTTATCAGCTACGGTACTGAACTTTCTTTGGGATGTGAAGAGTGAAGACTGAAGAGTAAAATACTCTATGCGATTCGTCATACAGATTTCCATAAAAGTAGCACAGATTTTCCGAAGATTTATGCAAGTAATATTTTTGTAGGTAGTTTTTATTATTTATTCCTGATAATTTGTTTTTTAAAATTGTTGACAAAATATTAAAAATTAAAATATGTACGTAATCCTTTAACTTTAGTTTCGCTGCAGCGAAATTGCCTTGGATGCGGTCCTTTTAGATGAGACGTTAACAGGAAAACTTGAAAGTAAAATCCTTACGAATCTGTTTCTTGCGGATCGTTTTATCTAACAGCGATGCGCGGAAAGGTGAGAAAATGTTTTATATTTAGCAATTACTTACCAACTTATTTAATTGTTGTGTGATATTTTTTTAATATGGCCTCGTGAAAAGTTTGGTCCACGTTGACATTTGAGCAGGCAGTTTGCAACTTTGGCTAATGCTTCTGTAGCACATATCTCTTGTAAACAGTACGATTTGTAATCCATGGTTGCTTTTAACAAAATATACTTTATCTCAATTCCATGTGTTTATTTTAATGTGCGTTTTTATAACCTGCCACACAAATAACGTTTTTTACTTCTGTGGTTCTGCTAAAATGGTTAAGTGCATGTTGAACCTTTTTTGTTCCTATCAATCTTGAAATTATCCACATGTTTAGAAGTAAAGAATTAAAATTAAACAATAACTGAAGTTGATATGCTTAATGTTTGTGAGTAGTTTTCAAGGAATATCAATTACCTTTGTTAGTTTTGACATGCTATATTAATCATTAATGCTTGTTTATGCCCGCTTTGGTTGAAATGGGCCAATATTACTTATTTTGTGAAGAACTTATTAATACCCACTTGGCATATTATCTGAAAGTTTGGAGTTTGCATTATATATTACAAGTTATGTCTTTCGAACAATTTGACCATTAAATTGATGTTTTATGTTCAGTGGAAGAAGAAGAGAATGCGAAGATTGAAGCGCAAGCGCAGAAAGATGCGTGCAAGATCAAAGTAGATCTTCCTTTCATTGACATTCACTGGACTTGGAACAAACACCGATAATCCAACTTCTCAAATTGTGGTGGACACCAGAAGTGTATAGACTTTGAACTATGGGTGTAAATACAAATCTACTGAATGTCAAAAAGTATATTGTTACTTTCTACAAAAGCAGATAGGTAGCTTGGTTATACTACAGACCTTACAAAATATTGCTGGGTTGTAAGAAGTTTAGGTGGTTTCAATTTTAACACTTTTATCAGGTCTAAGGATAAATTACACAATTATAAGTGAATTGGATGTGCTGGGTTTAGATACAACCTGTTTTTTGGTTTGGTAAGATTTTGAAACATTTTTGTGACAATTTTTTAACAGATGTACCTTGAAACAATATTTTGATTACATGCGTTAAAAGTGGGCCTGTCATCATGATCTACAATGGTTTCATAGCTGTCTTGTAGCTAAATGGGGAAGCAGAGCGTTTTGTACATCAGTATTTATTCGACACGAACTGATAGCATCACTTGTATGTAGCCAGCTACAAATAAAGCACAGTGACCTCCCTTTCAAAGGAGCATAGCAGAAACCGACGGGAAGACTTTCAACAAAACGACATTACCCAAATCGCTGGTATTTTAACGTTGCACCGTAATAAATCGACATGACATTGATAGCTCAAAACCAATCAGGCCTTGCGTAATTGATCAATAGGAGTAGGAATTTTGGGGATCTGAACTACGGCAATGCCCAACCATTGCGTTTCAACATTGGGCAGTGCCAGTACTTTTGACTATTCAGCGTCGTGCAATGTGAACCAGCGTGGTATCTCAAACGTCATTATACAGATCAATATGTAGCGTTGGCGTGGGATTTTTGGTTGAGAAACATTTGTAGACATAGGCGCATTTTTCTAGATCATTGAGTTTTACAAAACGTGGGAAACTTTGACGTAGCCAATAGGGTATAAAGAACTGGAATTGATTTGCACATACTCCATTTTATACAGCGATTGCCATTTTAAAGAAAAAAGTGTGCAGTATGATAACTGGGTTAAATTTGACAGGTTCTGTTTTCCCCAAAGTTTTTACAAATTCGCTTTGTACAACTTAGTACCGTAGTTTACAAAGCTTACATTTTTGGTTATCTAAATTACCTTGCAAAAAAGATCACATAAGTAAATCATTGAAAATTTCGTGTGGGTTTTGTACAACTTCAGTTGTTGAGTTTTTCTTAACAGTCACAAATTGAAAACACCATAACCGCAATCTAAACGTATACATTTTCTCTTCAACTTTAAGCCCTTGTCAGTCTAGGCTACCCACCTCAGCGCCAAGTCAAAATAAAAACAAAAAAACATACAAGTGAAGTAAATGGGCGAAGAGTGCATTACACAACGTTGAAAATAAATATAGGGGTCTGCACCACAGGCTAGTGTTCGATTAGGGCTCTCATACACATTACACAACCGGGCAACGCCGCTCCCGGGAAGATAGGTTGAAATACAAGTGAAACAAAGGAACTTTAAACAAATAAACATTGAAAAATCATTATAATTCGATGCAGCTCTCAAAAATAAGAAAATACACGCAACATTAAATAAAATATATGTCAGTCTTTGAACGGCGAGTGATTTTTGTGTAACTATAGATTTTTGGATGCCATGCCAGTTACAGAAAAATAATAGTAAAGTTGCCATGTTTCAGCTAAACCGATTGGTTCCCATAGTTAGCAAAACAGGGCTTCCGGTATTCTAGTTTGAACATGGTATCTAGTTTGCAAATGCTAAAATGCTTTACAGACAAAGGTATGAAAATCTAAAACTTGGTACTAAAGTGAAAGTACACCTACACCATTGTAGACATATTTTGAAAACCCCAAAAACTGTCGTGTGCGATTCATCATTAGTGATGACGTCATATCCGCAATGTCGAGGTAATTGTTGGGGGGGGGGGGGGAGCGGGCCAACTAAAAACTCGAAAACAAGTTCGCTCTTTGTATTCCACTGAACAAAAAAATAAATCACATTCGAATCGAAAGAGCGTTGACGTCAGCGCTACGTCGGCTCCATGACGTCATTAGAATCAATCGTCCGGTCCTTGGTTGTCTGTGACGTAACAGTCGGTTGTTGTGACGTAGTGACTGTCCCGTTGGATGGTGTGATGTTAAACGTTGGAAGCGGATCCGGTGTAAATTGTGGAGCTTTTGTGAAGGAATCGTTCCCAAAAAGATTGTGTTCTCGTTCTAAACAAATAAAGCATAACACGTTTAAGTCCTAGTATGCCAGGCCTATTAAAGGCGTTATACCAAAGTACAGTGAACCTCGGTTAATCCGGATTTTTGCCTAAATCGAATAAAACTCGAGGTACAAATGATTTGTGATGTGGTAAGACTTGAACTAATCGACATCGGTTAATCAGGATCTTCACCGAATACAGACATTTTTTTGGTCCGAACGGGTCCGGATTAACGGAGGTATTAACTGTAGATTTATCTTTGCTGGTAAAAATAAAAATGCTTTTCGTTTAAAACTAATTTTGGGAAGTGTTTTTTCCGGTGATAATACATTTGGTAATACATTATTAGTTTAGTGTACACAATTCGCGGGTTTATTTGTTTGCAGAATAAGTTGTAAGTTTACTTGCGTTTGAGGTTTTGAGTCACCAACGCCGAGGACCACACTAAAATCGAGTCACAAGCCACCAATACTCGACTTGACTCAAGTTACAAACCACCCAGACTCGACTTGAGTGGCCAAACTTCAAGACTCTACTTAACTCGAGTCATCCATCCCGACGACTCGATTTAACTCGAGTAACGAACCACCAAGACTCGAACTGGAGTCACTATTATAACCATTAAGACTTGATTTAAGATACCAACCAGAATGGCTTTACCTTGACTTTTTTACTTCGAGTTTAAGAGTTTGCTTACAATGGTCCAACCTACCTATTTCATTTTTCCGTTGCCACTGCGTCCTGTTATGCTCCATGTAGGCAAAACATCTTTTTCTACCTTCATTCGTCGATCTGAGGATCTCCGCTCTGTTGGTAATTGCGCTACTGTAAAACATGGAATGTAACATCAGTATTTGAAAATATCGTAAAATGTTGTTTCCAATAAAACGTTTTTCCAAGAAAAGGAAATCTGTTTCAGATTTCTAAGTCGGGACGTTTTTTGGACGGGTTCTGGCTTATGTTTCAATTAACCGGGCTTGATTTGGGTCTGGCTGTGTACTCGGCGCCATTAGCGTCATAATATCACCCTGGTACATTGAAGTCTTGATTTCAAACTAAACCGGGTTTGGACCATGTTTTGGCTTAGGATTTTCCTATTCGGGCCGGGTTTTTGGTTTAAACTTTCGAATGGGGCAGGGTTTTTAGTTTGGGTCGCGTTTGGGCTTGTAATTTCAAATTGGACCGGGTTTAGGGGTTGAATTTTCGAACTGGGTCGGGTTTTAGGCTTGAGATTTCGGATTGGACCGGGTTTTGGGCTTGCACTTTCGAATTGGACCGGGTTTTGGGCTTGTACTTTCGAATTGGGTCGGGTTTTAGGCTTGCACTTTCGAATTGGACCGGGTTTTGGGCATGCACTTTCGAATTGGACCGGGATTTAGGCTTGTACTTTCGAATTGGGTCGGGTTTTGGGCTTTTATTTTCAATTCAGGCCCGTTTACAACTCTGGTGTGGTTAACACCGCAAGTTACAGCTTATTGCCTACACCGAAACCGAGTCAGAGTAACCTATCAACCAACCTGTACGAACTACAGTCACTAAATCTTCGTTTTAAAACGTCATCAGCAGCTGAGCTTCGTGCAGCGGTTGAACCCGGTTGACCTCGACTTCCCGATGCGCTTCCGGACCTTGAAGCCAGAATGTGATCGTGGATGACCTGACCGTTAACGTTCTTATACATGTCGAAGAGGATGTTGAAAGTTGGCTCGATGACGTAATCGATGAAACCTGTGACGTCGTAGATATTACGCATGGGTGTTTTTTTGGTCCAGTGCCGTAATTAAGGAAAGTTCTACTATGCTAAAAACATGCATGCTAAAAACCAAACCTTTCGCAATTAAGGGAGTTTCTTAAACGTCCCGATTTTCAGCACTTTAGTGTAGCAGAAGTAACAAAAAAGACAGGCTTTCTGTCAGAGGTATTTTTTACAATAGTGGTAATCGCATGGCTGTATGTATTATGTTTAGACAATGTAAGTATGGACACGGGGATCCCTTGAGTTGACCATTAAAGGGCAGAAGTTTTGCCAATTGCCTCTTACCGATCTGCGATTGCGCCACCATCGTTGTATGTCGATCACACAGTGGTGAAATTGGAAGATTCAGTTCTCTTTCCCTGTCTCCTTGTTCGAAAAACTCAACAACTAACCGTTCTGTCCATCTGCACAAAAACATTAATTTATAAATTACAAAAACACATTTCGGTCATCGGCAGCGAGTATAAAGTCGCATTTTCAGCGAAAATAAAATAATAAATATAGTATTTAAAATACAAAATCAACCACATACCTCTCAAAACACAATCAGTTAGTTTCAGGTATATTTTTTGCCTAAATGACATCGTCAGTTCTTTATTCAACAGTTTATGATCCAATTTGAACAGGGGACTTCTTATGCCAGACTGGCAAATTATCTAAGCTTATCTCTTTGGTTAAATCAATTTTGTTTGAACCAAGGGTTCTAACACTCATTGGTGTTAGAGGTGGAAATGGTACACAGTGATCGCCAATTTAAGAGCTGCTGTTGATGGTTTTTGATTTAAGAAGTGCTGTTTCCACTGCAGGCTAAAATTGTTTTGTTCGACTGAGCGTTTAGGACCGGTTCTTACCGTATGGTACCGTATGGTACCACATGCTACCTCATGTTGGTAATACAATAACAATATACCAATGTCTCAGATACCGTTTTGGGCTTATACTCCCGCATGCAGTATGATGCGGTGTCCAGTAACACCCTTTAGAACCATGTGGTATTTTGACTTCCCGCTTTGTTATCAACT